>NC_034603.1:65755331-65777172 GCF_900095145.1 Mus pahari
GTACTCACACACCTGGAGGTGGTACTCACACACCTGGAGGTGGTACTCACACACCTGGAGGTGGTACTCACACACCTGGAGGTGGTACTCACACATCTGGAGGTGGTACTTGCACACTACAGCACCTCCCTGTTTCCCTAACTCGGATGCTGTCCTCCAGGCCTGCCCTGCTATACTTCATCATCGCCTTGTTCCCAGCCTCAGAACCTTTGCCATGCTCTCCCACAGGAGCACACCTCTATCGCTTTCTGCCTAAAAGTCACCACCACCAGGAAGACCACCCAGGAGGCTGGGCGACAGACTCAATGCTCTATACAGCCTTAGTATGCAGTTGGGGTACCAAAGAACTGTTCCTCTGCTGTTGGGGGGAGCAATGGCCAGAGCAAGACAACTAACCAACCACAGACCTACCTCTGTATACCCCTTTCTCATCGACGGACCTTGTACTGAGTCCAACATGGCCTAACTTTGGCCTTGCCCTCTGTAAAATGGGCAGGGCGGTTACCGAGGCCTGCCTTTAGGGGCAGCAGTGAGCCTTAGATGAGCTAACAGGTGTGAGTGCTTCTTCAGCCCCTGGCCATCCCTGATGTGGCTGATTTTGCCTCTAGCCTTGGATCCGCTTTAGTGTTCAAATATTTTTGTTCCTGGGGTTCTCTCCACCACCAGTCTTTGTTCTGCTTTCCTGTCAGGGTTCTGTGTGGGCAGTAGGTGCTCTTGCTTCTGGCCCTCTCCCAACCCCCACTCCAGGGTCCTCACAGGAAGGCCAGATGGAGGTAGTGGCAGCAGACTCCTGGCTTTGGCACCATTTTCACCTTGATCAAATCATATGACCTTCTTTCTCCTCGGCTGTAAGAGGGGAATAGTGCTACCTGCCCACCAGGGCCAAGGAGCTGAGGGGGTGACCTGAACCAGAAGGACACTGGGGTACAGAGGAGGCCGAGCTTGGTGGAAGGGGTGGGGCCCAGACTGGGGAATAACGATGGGGGCTCTGCTTCCATGTCCCCCAGTTACCTCCCTGTCAAATTAGGGCCATAAGTCTGGCTTGGGGATTTCTGGGACTGACACTACTGGACAGTTAGTTCTCTGGCATGTCCCTTGAGCTTGGCACCAGAGCTGGGGACACTGGAGGCTCACAGTAAACAGTACCAGTGCTGATACTTACAGGGGACACTATTAAAGGGCTACCTGGGCAGGGTTTTGTGGTGGGCACAGCCAGGGCAGGAAGCCAGCCTTTAAGCAGAGACATCTTGATTCGTCCTGAGGAGGCTGGTCCTCAGGACAGTGGGTGTCAAGCTTAGCCACTGCTTCTTCTGAGGGGCAGGGTGGGCCAGTGAAAGACACCTCGGTCTCAAAAGTGGAGGTGGTTTTGACTTCTGTCTCCTCTTCTCACCCGCCCCTTTCCTCCTCCACTTCCGATGTCTTCTCTTTCCCAGTCTGGTGCTGAAAATGGAACCCAGGATCTCTCCTACCCATTGAGCTACACTCCCCAGTCTTGCAAGCTTCTTCACAGTGTTCCACTGAGAGGGAGGGGAACAGCCTAGGGGTGGAGCAACCTCCTATTTTCCAGAGAAGAAACCACAGCAGAGGTGGGGTGCAGGAATACAACATTTCTAGTGTTCCACATTAAGTGACTGGCAGAGCTGGAAGTAGATCCCAGGGCCCTTGCTGAGTGTGGTTGTGCACCCCTGTAATCCCAGCCTTCGGGAGACTGAGGCAGGAGACCACCAGTTGGAGGCCAGTCTGGACTACAGGGTGACACTCCAAAGTAGAACACCGTTAGGGGTGCTTCTCTCCTGAAACATCAAAGATCAGAGCCCTGGATAGCAATGTAAGACAAAGGGGTGTGTGTGTGTATACGTGTGTTCGTGTGTGTGTGTGTGTGTGTGTGTGTGTGTGTGTGTTTGTGTGTGTGTAGGAAGCACATGCCTCAGCACACCTGTGGAAAAGGTCAGAACACAATTTGGGGGAATCTGTTCTCTTCTCCATCACGCGGGGCTCGGGGATCAAACTAAGGTCTTCAGGCTTGGCAGCAAGCACCTTTGCCAGCTAAGCCATCTCACCTGCCCAGAGCTGGAATTTGAACCAAGTTGTGTGAGGTTCGGTCTTGGGCTAATTCATGATTATAAACTGCCCCTCTCTCTAAAGTTTCAGTGATCGTGATGTTAGGAACAGAGGGCCTGGCCATGGAGAAGAAAAGGAGGGACCCTGACAATGTTTGTGTCCAGGACTTGTTCTCTGTCCAACCCCCCCCCCCAAAAAAAAAAACCAAACCAAAACACCAGAGTGGTTCCAACTTCCAGGGCATACGATGGGCTCCTTCAGGGAAGGAAAGGGATAGTGTCATTAGACCTCCAGCTCTGCTTTTCCTCATCCCTCAGAAGGTGTTTCTTCCTCCAGGAAGTCCTCCTCATTACTCCTCAGGAAATAGTGCTGCTTCTGGCTCTGGCTTCCAGCTGGTTTTCGAAGAAGCGGGTCCCAGAACTCGAGCTTTGCCTCATCGCTCCTTCTCCTTCTGCTGTAAACCGGGACAGAAAGAGGAGCCAGGCCTCGCAGAAACTCCCCCAAAGAAGCCCTTGGTACCCAGCAGGCCCCCCTGCCACTCGCTGCTTCTTTCTCCTCGTCGTCCTTCGTCTGCCTAGCTCCGGGTTCTCGCCTCACCACCCCCGTCCGCGCCTGGCACTGCGCCCGGTGCGCCCCAGCCGCCGGATCGCGCTCGCAGCTCCGACTTCGTGCCTGCCGGGCTCCGTGGCACGTGCCCCGCGCGCCCCTGACCCGTGCCGCACCCCTCCCGGTGGCCTCCGCGCCCACCCTGACCTCAGAGGTCGCCTGGGGACGGTCGGGGGCCCGGGCTCGGAGGTGGGGGCAGCGGGGACGGCGGCAGGGAGAGGACGCTGCGCCTTTAAGGTGCCACCGCCGCGTGGCAGGGAGACAGCTTGTGCCAGCCCCATTCCGCCCGGCTCCGCTCGCGACGAGAAACACAATGCATAACAATCAGGCGCGCGCTTGGAGCGGTGCCACGCAGCGGGGGCGGGGCAGGCGCGGCCGGGCGGGCGGGGCGCCGGGGTCGCGACCCCTGCCCCCAGTCGGAGGCCGCGGGGGGCCCCCGCGCTCCCCACGCCCGCGCTCCCCACCCCGCAGCCCGCGAGGCGCCCCGCCCCGGCCGCGCTCCCGCCCCGCGCTCCCTGCAAAGTTCATTCCCACTAACTCTTTTCCAGGCCACTTCCCCCTCACATCTGACAATCCGGGGCCCTCATTCTCCCAGTAATCACTCCACTGCACTAATTGCACATGCAAATATGCAAATGCGTATTAATTAATTACTATACTAATTAGTTCTGTGGTATTTGCGAGTAATAAATCATTGGATGGGAGCGAGGAAGCTGGAGACCTGGCCCATTTTCATTCTGCATAAAATTTTAATGGTCTCTCTGGCTGATCCGGGACGGCAGCGCGCGGAGAGGCTCTTAAAGGGCCAGAGGAGGCGGGAAAGGGGCAGGGGCATAGAGCTCCGGGTCATCCGGGCCAGGGCTGGCACCCTGGGCGGGCTTGAGACGAATCCTCATTCCCTGGGGGACAGGGGGAGGCTGTCTTGAGCCTGCGGTTTCCCCCTGCCCTTCTCTACCGCTGGTCGCGGGTCCCCAGGGTAGCTTCTAAGGAGAGAATCTGAGCGGGGAGGAGGGTGAGCCTCGTTTCTTTAAGAAAGGAAAGGGGGAACGGATCTGCGAGGCCAATGCAAAGGGTTTTGGAGCCCCAGAGACCCTGGGATAAGGGAATGAAGACCCCGTGCCTTGGATGGCTGGGTAAACTGAGGCACAGAACAAGTCAATTTTTACAAATCTCATCTTCTGTTCCTAGAAAATGTCCTCGGTACCCCTACTCTTTTCTTGTTTACTGTGGTGACCATCAAGGTTAGGGGGGCTTCCAGCTTTCTCTTTCCACATGATCACACCACAGCTCCGCCTCCGTGGGCACCAGCTGGCACCCTGGCAGAGCAGTCCTCGGCTTGAGTGGGCCCCAGGGACCCTGCTTTATTTCCAGGACATAGTCTGGACCCAGGGCATAGGGAGGGGATTGGCTGCTTCATTGACTAAAGGAAGCTGAGGGATCAGAGTGGTCCCAAGTCAAGGTCTAGGTGGATGTCAGAGGTGAGCAAAACGGGCAGGTGAGGACCAGGGACTTGTCCTGAACCACAGCCACTACCAAGGCCCCCGTCCTCCAGTTCACTTGTAGTCACTCTCTAAGGTCCTACTTCCACATGCACAGCCTTAACAGAAGGGCAAAGCCTCAGGGGGCCCCACTGGTCACACCTCAGCAAACATTAGTGCAGTTGGGGAACTGTCCCAAGAGCTCTGAGACACAGACTCCACTACCTACCCCCATTTTATGGATGGGAAATAAGAGCACAGGGAGGTTCAAGGTGGCTCACCTGGGATTGGTGTCAAGGGCTTTGGCATCTGAATTCCTTACACACACACACACACACACACACACACACACACACACACACCCTGCGCACTCTGCCCTCTCTTCCACCTCACCCACAGCTCCCAGCCCAGGTTCTCAGGCAAGATCCCATTCCATCCTCGTGAGTATCAGGATGCAGGTTCTGTGTGCATCCCCATTTTAGGCACGTGGAAGTCAAGGTTCAAGGGAAGTTGACCAAGTTGCTCTGGACCATACAGAAAAGCCAGGTTCACTCCATGTCTTCTGTGGGGCTGAGGGTGGGGTTAGAAAGATAGCAGCCTCTGATTACCAGGAAACAGGAGAGAAAATAGGCTGCAAATAGCTGGAAAGCTGTGGGGAGAACTTTCTTCTTGGGAAGCAGGGACCACAGGAGCTCACATGGGGGAGGAGCGGGGGGGCCCTCTCTTTTTCCTGCTGCAGGCTGGGAAGGCCCCCCCCCCCCCGGCAGCTGCCAGAGGAGGGGCCTGGGGAAGAAGGAACCAGAGACAGAAAGCCCACGCAGGACACTGGAACCCAGGAACCCTACCTGGGGTTTCCCCCTTAATTTTGTCAGGAGCCATGATCTTCATTTTTTTTTTTTTTAAATCTAAAAGTCAGGAACTTTGGGGGATTGTATTTTATTATTATTTTTATTTTTTTTTTTGAGACAGAGTTTTGCTCTGTAGCGCTCCCAGGTGCCAGGATTAAAGGGACACTTCTGAGCGGCTGACCACACCCTAGGAAGTTTCACCTCCGAGGATTGGTTGCTGTTTAGGGGGGCCCACAGGAGCTCCCCACCTGTTCTGTGCGTCAGAGAGGAAGGTGACTCCCCATTCACAACAGGGCCTTTCTTTTACTGTGTGCTTCTGTGCATCAATTTGTTGTGCACATCCATCCATTTGTCACTGTGTGCTTTATGTGCGCCAATTTGTTTACTCTTCACGACGATTTTTACTCTCCCCCATTTTTATAAATTGAGGCAGTGAGGAAAAAGAAGGTGGTTGGGGTTGCCTTACTTAACCCACAGCTAGGGAGTGGTAGTCATAGGATTTGAACTACTGGCCTGTGCTGGGCCCTTCTGCTTCATGTTACAAAGCTTGTGGTGTGGCCAGATTCCTGGTGTCCCCGACCCAAGCAGAGTCTCAGGTCCCCTGAGCAGCAGATCTCCACCCTGCCTGGGGCAGTAGGGACTTGGAGACATAGGGAGAAAGAGTCTGTTTCTTCCACCCCACCCCTCCTGGACAGAGAATCCCAGTCTCACCCTGCTCCTGAGGAGGGGGCGTCCTTCAGGAGTGGGTGCTGACCCGGGACTCTCTGCCTCCTCTCAGCATACCGGTGAGAGGAAAGCCGGTTCAGCCTCAGTTAGCATCTGTCAGGGGGATGACCCTGGCAGAGAAACTGAGATGCCAGCACTCTCAAAAAAATGAGCCCTGGGCCAAACCAGGGTCCCCTGACCTCCCAGTGGCCCAAGGGGACTTGAGCAGGAAAGCTATGCCTGCTCATTCCCCAGAGTCAGGGAAAACCTCCAGTGCCACCTTCTGGGCCTGGGGGGTGTAGGGAGGGGCACTGGGGCGTGGGGAGGAATAGCCTCCAGGAAAGAAAACGCATTTTCATTTTAGCCCTCTGCTGAAGGCCAGGGAAGCTGGGCTCACCCGGATTTCCCTTCACTGGGGGTCTGGGGCTAAGTTGGGGGCTGGTGGGCAAAGGAGGCAGGAGGGGTAGGCTGGCAGCCCTGAGCTTCTCCACGCAGCCCCCGGGGCCGGGTGCCTGGGCAGGAGGAGGGGGCAGAGCAGCTGCTGGCGATTTATTAAGCAGTCACGGAAAAATTGGTTTATAAATTAACAGCTGTTTTAACTTTAGGGCCTCTTCTTCAGGGAATGGAAGCAGCCGACTGGACCGGGATTGCAGTGTGTGTGAGGCTGGTGGAGGGAGTGGGAGGCGGCGAGCTTCGGCAGCTGGCATTCTTCGGGGGCAGCCTCAGCTGGCACCTCGGGGGGCACCAGGCAGTGGCCAGAGCAGGGGGTCTCCAGGTGCCGGCGGCTGAGGCTGCCCCTCCCCCCGCCTTGGGTTGCCGCTTGCTCTCTTCTCACCCACATCTCGGCTTCCACCTGGGGGCGCCAGAGGGCATAGATAGTACTGTACTTGTTTCTGCCACCAGAGGGCAACCTCGGCACACCGATTTCTGCTTCTCTGGCGATCCGTGGAAACCAAGGTGGGAGGGAAAGAAACCAGGTCCAAAAACGGAACTGGAACGAAGCCCACTCCAGTGTACACTAGTGATCTTCCACTCGCGGGTTTTAAACTTGTCAAAGACACCGGTAAAACCGGACTCTTTTTTTTTTTTTTTTTTGTTTTTTTGGGAAAGGGTTTCTCTGTGTAGCCCTGGCTGTCCTGGAACTCACTTTGTAGACCAGGCTGGTCTCGAACTCAGAAATCCACCTGCCTCTGCCTCCCAAGTGCTGGGATTAGAGGAGTGCGCCACGACCACCTGGCAAACCGGACTCCTTTAACCTCAACACTGTGAGTTCGAAGTCAGCGTGGGCTTTACTTCAAGTTCCAGGCCTGCCTGTATAGTGAGACCCTGTGTCCAAAAGAATGAGAGGTCTTCAGTGCTGGGGACGTAGCTTAGTGCTAATCTCATGGACAAGGCCCGTTTTCGAGTTTCCTAACACCCTACGCCCAAGGCAAAAGGGGGCACTCTCTGGAGGCTAACCTTTGCTGGTTTGTGTGTAGCCCGGGTCAGTCTGCAACTCATGGCTCAACCTCAGGACGGCTAAGATTTCAAATATGGGTCACCATGCTGGCTAGAACTGTCTTTTATTTGAACTAAGCTCTGGGCAAAAGCTGCTGAAGCCCTCTGAAGCCTCAGTTGTCCCATCTATAAAATGGGACAATCCTAGAAGATTAAATGAGAAACTGCACATACAGGGCCTAACTCAGTGTCCAGGAAAGTAAACGCCCCGACTAGGAGTGTAAAAACAAAAAAACACAAAAAAACTCAATAACAAACTTGTTAGTGTCTACAGCTTGTGTTTCTTTATTCATTACTCCTTAGTTCATCTCCCCGACAGTGCTTCAGAGTCCAGTGGAAAGACACCTGGTGTGGAGGATACATCTTAAAGCTGTGTGCCATTAAAATCGTGTGCTAAGAGCTTTGATTCTAGATTGGAGAGATAGCTCGGAGGGGTTAAGAGCACTGGCTGCTTCTTCAGAGGTTCAAGTCCCGGCACCCAAATGGTGGCTCACAACTGTCTGTAATGCCATCCAGGGGATGCGGCACCCTCGTCTAGCCTCTGCTGACATTGAATTGACATGATGCACACACACACACACACACACACACACGAAGTTAAGAGCACTTGGTGTTTGATTCCCAGCACCCATGTGCCAGTCTACAACTGTCTGTAACCCAGGAGATCCGTTGCCCTCCTCTAGCATGGCATGCAGGTGGTTCCCAAGCAGGCAAAACACTCACATACACATAACAAACCTTTAAAACGGAGCTTTGATTCACATAGAACCAGTACAGAGGGAGATTGGGCCAGGCAGAGCAAGAAACCTTTTCTCCCCAGTGTTGTGGTAGAATACTCTTTTTAGATGGTCACGTGTTTATAATATACTTTTCAGCTGGACGTTGTGGCTCACGACAAAATCCAGCACTCAGGAGGCAGAGGGCAGGAGAATCTCCATGAGCTTAAGGCTAGCCTGGTCTACATAGTGAGTTTCCAGCCAACCAAGGCTATACAGTGAGACCCTGTCTCAAAATAATAATCAGGGCTAGAGAGATGACTCAGATGTTTAAAACACTTGCTGTTTATGAGTCCACCATGGTGGCTCATGGATAAATCCCAGCACTCAGGAGGTAGAGGCAGAGTCAGAGCTCTGTGAGTTCAAGGCCAGCCTGGTTTACAGAGTGAGTTCCAGGCCGATCAAGGCTACACAGAGAAACCCTGTCTTGAAACCAAACCAAACCAAACCAAACTGCCACCAACAAAAAACCCACTTGCTGTTTGTGCAGAGGACCAGGGTTTGGTTCCCAGCACCCAGATACCAGCTTACAACTGTATCTCCAGGGGTTCAGTCACCCTCTTGTGGCTCTGCATGTCAGTCATGTACAAGCAAGCAAATGCTTATACACAGAATTAAAAGTAAACAGATCGGGCTGGAGAGATGGCTCAGCGGGTAAGAGCTCTGACTGCTCTTCCAAAGGTCCTGAGTTCAAATTCCAGCAGCCACATGGTGGCTCACAACCACCCATAATGAGATCTGACGCCCTCTTCTGGTGTGTCAGAAGACAGCTACAGTGTACTTATGTATAATAATAAATAAATCTTTGGTCCTGACGAGTCAGAGTGAGCAAGGTTGACCAGAGTGAGCAGAGATCCTAAAAATTTAATTCCCAGCAACCACATGAAGGCTCACAACCATCTGTACAGCTACAGTGTACTCACATACATAAAATAAATAAATAAATAAAACATAAACAAATCTTTAAGCACAGTTCAAAACTCCATTGCAACATACGCTCAGCGCTGTTACATTCTGTCTTTGCAAAGTGTTTTCTTTTAAGCACACAGATTCTGATAGGATTATACCGAATGGTGAAAAGATGCTAGTAGATGAATAACGACTGGAGACGACTGTTCTCCACTGTATTGGCCAAGAATGCCCTAGCCCTCTTTTTTTTTGCTTTGAACTGTTCTCTCTACTTCCTTTCCCAATCGCAGGCAAAGATGGCCCTGTGCACCCAGCTTGTTTTCCCCAGCTCCTCTAAGGCTGCTTCCCAAGACTTCCTGGGGCCTCCCTTTCAGTTGCCACATGCCGCTTCTTCCAGTTCAAGCTCTGGTGTGTGTGTGTGTGTGTGTGTGTGTGTGTGTGTGTGTGTGTGTGTGTGTGTGTGTGTGCCAAGGTCACCTGCTTGATGCCTAACTGCAGACCCACATTGCCAGCCAGCGGTGCTGCAGCCCGAACCCTGGCCGATTCCGCCACCTGCTGGCCGTTCACAAAACTTCATCTCTTAAAGCGGTGGAGGAAGACTGACCGGTTGAAGACTTCCTGGAATCCCGAATTGCACTGGGGCTTAAAATCTGATCCTATTGAATCATCGCAACCACTGTACAGGGTGGGCTTTGAAATATACAGAAGCGAGGAGACACAAAGAAACTAAGTTCACGCAGGAAGCTCCGCACCATCTAGGGCTGGCCGACTCTTTGCCCTACCTCCCCACCCCACCCCCCCTCCCCCGTGTGAATTTATGTGCTTGGGTTGAGGAAGGGAAAATACCTGATTGTACTTTTTCACCTCCTCAAAGGAAGGCAAAGGCCTCACAGCATCTTTCCAGGGTTGTCTTCCAGAGAAGGAAAACGTAGATGGCTCTTGCTTGGCAGGGATTGGTCAAGAAGAAGTAAATATCAGAAAGTCCCAAGGCAGTGTGCTCAGACCCGATGAGGGATCGATCACACCACTATACAACCTTGTCAGTCCGAGCGAGCAGGAATTAAGTCAAATGAGGTCTTGAAATTGTTCTTTGGACTTAGCTGCCTGTTCTTCTAACTCAAGCATAATAACCCAGGAGTGGTATATTATTTTTACATCTCATTTGCATATGATTAATTCCAAGTCGAAGTGAATGGGAGTCACGCCGGCTTCTCAGCCCTCCCACCTGTTTGTCCAGTCCCCCACCACCACCACCACACGCACACCTCTTGCTAGGCTCTGCCACCTCCACCAGCCTCCACCTACTCCTTGCCCCTGGCCCTCCCTCCCCAGTTCCCTGTTCCTTTCCTCTCTGTCACCCACGCAGCCTCCGCCACCTGGCCGCCCACCGCAAAAACTTTTCCCCAAGTTCCTGAGAAGTCGCGTAGGATCCAGGAGAGAAAAATCAAAGTAATAAAACCTCATTTAATTCCTAACGGAGGGCAGAGCTGCGAGCTGCAATTATCTTAATGTGGAGCTATTTTTACTCTCTCTCTCCATCTCTGTCTCCTGCTTTTCTGTCATAAGGCATTGTCCCCTCCACTCCCCTTTGTCTCCTCATCTCTCACATGGGTCCTCTTCTTTTTGCTCTCTCTGTGACCAACACCCCCCACACACACCCTCCGTCCCTCCTAGCTCTGTGTTCCTCTGCTCTGTGTCTCCCTCTCTTCCTTTCATTACACCTGGGCAGAGCTGGACAAAGAATTGAAGATCATCTGCTTTCCCAAAGTCCATCTTTTGGGAATAAATTGTGCTCCCATCTCCCTAGCACCATGGGGAGAATCCTTCCTGGTTGTTAAGGAAAAACTAGTGGCACTGAGGTACCACTGGGATTCGCAGCCTCATCCCTGTCCTCTGCCTCCTTTACCCACCACATACCCTTCCACATGCACCCCAGCGAGGGAGAACTTCAGTCTCCTACCCCCACTTGGACCTAAAGGCTGCCCATCGACTGCCTGGCCAAGTCTCTCTTGATCCTCCCAACATACCAACAGGCTGGGTTTTGCCATTCCTCACCACACCCCATCTGGAAGAGGGGTCCTGGGCCAAGCTAGGGACTGGCAGAGATGCCCATGTCCCAGGGACAGCAACCCCAGAAAATATGTAAGTCAACAAGCTGTGGTCAGGCCTAGGCTGGAGGACGTGGAGCCTGTCCACCAGGACATCCTATTCCCAAGAGCAAAGCTTGGCCCCTGGTGTTTCTCTCTCTCTCTCTCTCTCTCTCTCTCTCTCTCTCTCTCTCTCTCTCTCATCCCCCAGAGGGCACTGAGTCTGGGGCAGAACAGCATGCCCCTGACCTCATTTCCATAAGACTCCATTGGCCTCTCAGTCTACCCCTGGGGCCAGAGTGCCAGGCTAGGAGTGGAAAAGTTGCCAGTGGAGTTAGGGGTGTGGTGGGGAGGGCTCCTGCTGTTCCTGGCCTAAGAGTGACCAGAAGAGAGGACAGCCAACACAAATAGAACCCCAGGAGGGCACAGACAGGCACAGGTCCACACACACACACCCCTTCTGGGCACTACAGAAAGGCACTCAGTCCTTCTCGCCAGCCCCAGAGAGGGCAGTGCCAGCTCCTGCAGAGACTCAGGGGCTTGGACAGATAAACAAGGGTACTTAACCCACAAAGTAAGTAGCCCCTCTCCTCCATCACACACACACACACACACACACACACACACACCTCTGTAGAAGAGACTGGCACCTCAGAATGATCACACACCCCCAGCTCTGTTCCCCAACGCACCAAGCCCACACATGTGATAGCACGTGTACGGGAAGGCAGCCCCCCAACCCTGCCCCTGGGCTGGTTCTGTCCCCTCCCCCAGTAGCTGCGGAGAAAAGGCAAGAGACACGTGAATGCTGGGTACATTGTGGCAGGGACTCATTCCCCCCACCCTCCCCTAGGGAATTTGCTCGCACATTCGCAGCCTCAAGCCCCTCTCCTGCATAGCCCCCCCCCCCGCAAGCTGGCACCCGCCTGCCCATCACCTTGACAGTCTCTAACATCCTCCTCCACACCCACACCCTCCCCCGCACACACGCAGTCCTCCCACACGCTGCCACTCACACCCGCATCTTTGACACTCTGACACACTTACACAGACTCACACGCTCACACCGCACCGACCCCCACCCTCCCCAGCTACAGCACTTCAGGCCTCTAGCATTCACTTGCACATATTCCCTACCACGATGATGACTGACAGGTGTCCTCCCACGCACACCTCTCTCACACTCGCTTTCTAGGACACCCCCATTCACAGCGTGACATGCTGGCACTCTCTTCTCGACCTCACGGGCCTCCCTTAAAAGTCCACGTCCCGGGGGCCCCCCCGAAGTGGTTAAAGCCAGAGTCACGGCTGCAGCTGCCCCTGCCCTCTCCTCTTAGCGTCACCGCTGGACTCCATTAATAATGCAATGCCGAGTTCTGGGGATACGGCAGGGGGCCCCCGGACCGCTCCCCTAGCCCTGGCTCCCACTCCGCACCCTCCTCCCAGCCCGGGAGAACACGCTTCTCGATGCTCATTGGCCGCTTTCCTCTAAGCCCTCCCTCCAAACGCCTGGGCGCCAGTCCCTGGCAGAGAGGACGGGCTGGGACCCCAGGGTTGGGACCCGTGGTGTGCAGCCAGTAGCAGCAGAGGCGCGGAGAGGAAGAAGGTAGAGTGGGGGATAGACAGAAGCTGGTAGAGCAAGGCCGAGGGCAGCCCGCCTAGACCCAGCGATAGCTCAGGCCGGCAGCCAGAGCCCCGCGCCCCAAACCGGTAGCGCGCAGCTAAGGCGCGGGGACCCTGAGCTCTGACCTGGGGACGCTTAGCCAGGCGCTGCAGGGAGTCCCGCTGTCCAGTCCTCCCGGCCCTCGCGCGTTCCCCTCGTGGAGCGCGGGATTTTCCTGGGTGCGGGGACAGTGCTCTCCCTCCTCCTCCGCGCAGCACGCGCCACCCGCAGCTCCGGACAGCCGAGCAGGGCTCAGCCAGACACCCCAAGAGCGCGCAGCCGCCCGCCATGGATCCCAAGGACCGCAAGAAGATCCAGTTCTCTGTGCCCGCGCCCCCGAGCCAGCTCGACCCCCGACAGGTGGAGATGGTAAGGGGGCCGCGCCCCATCCACGTATCACCCCCAACACACATCCCCCACCCCACCCCAGCACAGTCCGTCCCGTCCCGTGTTAGTCCCAGCCTGGGCTGCAATGGGGCGCCCCACAGGACTGGAAGTTCGCTGGAGACTCCTAGCAACTTTTCTCCGGACCTTTAAGCCGATCTTGGGCGGGAGAATTCCTGCAGTGAGCGTCCTGAGACAATCAATCAGTTCTCCGGACTGCCCTTTTGGCTCTCACATAGCCCCGCTAGGCTAGTCATTTTCCCCGCGGGGACCCCATCACCTTGGTGGCACCCCATGGACACAAACAGCTCTGGCGTCTGAGGCTGTCACTTCAACCACTCATGGTTTAGAGGGCCACAGTCTCACCCTATGGGCCTAGTCGGGGGGGGGGGGTCCCCAGAACATTGTTCTGAATACTCTCTGCTATCAAGACCTGGAGCTGACATCTCTTCCTAGGGTTGGGAGACCTACAAAGGTGTGAGGGAGAGATATGTTCTCCTCGACCTAGCAAGGACACTTGTTGCTGAGATGCCAACGGCTCTGAAGAGGAAGAACAGTAAAAAATGGGCAAAGGCAGTCTTGGGGTGTCTGGCTGGGGTGGGCTGAAGCCTGGGCCTAAGCAGCCTTTGGCAGCAGCTGCTTCAGCCTCAATTACCTGGTCCTCTCTCTATTTCCCTGGAGCTCCAAGGGGACCTAATTAACTGACAGTTGGTCTGATTGCCAAGCTAGGGTGGCCAAGGAGAGCAATTTTATATATATATTTTCCTCATGAGAACTGGGTGATAAATTCTACAGCTTGAGAAAGACTCTAACCCCCAGAGACCCCAGCAGACCCCTCAGTGCCTGGAGTTTGCCCCCCCCCGAGCTTCAGGTGAGGGTGGGGGTGCCTGCGGTACTGGGACTTCCTCTTCTGCTGAGTCCAGCTGCTTTGAAGTCCTTGAGCTGACCTTTGGTGAGGAAGGCCATAGGTGGCTCCCTTGGAGTGCTCAAGCTGATTGTAGAGAAAGTTCTACAGTAGCTGTGAAGTGTGGCCCTCTGGACTAGGAGTCCTTTGGACCCAGTGTGCTGTGTGACCTTGGGTGCTTTGCTGAACCTCTCTAAGCCCGGGACTTTTCATTCTCATAAAATAAAGCAATTGCATGAGCCTAGTGAGCTCTAACTGCCTTTGATTCTCAGGCTCCCCGAGGACTCCAAAGCCCAGCTCCCAGCTGGCTGAGTGCAATGGTGAGGTACCCCTATAGGGCACTTATGCTGTCCTTCCTTCCTCCATCTCCCTAGATCCGGCGCCGGAGACCAACCCCTGCCATGCTGTTCCGGGTCTCAGAGCACTCCTCACCAGGTAGGGCCCATTCCCTGCTCCCTACCCCAACTCTGGGGCCTTTCTAAGGGCCCCCACAAGGAGAGAGGAACAGGCTGGAGACTGGAGGCCTGGAAGGCCAACACAGCTGGCTGGGTTGGTTTATTCTCTTGGCACCTGTTGGCACCAGGAGGGAAGGGCACACTTTTGCTGTCCCAGAGACTGAGGCTTGGGGGGAAAATAACCTTATTCTTTTTCTCTTCCTCCTTGACCATGGTTGCTGTATGCCTGATGGTCTCTCTCAGAGGAGGAGGCCTCTCCACATCAGGTGAGTTTCCTGGGGCAGCTGGAAGGACACTTAGCTGGGCCCTCTGGGCTGGGGTAGACTGATATCTGTAGAGCCAACCTAGGCCACCACAGGACATATTAGCATATCAATTGCATTACCCTGGAAAGATCCTGTTCTGGTGTCACCCTCTGTCTTAGTGGGGTGGGGCTGGCATGGGGTGTCCACGACCGACCGACCGACCGACCGACCGAGAGAGGGTCCTGCTCTAAATCTGGCTTCTGCTAATGGGGGTGGAGTTTTGCCTAGGTGTCCTGTGCTCTGTCAGCTGTCCAAGTCAGTTGTCCCACTGGGGGGAGGGGAAAGGGAAGGGTACCTGGGGAGCCTGTTTCAACTGCTTCTTTCCTGTAGAGAACCTCTGGAGAGGGGCACCACCCAAAGTCGAAGAGACCCAACCCCTGTGCCTATACTCCCCCGTCACTGAAAGGTACTAATCTCACCTCCCCATCTGTCTGATGGTCTCCTGGAACTCTGCACGTGGGGGAGGAAGAGAACTGTCAGCCGGGAAGGACTGCCACCACCCCTCTCTGCCTGACTTGGGAGAATAGTTCCTTCTTAGGTTTCCAGAGGCAGGGAGAGGGCAGCTAGGGTCTTAACAGCAGGTTGAAGGGTTGAAGGGGGGGAGCTGGGTAGCCCTACAGGACAGTAAGCATTGAGATGACAACTCTGATGGTGTCTCTGCTGGGCCATGCTTGCTGCCTGCCTTCCCCTCCGGCCCCGCCCCACAGCTCCACTCCAGTGTGCAGGTCTGCATCCTGGGCTCCTGCATCCTGCATCCACTCTTCTGTCTGGGGTTAAAAGATGTCATTCCTGTCTCATTGCCAGGTCTCATGGGTGGGGCAATGGGCGAAATGACGATTCGGCGGCTCACAGGGTAGCTCAGTGGTAGAGCATTTGATTGACACACCCTGGGTTACAGCTCTAACGTCGATTTTTTAGATAAGTCAGTATGGTGGTGCAGAGGCCTGTTAGCTCAGCAGTTTGGAGACAGCTTGTTTTCGTGAGTTCAAGGCCAAACTGGTCTATAGAGAGGGTGCCAGGCCAGCCAGAGTTGCACAGCGAGTAGTCCCCGGCTCAAAAAGCAAAACAAAAATACCCGAAAGCAAAACCAAAACAAAGTCACTTGATGGCTCACACCTGCAATCCCTGCACTTAGGACCCAGAGGCAGGAGGATGGCTATGGACATGAGATCAGCCTGGGCCGCACGGTGAATGCCAGGCTAGCTAGGGCAATGCAGCAAGGATGTGTCTCATACAGAAAGGAAAACTGAGTGATTCAGTCCCTGGCCTCCAGGACCCTTTGCTTCTGAGGGTCAGGGAGAGTTTGCAGGAGAGACAGTGCTGAGGCCAGAAAAGACAGGTAAAGAGATGGGACGTGCAGAGGGGCTGGTGGTGTGAAGCCAGGTTTTAAGGACAGCTGGAGACTTGATTTCTGGCCCGGGAGCTGTGGGAGACACACCGGAAGGAAGAGCAGGTGCACTGAGGGAGCCAAAGGCCTCTTCCTAGCTGGGTGCCAGTGGCCTGCCACCCCCCACCCCATCCCCCCCACCTAGGCCTTTCTTGCCAGCCTGTCCCTTCTCCTGGGGCTGGAGGGCAGCAATGGTGTGCTGAGAGTTCCCCAGGTGGGGGGGTTTGATGTGGCTTCCCAGCAGCCAAGGTCAACAGGTGCACCTGTCAGCCTTCCTGCCACGCCTGGGAGCACAGGGGAGGAGCAGGGAGGACCAGAGAGAGGGGTTGGTGTTCTCCTTCTCCCGAGACAGGAACATGAAGGAAGGAAGCTACAGCGAGTGGCAGCGGGCAAGGACTTCCCGGAGGGAAGGGCTTAAAGCAGGCATGAGGACAAGTGGCGTATTACCAAGGAGGACAAAAACTTGGGCCTTGGGACTGGGGCGTGGAATGTGTGCATAGCACACGTGAGACCCTGGCTGCCAGTGCCAGCACCACGTAAACCAAGTGTGCTGACGCACCTGTGAGCCCCCACTCAGGAGGCAGAGTCACGAAGTTTGAGGTCGTGGTGCTCAGTGAGTTTGAGGCTGACTCAAGATACATGATGAAAGGGAGTCTGTCTTAAGACAGTCTGCGTCTTCTCCACTCTAGGCTGGGTGACTATGAGGGGGACCCCACCCCATGTCCTTTCAGGGGGAAGTGTTAGAGAGGGAAGCCAGGTCTTACACACTAAGCACACACTATAACGCTGAGCTACACCTCCAGTTCAGCCCTCCCTGGCTTTGGTTGTACACTTTAGGGAGTGGGCTATGGTAGGAGTTTAGGGCCAGGAAATTTCTTGTGTACCAAAAGTTGACCAAAGATCTGTCTACTCCAGCCTCTCCGGGCTGTGTCTATAGCATCTGGGTAGAGACACAGGAATGGTGGGAAGGAGTCAGGAGAGGGCTGTACCGGGGTTCTTGGTTTTTGTTTTGTTTTGTTTTCCTGAGATAGGGTTTCTCTGTGTATCCCTGGCTGTCCAGGAACTCACTCTGTAGACCAGGCTGGCCTTGAACTCCGAGATCTGCCTGCCTCTGCCTCCCGAGTGCTGGGATTAAAGGCTTGTAAGGCCACCTCCATCCTTCCGGGTTCTTGAATCTTAACAAGACTTGGGATAGGCGGATTTTTAAGGTCTTAGACATGGAGAGGTAAAAGAAGGAGACAGTGTTATAGGGAAAGATTCTAGAAGGCCCAGGGAGGCACGAGAGACTGAGTACTGCCAACAGGAGCTCACGGGGTGGGGCTGGGGGTTGGGGGTGGGGGAAGCAGAGGCACTGCACACACCTGCCAGCACCTTGGATCACGAACTAAATAACTCGCCTCCGCCTGCCGCCGCCTCTCCCCCAGCCCAGAGGCCCTTCTGCACTGAGACGGTTCTATTTGGCAAGCTTAGCCCTTTCTGGGCAAGGGCAAGTGTCTGGCAAGGCTTGGGTTTTGTAGGGCAGGATTCAAGAGCCCTCCAGGAAGGGTGGGCAGCACTAAGCCCAGGGGAGCAGCGGGGTGGGGGTGGGGTGCTTTGAGGTCAGGTCAGAGTTCTCTGGGTTGGCTCAAGGTGAAACTTTGCCGGGTCCCCAAGGCCAGGGCAGGGCAATTTATTGAGATTTTATTGCCTGGGTAGCTTACCCACAGGCAGCGGGAAGAGGTAGGTTGGAAGCTGGGGGCAGGGCGGGGCATTGGGCCCACACAATGCACCCTCTGTGCCTGTCCCTGAGTTGGCAGGAGTGCATGGCCCTGCTCAGTGCAAGGGAGGTTTCCAGCCTACCCCCTGGGCTGCAAAGGGGAGGGGCTGCTGTTGGATTAAGTAGCCCAGAACCACTGGCCACTGCAGAGTCTAGTCTGGGGGCAGTGGACCTAGTGCCTCTCACCTACTCTAAAATGCTGATAGTCCCTGGCCCCTTGCTGACCCTGCTCTAGTCTTTAGTTTTGTTGGAGGGGGTTTATGTAGCCCAGGATAGATTAGAGCTCACTAGGTAGCTGAGGATGCATTTATATTCCTGATCTTCTTGCCTCTACTTTATTGGTGTTGTGATTCCAGGCCTCTACTAGAAACAAAACCCAGGGTCCTGTAAACGCTACATCCCCAGTCCCTCCAGCACCCCAGGCTTAACCCAATACTGTTCCTTCAAACCCTGATAAGTCCCAGAACCCCCAGCCCGTCTTTTTTCTCTCCTTGCCTTTCGTCTTTGGGAAGCCGCCCACGCTGTTCCTTTCCTAGGCTGCATCTGAGCAGGTCTTCGTGGTGGTGGTGGTGGTGGGGTGTTGCTGCTTTCTGGGTCACTGCAAAGGGAGCTGGGAGATTAGGGATATGGGTCACGACTGTGAGGGCTGCATCTGAACAGTCCACTTGCCCAGCCAGGACTTTATGGGTCAGAGTGCTGTGACCTCAGGCTCAGGACTGTTCCCGCCCAGGGAGCCTGGGGAAGAGGTGTGGATTGGTATCTAATGCTGGACAGTTTTAGGCCGGGGGGGGGGGCACAGCAAAATGGATCATTGTGAACAATATCAGGAAAAATGGCTCCAGCCTATAGGCCTGACACCTTCTGCCGGGGGGTTAACGCTGGTAAACACTTTCCAGTACTGGACACCTGGTTATGGAAGCGCTCTGGCCAGAGAATGCTAAGCTGTTGCTGTGCTGGCCTGGTCTTGCCCAGACAGGTGCCCTGTGGTGCAGGGGAGTTTTCTGGTGCCAGTCTTGAGTGGGAGGGCAGCGTCTCGGAACAGCTTAAGAGCTAATGTGATTAAAATGTACGCCTGTGGTTCCTACCTTGGTTTGACGCCCACCCTCTGCAGGGTGGATTGTGGCCTTTCACCATTGAACTTGGACCCCTTAGGGCAGCACTTCTGCCTCAGTTGGGTGCATGAGCTGCTCCTTCCTCTTGGCTGACCCTTGTTTCCTTCCCACCCCCACCCCCCCACCCCCATCCCCTCTGCCAGCTGTGCAACACCTGCAGACCATCAGCAACTTGAGTGAGAACCAGGCCTCGGAGGAAGAGGATGAGTTAGGGGAGCTTCGGGAGCTCGGGTATCCCCAGGAGGATGACGAGGAGGATGAGGATGAAGAGGAGGATGAAGAAGAAGACAGCCAGGCGGAGGTCCTGAAAGGCAGCAGGGGCATTGGTAAGCTGAAGGGGCTGTGGTCTGTGGTTCCTGCTACCGTGGGTCAGGCGTGGCTCTTCCAGAAGAATCCTGTGATGTCCTTCTGTGGCCAGCTTCTGAGACCTGGCACCCCTCAGTCTTGGTTAACCCTTCACCTGATTAAGTTTTCCCCACTGTTTATCCTTTTCTAAAAATTAAGGCGAGACACAGGACAACAGAGGCTAGACCCAAAAAGGAACTGTCTATCCATGGAAGCGAATTGTGAGGAGGTTCAGAGGTAGAGAGAAAGCCTAACATTCCCTTTCATGCATTTCTGAACCTAGCACGTGCTCTCTGCTGTGCTTCAAGGAGGCTGGCTGATTTGCCCTCTCCAGGACCCCTGAGAGTGTCTTTTCCCTCCCAGGATGGGGTGGGAGAGTGCCCTCTAGTGTCCAGATGTAGAATTGACGATTTAAGAGCCAGTCTGGTCTGCACCTCTACTTTAACCTCAGCAGGCTGGAGATAAGGCGCGGAAAACCTACACAGGAGGCTGCAGAGCCAGAAAGAAATCCCCAGAAGACCCCCCCCCCACCGCCGCAACAGACATCTACGCAAAATGACCTCACCCCTCCCATGGTTGTGTCTTCCACGCCTGGCCACCAAAGGCTGTGCTTCATCTATTTAGCCTGGTGCACATTAAACATTTTGGACCCTTTTTTTTTTTTTTTTTTTTTAATGGGAATGACACGCAGTCTTTTGCTCCCATTCAGCTCTTGGACTCAGGCTCAGCCTTGGGTCTCCTTCCTGCATCTCTGGCTGTGAGGTGTCAGTGAGCTCCTTCTGAGCCCCCACCCCCACCCCAGAACAGGTGGGAGATTGATGAAAGCGGCTCCCTCAGGAAGGAGAAGGGGGCCCTGGGTCACATGACCAGACCCTCAAGGGACAACATCAATTTCCTGCATTCCCGAATAACCCTGGAGACCAGTTCTGGGCCTCTTGAGAGGATAGGATCTGCGTTCTGCAATCTAGGTTGCCCGAATCTTAGCAGTACATCTCAATCTTAGTTCAGGACCTTGAATTCAAAGCAATCCTCCTGCTTCAGCCTCCTGGTGGCTGCACTATTAGCGTGAGCCTCCACATCCAGCTTCCCAGAAGGTATTATCTAAGGTAATCTACACCGGTCTTCTTACATAATATTCCCTTTGGAAGAGTGCCCATGAACTAAGTTACAATCATAGGGACAGATGTCCAGACCAGTGTTCTGTCCATTATGCAGCAGTGGATGTCACAGAAGCTCGACCCCAAGCCATCAGAGAGCTCCAGAGGGGTACTCAGCCTATGTATGTACGCCCTCTCTCTTCCAGTGGGGCAGAAGCCTACCTGTGGCCGGGGTCTGGAGGGGCCCTGGGAGCGCCCACCTCCTCTGGACGAGCCCCAGAGAGATGGAAACTCTGAGGACCAAGTGGAAGGCAGAGCTACACTACGTGGTGAGCTTTAGAGTGTGGGCTGGGGAGGTGGGTGGGAACCTCATGGGCTAAGCCTGGCCTTGAGTCCTCTTCACTTGTCTTTCAGAGCCGGGAGAGGAACCTCTGCATCCCAGCTCCCCTGAGCCTGGCACATAAGCTCAGAGCCCTGTATCTCCCAGGAGGAAGTGCTCCCCAGAAACCCACTCTGTCCCCCCCCCTTTGTACCCTGTCTTTCACCTGCTAGGGCTGCGGCTTCTGACTTTTAGAAGACTAAGGCTGGTCTCTGTTGGCTTTGGCTGAAGCCCAGAGTCCCCAATGCCTTTCCCTGCCAGTCACTCTTCTGTTTACCCGGTGGGAGGGGGGAGGTGAGAGAGCCCACACTGGGAACCCCAGAAGGCCATAAACAACCATTCATCCTCCACAAGTCCCCTCTCCAGATTCTCTCCCCTGGGCACAGGAGACCCCCAGGGCAGGCCCTAAGGTCTGAGGAAAGGAGGTACTGAGAGCCTGCAGGTGCCCTGAGATCTCCTCCATCCCCTACCTGTGGTGGGCGTTGAGTCCCCAACCCTCTCATAGACTTCAACCAGGGCCCAGGTTTCAAGCATTCTTTGCAGAGCCTCAAGATGTCCCTCCCTCAGTATCCCATTCCTGCTGGGTGCCTGCAAGATGGACTGGCAGAGGCTGCTTGCTGCGTTTTGTTTGTGCTTTGGTGCCAGGAATGCATTTACTATCTGTCCTTAGAGGGACCACACAGCGGGGGGAGCCTGGTTCTCCTTGTCCTCCAGCAACTTGGTTCCCTTCCCCTTCTTCCCTGACTCTAGGCCTGAACCCTTCCTACGCTGTAATAAATCTTTGTAAATAATTGTCCTGAGACTCCTCTTTTAGGGGCGGGAGGAGAGACCAGGAAGTAATGGTATGTTCTGACAAGGAAAATGGCGGTTACCTTAGGGTCAGCATCTTGCCCCTCGTGGCCAGCCCTTCCCGGGAAGGAGTCTTTCCTGCAGGCTAAACGCATGGCAGACATACTAGCTCCTGAGGGAGATGGCTAAAAGCCAGAGGATAACAAAGGTCCTTTAAAAGTGTGTGATGACCGGGCATGGTGGTGCACACCTTTAATCCCAGCACTCGGGAGGCAGAGGCAGGTGGATTTCTGAGTTC
>NC_034603.1:65777222-65787843 GCF_900095145.1 Mus pahari
AAAAAAAAAAAAGTGTATGATGGATGTGGTGGTGCACGTCGGTAATCTCAGCTCTTGGAAGGCTGAGATCGAGGCCAACCTGAGACCGTCTCAAAAAAAAAACGAAAAATGGATTTCTCCAAGGGATTTGTGCTCACAAATCGTCCCTCACACAGTTCCCCTTCACTCCACAGTGTCAGGCCTGTATGATCTAATGACCAAGACACCCTGGGGTTCCGTCCCGTGCCCCTGCAATGCCTTACACAGTCAAACTTCGGTCGAGGCGCCGCTTCCGGACTCCGTCTCCGAGACAGGGGCGGACCGGGGCGGAGCTTCGGGGTCACACGAATCCTGATTGGCTTTGGGGGCGGGTTCGGGGGGCGGGCTCAGCGGCGGAAGCAGCGCCGCCGGGAGCGCTCCTTCCGCTCTGAGGAGTTGCCAGGCCGTGGAGCGGGACTGCGGCTGAGGCAGGAAGAGTGGGGGCCGTGGTGACATGAAGCAGGTGGGTCCTGCGGCGGTCGCAGCCACCGGGAGCTGTCTCTACCCGACGGATCCCGCGTCCCTGCCCGGTGTCCGTCTTTGGTTCGGTCCGACCCTGCCCACACCCCTCGCGCTCCGGGTTCCGCCCCCTTCCTCTCCGCTCGCTGCTGCGCGCGCAGGGCTGGGGACGGGGGGGGGGGGACGGGGGGGGGTCTTGGTCCTTTTCCAAGAGGGTCCGGAGGACGTCTGCGGTCGCTTTCCTAAACCTTCTTTTTAGTAAGAGGAGAGGCAAGGAGTCGGTATCTGAGTATTATGGGGGCAGGATTGGGAGTGGGAAGGGGTCAAACTCAGGGAAAAACATACTAATAGGCTGCCTCTCCGCCACCCGCTGTTTCCCACAACTTCCGTTGGAAACATCCACGCATAGCTTCCCGACGATATCAGAAAGAAGGCTCTTTAAACTCTTCTCAGAAGTGCTTGCTACTGTTGGCTTTCATTCCTGACATGCTTCCACCCTTTGACTCCCCAATGTTTCCTGATTTTTTTTTTCCTCGTACCTCTCTGACAAGAGGTCAGAAGAATTGCTTTACATTCTCTCTGTTCCAACCCGCCTCTCCGTGCATTGATCTTGGATGGGCTCATCCACTGTTGTAGCATCAGGCCCATGTCCACTGAATATCAGATTGATGAAACCAGCACATCCCCTTCCTAGGCTCCAAATTAGCTGCCTGTCAGTTATGCCTATAGGATACCTTCACTTCAGGACCATCTCACAGGTTTCAAACGTGAGCTGATCTTTTCTCTGTAAATGTATCCTTCCACTCTTGTCTTATCCAGGAGAAAAGCTCCTGGATTGCCTTAACATCTTTTACCCTGTTCGCTCAGAGGTGCTAGCATAGCTAACTCCCTGAACCTTCTCTGTCATTACCCTTGTTGACGTGTCTCTGGACATTTCCAGCAGCTTGTAGTCCTAACTGCTTGCAGGCAAGCCTTCAGACTCTAGCTCTTAAAGACTTTTAGATCACGAGTCTGATTCTGTCACTTGCTTGCTTCCCATTGCCTGTGGGGGAAACTACTGAGGAGAGCACTCTTGTGTGCATGTTTACTGTAAGATGTGCCTGGCTCACAGAGGGTTCTTTGTGTCTACATCAGCGCCTCTTTCCTCCTCCTGATGTATCCTTCAGTGTCCTGCTCAGACAGCACCATCTCCACACTGCCCACCTCCACCCCAAAGGCTGGCCGCCCTGCCCATCTGTGTCCTCTGAACACCCTTAGTGTCATAGCTGACATATAGACCCGTGCACCAGCCTGCTTGAGTTGTGATGTTGCTTTGAGACCTTGATGAAGTCAGTATCTTCTTCCCTCTTTTGGAAGATGGAGATAGTAATGTGCCTACCTTGTATAGATGTGAGGATAAATGAAGTACTGTATAGTGTACGCATCAAGGTACCAGGCCTGTGAGTGCCTAACGAACACACGTTAGTTAGCATGTCCTGTGTACGAGCATGCTGGTTTACTGGTTATGACTTAATTTCATCAGCTGCTTGAGGCTTCTTGGTGTGGCTTGCTTCTCATTCTGTCCCTGGGTCCTAAGGTGAAATCCTGGACTCACTGGGAACAGGATCTGGACCTACTGAGTAAAGACTCAGGGGTGGAAAAGATCCAACCTCTTGGGTTTTGTTTCCAGCACTGCCAAATAACCAAACCAAACCAAAAAAAACCCGTCTTGGTACACTGGTGGCACACTCTTTTAATCCCAGCACCCAGGAGGCAGAGGCAGGTAGGTCTAACCTGGTCTACAGGGTTCCAGGATGGCCAGAGCTACACAGAGAAACCCTGTCTTAGGAAACAAACAAACAAACAAGGCAATGGGAGTGGTAGGATGGGGTTGGGGTTAGCTGGAGATGTCATTCAGTAGTCGAACATTTGCTCTTGATGGTGGCCAGTTCTTCAGTCCTTTGCTGTTCTTTTGCCATCATGAGTGCCTATCCCCCTTCCCTCCACCTTCCCTCCACTGATTCTCCTGCGCCTCAGAAAGCCCCTCCACCCTATGGCTTCCCTCCCCCTCACTGTAGCTCAGGTCCCATGCTTCTTTCTCTGGGAGACATGGCGCTTGTGTATACATTTCTGAAAGCGCCCGTCACGTCAGGCCAGCATGGGTTTATGTCAGTCTTCCTCACTAGACCCAGTGACCCCGATAGACTAAGCCGGAGTTTGTCACACTGCAGGTCCTCCCGCATCCTGCTCTTAGCTGAGCTCTCACACACCTGGGCCCACTGGAAGATCGCAGTGCGGGTTAAGACCAGAAATCCCGGAGCTGGATGGCTCCTCTCATCCTGTTGAATGCTGGTGCCTTTTGCCTCCTTTCTGTAGATGAGGAAGCTGAGCCCCAGGGGGAGGTCGGTTCAAGTCACTCAGTAGAGATTTAAAGACGGGTAGCTTAATTTCAGATGCATAGCCATGTCCCAGGCACTGCCTCTGTCCCAGCATCCAAGAGAGCAGCTGGCACATCAGCGGACAGGACAATGAATAGCATGCCATTTTGTTAGCTGTGCGCTCCTCTGAATGTTTTCTGGCTGGAGTACGGCAAATGTGGGCTTTTGTCTGGCCAGAGCTGGGCCCGGGAGGAGCCTGTGCGCCCAGGCCTTTTCATGAGAGAGCTCACAGCTCTCAGAGGGGCTGGCCCTTTCCAGAGTGACTCTGGGGACTTGACTTCCTCAGCCTCACTAAAGACTGGAATGGAGTCTGACTCACCAGCCCCTGAGCGGGCCAGAGGTCACAGAGTCTCTGAGCTTGGGGCATCCTAGAAGGGGAGGGTGGGGGCGGGGACTGAGCAAGCCTGACCTATGTGGTGGGCTTTCCAGTTTCTGTGTGGTCAGGACCGAGTCTAGGAAGGAGTGGCCAGTTCCTGTGCTAGCCTGACTCTCCTCTTCCTACTTAGCCCTAAAGGGGAAATGGAAACTACTTTGTGTTTGCAGCCATGTTTCTCACTGCTGCCATGTGCCCTGTCTCTCTTCAAACTTCCACTTCCCCAGGGCCGGGGACCTTCACAAGCCCTCTGTGGGTGTGTGACTAGGGAGCCTGAGACCAGTCGTTCCTAGGCTGAGGCCAGGAGTCACTGAACAGGAGCGCTATCCCTGATAGGCTTCCTGAGGCAGGGTCCTCCTAACCCGCAGGCCAGATGGACCTCTGGTTCGGGCACAGTGCCCTGCTGCATTGCCTGGCCCTGGCCTGCATCGCGTGGCAGGGAATAGTAGGGGGAGTGGTCATTAAGTAAGCACAGGTGGAATTTCTCATTCCTTCAAGCTCCCTTAGGTAGGTCCCCTCTGCTCTCCACTTGACAGAGAAAGATACTGTGTATGAGGCTCAGTGACTTGGGCAGGGACACAGCCCAAGAAGGAGGGGCCCTGGGATTTTGATTTCAGGTCTAATGTTGACCCCAGACGTGTTCCCTCTCTCCAGTTCCAGGCAGAATTCACACTTCTGTAAAACACCTTATTTAATAGATAACCCGTGGCTTGTCACTGTGACCTGGGCAGCCAAGACTCAGGTCTAGTGATGAGATGAGGGTGGTGATGACCTGGAGGAGCCCTGAGGTCAAAAGCACTTAGATGGCAAAGGAAAGCTTTGCCTCAGAGGTGACAGGAGCACAGTAGCTCTCTGGCAGTGGAAGAGGTTGTTCTGGAGCGAGGAAGCAGAGAGCTTGCTGTGCCGGGTCACGAGCAGCCCTCAGTTACGTGGGGGTCAGGTATTAAACCCCACATCTAGAAAAGAGAGCCAGGGTCTCGCCTCCTTCCTGATGTTCCTTAACCAAGGGACTTAACTCACCTGGGCCCTTCCCCTCGCATTGCCACAGGGCAGCCGCCCTGCATGCAGGTGCCTGGGAAATCAGCTCCTGTGTTGGTTGTGGAGGAGCTGTCTGGACCCTGAGCAGGGCACAATGCCGGATGCGCAAGATCCAGTTTCAGGAAGATTGCCTTGAGGGCTGGGCATGAGTAACCCTGTGCATCCCAACACGTGTTCAGGAGAGAAGTATGTAAATAATCGTCCTCACGTGTTTCCTGGTATGCTTCTCAGGGCGCATAGCCGTGGGCAAAGCTGTTCTCGCGGAATGTAACTTCCAGTATGAGAAAATGGCAGGAGACCCAGAAGACAGCTAAAGGGGGGGATGGAGCCTGAATAAGAGGCTCCAGAAAGTTCTCTCTACAGGGTTGCTTCCACAGAAACCGGACTGGATCAACGGGACAGTAGTGCAGGAGTCCTGGAGTTGAAACAAACTTGGTGTGTCCAGGGACAGCGAGGACCAATGCAGCTGTAGTGGGGAATTCAAGGGGGAAGAGACAAAGGGTGGGGTATGTGCCGGGGGCCATGGTGGGGACTTTGGCTTTGACTCTGCTTGCTCTGGAAGCCACTAGAGGATTGGGACTGTGGGAGATGTCTGACCTTACAGGGTTCCTGTGGCTGTTGGGTTAAGAGTAGAATCTGGTCGGGAACAACGAGGAAGGAAAGAAAGAAAGCAGTGAGAGATGGCTCAGGCAGGGTGACATGGGGGTAACTGAAAGAGAGAGGGTATGTATTGGCTGGATTTGGAAGGACCAGCCCAAAATTCTGTTGGTGTTGTAGATATGGCGAGAGGACTCTGGGCTCCCCAGGTGAAGGCCGGGTAGCTGCTGAGCTTGCTGGGGGCCAGTGAAGCCTCGTGTGTAACAGGTCTCAGCTCAGTGGGAAGAGCCCTGGGCTGGGTCAGCTGGGCTCTTCTCTAAGGTGACCGTGGGCAGGTTTGGGGACTCAGTCTTCTCCTTCCCAGGGGTTTATCCTTACATCTCCTGGTAGGGTGTGTGATGAATAAGGGAGACTGTATACTGTGTGGCACCACGGGCCACGACTAGCTGGGTCTGCCGCCTGTGGACACAGACCAGGACAGACCCAAAGACAACTCATGGATTTTTTTTTTTTCCCTGCAGAAGAGGCGGGTGTGTCAGGGATGTCCTTGAGGCATCTCTGCAGGGCCAGGAGGTACCGATGTTCTGCAGCAGAGGGGGATTGATTCAGAGATGTGAGAAGCCAGTGCTTGGTCCTTCCCCCAGCTTGGAGCCCATTTTTCACCTGGCTTCTCTGTCTCCCCTGCATGTATCCCCAAGGCCCTGTAGCAACCCCCAAGACTTAACATCATTTCTTGGGGCACACGGAGCCTTCTAGGGTATACTACCTGTCTGTCCTTAGAAAGTATTTGCAATTCTTTCTTTCTTTCTTCCTTTTTTTTTTTTTTTTAGATTTACTTATGTATTTATTTTATGTTAGTACACTGTTGCTTTCTCAACTCAGGACCTCTGGAAGAGCAGTCAGTGCTCTTAATCGCTGAGCCATCTCTCCAGCCCAGTATTTGGAATTCTTACAGAATCCACTGTGCCAGGCACTTCTGTTTGTTTGTACTACCAGGCAGTTAAGGTCAGGACAAGAATTCCCAGTCTGCGGGTTCAGCAGGTACAGGGACAGAGGCTTAGCCAGTAAGTCACAGGAGCCATGGCACACCTTCCATTGGGCAGGAAGTGGAAGCTGTAGCGCACAGGATATGGAGCTGCAGGCAGGCGGCTGAGGCCTCTGGTCTGGGGAAGAAAGCTATAAGAACCCTCTCTGTGCTCCTGCCACTTAAGGACCGGGTGTTCACAGTTGGGGTCTTATCTGCTTCTCCTGTCTGCATGGGAAGGTGCCAGTGCTAAGGCGCCATCCTGGCACACTCCTTAAATCTTCTACAGGGAGCCCGGGACAGACCAACTTCTGCCCCTACCTTAACCTGGGGGTCTGCCTATGTCTGGAAGGGGAGTAACTCCTTTGTATGACCAGGGATAGGAATGAGGGGCTGGAGAGCTTGCTTTGCATCACCCTGCAGGTTGGCTGTATAGTACAGCTTTGAACCCAGATCTTTCAGGATGGCTTTTCCTATCTGTCACAACTAAGCTCGCTGTTTCCCTTTTATCTGCTACACTTGTACCTCAGCCTCTGATCAGGCCCTGCCCTTCCCCTCTGACACTTGTATAAATAGCATCCCTGTGATGTAAGAATTTCAATGCCTCTAGTGTTTGTAGAACTAAGCTGTAAAATGTTGGGTAGGTTTGAGGAGGAGCCAGTAGGCAGGAGAGAGAGCAATCAGTATGTGTGATAAAATACATAACAAAAAATTTGCCAATTTAACACTTTTAAGTGTATATATAGTTCAGGTGTGCGCGCTCTCTCACTATGTGTGTGTATGTATGTGTGTATGTGTGTGTGTGTGTGTGATATATATATATACATATATATATATATATATATATATATATATATATGTATATATATATCAGGCTGGAGAAAAATGGCTCAGCAGTTATCAGTTAAGGGCATTTGCTGCTCTTTTAAAGACATGGAGTTCATTCAGTTCCCAGTATTGGCCAGCTCAAAACTGCCTGTAGCTCACTGGGAATAGTGGCGCACGCATTTAATCTCAGTACTACTCAGGAGGCAGAGGCTGGCGGATCTCTGAGTTCAAGACCAGCGTGGGCTACAGAGTGAGTTCCAGGACAGCCAGGGCTGCACAGCTTGAAACCCTGTCTTGAAAAACAAAAACCAAAAACAAAACGATGAGATAAACTGCCTGTAACTCCAGCTCTGGGAACCCAGACCCTCTTCTGGCCTTCAAGGGTATCCACATACACATACATATACATACTTATAAATAATAAAATAAATGCCTTTAAAAATTACATCTTAGGAGGGGTTGGAGTGATTTAAGGGCATGGGCTGCTTTTCTTCTTCTTCTTCTTCTTTTTTTTTTAAAGTAAGGTTTCTCTGTGTAGCCTTGGCTTCCTGGAACTCACTCTATAGACCAGGCTGGCCTTGAACTCAGAAATCTGCCTGCCTCTGCCTCCCAAGTGCTGGGGTTAAAGGTGTGTGCCACCACTGCCTGGCTATGGGCTGCTTTTCAAGAAGACCCGAGTTCAAGTCCTAACATCTACCTGCATGGAAATTTACAAACATCTACAACTCCGGTTCCCAGAGACCCAATGCCCTCTTCTGGCTTTTGAGAGCACCAGGCAAGCATGTGGTGCACAGACATACATGCAGGTAAAACAATCAAGTACAGAAAATAAATAAGATTAAAGAAGGAAAAACCAGCTTAGGGCTAAGGACACTACTCCATTGTAGAGTGGTTACCTAGCAAACAGGGGACACTAAGTTTAGTCCCTAACGCTGCATAAACGGGTACCACTCACCTGTAGTCAGCACTTGGGAGGTAGAGGCAGGAGAACCAAAGGCTCATTGGTTCTTGGCTATTCTGTAAGTTTGAGTCCAACCAGAGATACATGAGATTATGTCTCAGAAAAGAAAATAAATCTAGTTTACAAGCTCTGCATACAGTTCATGAGAGCAGCCCTCACTCGGTGTGTGAGGCTCTGGGTTATATCTCCAGTACTGAGAAAAGGTAAAATGATGGAGCTGAGGAGACCAAGGCTCAGGAAGGTTCTGCTGTGCCTCAGACCACAGAGCCAGGCTTTGAACTCAAGTCCATTCCATTTTGCTTACGTATTTGTTTTGCTTACGGTGCTGGATCTGGGTGTATTAGGCAGCTGTGCTTTACCACAGAGCGAGTCGATTGCTCAACTCAGCATCCTCATCGTGAGCTGGGCTTCTGCCAGCGTGTCCTGGGACCAGTAAGAGAGCAAGTAAGGTTGTGGTGACCCCTTCCTCCTCGTGCCTCGGGAGCCACAGGAGCTGACCCACTGTGTGCACACACCTGCCTCCACCCCCACTTCCTCCTCTTCCAGCTTCTGATGCCCTCTCAGCCTTCCCTCTGCTTCTTTCCCACTCTCTCAAGCCTTCACAGCCCAGCTTCTGCAAGCACACAGGTGTCAAGTCTGTAGCCATCCTGGGCGGGGTGGGCGGGGCAGGCGGACTGTTTGCTCTTCTGTCCTGACTCCTCTGAAGGAGCTTGGGCACTGCTGCTGTGACAGCAGGCAGTGGTCTGCGGGGTGGGGCGGGAGTGCTGTTCCTAGGGGTTCCCTTCTGCTTCCATCAGGCTGTAATTCTGGTGGCTGAAGGCCTCTGCCCTCTGGGCCAAACTAGTGCTTGGGGGACCCCTAGGAGCAGGTCCAGGTCAAGGTGGAGGTCCAGGTCAAGGTGGTGTTTACTGTGAGCCAGCAGCTGGTCTGACTACCAAAGGCCTTTTGAAGTCACCTGAGTGAGTTGAATGTCATGCTGTGTCCCGGGAGTTCTCCATCGCCATGCTGGACTGGAGGACAGGGTGATGTATGGGTCTCTAACACAACTGCTGCCCACAACATACTAGATTTGGGGTTTTGTAGCTTAAGGATAGAAACTTGTGCATGCTAAGTGAGCCCTCTACCTCTGAGTACACGTCACTACCAGAAATCTGATTATTTTTTAGCTTTTTTTTTGGGGGGGGGGTGTTTCGAGACAGGGTTTCTCTGTGTAGCCCTGGCTGTCCTGGAACTCACTTTGTAGACCAGGCTGGCCTCGAACTCAGAAATCCGCCTGCCTCTGCCTCCCGAGTGCTGGGACTAAAGGCGTGCGCCACCATGCCCGGCTTTTTTAGCTTTTTAAAATCTAAATAATTAGATAAAGCTCCATTTATTTATTTATTTATTTATTTATTTATTTATTTATTCATTCATTCATTCATCCATCCGTCCGTCCATCTATTTATCTTCTCTTGCTTAGAAACAGAAGTTAGTAAGAAGGCCTTGTCACGGGGGCTCAGAATCAGCCTTGGTCTCCTCTGGGCACCAGTGCTTCAGCTCTCTGTGGACTTTGAGCTGCTATTCTTTCTTTTGAGGAGGGTGGCTCTTGGCCAGCTTCCCCTCAGCCGCTCTCTGAGCCCCAGTGCATGGCTCCCACATGCTGCCATCTTCCGCTTTCCCAGCCCCCCTAGCACCTCTGTTCTCAGCCACCACAAGGGCGTCTGGGTGTGAGTGTCAGAGTGGTTGCTGCTCCAAGCCTGTCTCACACTGAAACTGCTGCCACACAAGCCCTGTGCCCAGGGAGGGACGGGCAAGCCAGGGACAAAGATAGCCAGACAGACAGAGGAACAGACCAGGAGTGAAGAAGCCACAGCACTTAGAAGTGAGACTGGAAAGGAAGGGAAGAGGCGCAGAGTTGGTTAGAGGAGCTGAGAGCGCTCTGGAGAGGGAAAGGACTAGAGATGAAGGTCCAGACAGACATGGGTGACAGGATTTCCTGTGAGCTCTGGGCAAACAGGCGTTCTCATGCGTTACTGCTAGGAATGCCAACTGCCCGGGGAATCTGGCAGTGCTTAACCCAACCATGCATGAGGGATGACCCAGAAGTCCTGCTTCTAGGGAATCTGTCTGGATGGTACACTCCCGACAACCTGAACGCATACGCATACACGTCATTCAGTGTCGTGTCTCTGGTCATTACAAATAGAAACGTTTTGTTCATAGGACATGGATCCAGTAAGATATAATGCATCTGTCACCTGCAGCTAGGGCTGGGGACGTAGTTCAGCAGCACAGTGCTTGCCATGCACATGCAGGGCTCCGTGCCGATCCCCAGTACAGAGTGGGGAGAGAAGTATATAAATAGAGTGCCAAGGCTCCTCTGCTAACTTGACTGTTAATCCCAGCTCTCAGGAGGCAGGAGTGGATTTTGAGTTTGAGGTCAGCCTGGCCTATGGAGGGAGATCTAGTCTTAAAAACAGAAAACAAACAAACAAAAAAGCCCAAACCACTGGGCAGTACTTGGGAGGTAGAGGCAGACAGATCTCTGAGTTCTAGACCCACCTAGTTTACAATCAGGACTATACAGAGAAACCTTGTCTTGAAAAATGAAAACAAGGGCTGGTGAGATAGATGGCTCTTAACCACTGTCTGCTTTTCCAAAGGTCCTAAGTTCAAATCTCAGCTACTACATGGTGGCTCACAACCATCCATAATGAGATCTAATGCCCTTTTCTGGTGCATCTGAAGATAGCTACAGTGTATTTAGATATAATAATAAATAAATCTTTTTAAAAAATGAAAACAAAGTAAAACAAAGAAATAAAAAGTACCAGTCAGTTCTATAAACAGATGAGATGTCAAGATGGACGTGACGGGCTGTAGCTTAGCTGCAGATGAGCTCCTTTGTCAAGATGGACGTGACGGGC
>NC_034603.1:65788748-65821602 GCF_900095145.1 Mus pahari
GCTCCTTTGTCAAGATGGACGTGACGGGCTGTAGCTTAGCTGCAGGTGAGCTCCTTTGTCAAGATGGACGTGACGGGCTGTAGCTTAGCTGCAGGGTCCTTGCATAGAGTGCATCCAACCCCCATCACCACATGCATTCGTGGCGGTGTGCACAACTAATCTAGCCGGCGAGGGCACGAGGATCAGAAATTCAAAGGCATCCTTAGCTACATACATAGTTCAAGGCAAGTTCTTAGATACATGAACCCCTGTCTTTAAAAACAAGATAGGGCTCTTGTTAAAAGAGCTTGCTGCCAAGCCTGAGGACCTGAGTTCCATCACTAGGGCCCCATATGGTAAGAGGAGAGAACCAACTTCTACTAGTTATTCTCTGACCTTGCAGACATGCTATAACACATGTGTTCCCCATGAACACGCGGACGTGCACACCCAAAAGAATTAATAAGCTGAGAGATGTGTCAGTGGCGAAAAGCATTGTCTCCTCTTCTAGAGGACCCGGGTTCATGGCAAGGGTAGTGGAGCACACCTTTATACCAGCACTTGGAAGGAGAGGCAGGAGGGTCTCTGTGAGTTCAAGGCCAGCCTGGTCAACATAGTAAACTCTAAGACAGCCAAAGCTACATAGTGAGACACTGTCTTTTTTTTTTTTAAAAAAAAAGGAGGATCTGGGTTCAATTCCCAGAATCCACACATGGCAGCTCACGACCTCAGTTCCAAGGGATCTGACACCCTCTTCTGGCCTCCGTGGGCTCTAGACACTCATGTGAGACACAGCCATACATGCAGGCAGAACCCCCATATACATTACAGTAATAATTTTAAAAACAGGGTATGTTTATAGATTGTGTTGGACTTCTAACACTCCTGTGCTTCAGGGTGTGGCTTTATCTAGAACCAGGGTCATCACAGATGAGATGCAATTGCCCAGGAGCCAATAGGTCCTAATCTAAAAAGACCAGTTCTGTGTGACTAGTGTCCTTCTAAGATGACAGAGCCAGGGAGAGTGCTTTGTGAGAGTGTGGCAGAGACAGGCGGAGTTGTAGAGCCAAGGAATGCCAGATTGCTGTGCACCACCAGAAGCATGGGAGCCAAGCACTGCAGACGGCCCTGCTGGCACCTCCATTTCAGACTTCTAGACTCTGGAAGCAGGGGAGGGCATGATCGTTCTATATTTTAGAAACTTGTTTGTTTTGTTTTCTTTTTTTTCTCTTCCCTTCCTGGTGTTGCTAGGGGTTAAACTCTGGGGTTCTTGCACATGCTAGTCAGGGGTTCTATTTCTGGGTTACATCCGCACCCCAGGTTCCTATGGAGAGTTGTTCTGGGTTTGGGTTTTTGTGAAGCAGATGAGGGGGAGGCTTGATCTCCCTATGTGTCCCAGGCTGGCCTTGAACTCATCGACTTTCCTGTTGGATTATAGGCACACATCACCCTGCACGGTTCAGGTTTCTTTTTCATACAAGCTGGGCTGAGGGTACACCTCAGCTAGCAGAGTGTTTTTTCTCCAGCACATGCTAAACCCTGTTTCAATTCCCAGCTCTCAGAAGGTGGCAGGAAGATCAGAAGTTCAAGACTGTCCTTGGCTCCATAGACCTGGGCTACATGAGACCCTGACTTCAAACAAAGAGGCAAGTAAGCATCAGGGAGAGAAAAAACAAAAGAGAGAGAAATAAAAGTGAATTCTAAGCCACTCCGAAATACAGACAAGAAAGAGACAGGAGGAGATGGAGGGAGGACGCAGGAAATGTCACCAGCCCTGGAGCTTGTCACAGTGAGGGATGGTTGTGCTGCGTCTGTGGTCTGACCTCAAGCTGCTGGTAGATGTGGAGAGTCCAGCTGCCCCTGGCCTGTCACATCCCCTCTGCTGGTGGCTCCATCTTCTGGAGCCAGACCCAGCTGTCCCCTGGTGCACCTAGGGGGTCAGGTACAGGGGAGTCCTTGGGTCTGGGAGGTGGCTTTGGGTTCTCTATTGAGAGTACTCTCTGCCTCTATTTGTGGGATTCACTCAGAGGCAGAGGGATGGACCTTCCGCTGGCCACAAACCAGGTCCCTTTAGGACTTGGTAGGTTAAGGACCGGAAAGGTGGCAGACAGAAAAGAGGTTTTACAGGTCAACATCAACATCCGAAAGGAGGGTGCTCCATCCTCCCTGCCAATCAGGGACAGGCGTCCCCTTCACTAGCCACCTCCCCACCCCCACCAAGTGCCAAGATGCTGTGTTAATGCATGCTGGAGCTGGCCAATCTCTGGCCTTCCTTCCTCTCACCCAGGGGTCGGTGTCCCTTGTAGCTCGGCAGATTGTTGCAGCAGGGACCCTAGGCATAGGACACAGGACCCTCAGGCTCACTTTGCCTTTGTACTCCACTAGAGTCCCAGTGTTGCACAGGATGTTCAGGGCTAGATCAGTCTCCTCGCCCCAGAGCTTTGGCTGTCTCACCTGTGTGAAGATCCATCCTGTCCTGCTTGGGCAACAACAGTGGGTTAGCCTTGGCCATGTGGACGCTGGGCAGCAACAGTGGGTTTGTTAGCCTTGGCGGTGGCAGGCTTTGTCCCATTTTTCTCTGCTGTGCCTCATGGAACCGAGGGCCAAGAGACCTGCTGGGGTGTTCACATATCCAACAGTCTGTTATGGAACACCTGCTGTGTGCCACGGGAAGTGTCAGGCTCATGGGCGACAGCAGTGACCAAGTCAGTCAAAGCCCTATGCCTACCCTTGATACCATCCAGTGGGATGGAGGGACCTGACTGAAGACACAAGTGTCTGCTAAGTCAGGACCAGGGAGCTGCCCAGCTAGAAGCTGGCACAGTGCCTACCCTGCCTCACCCCTCTGCCGGGACTTGGGGGAGCTGAGAGAGGGTAGGAGGTGGGGGGATGGCAGGTTCCTGCCTTGGAAGCTTCCCTTGTGAAGAAGGGGTTGATGAACATGAAGAGTTGATAGTAGTTGGGGCTAGAATGGGCTGTTGGGGGGGGCAAGCTGTCTGTCATCCAGGCACACCAAGACACTGCTCTAGAGCCCCTCCCAGTTGCCGTGGATTAGGGGTGGAGGGGCTGGCTGGCTGCTGGGAGGGAATTTGCTTTGTGCTTGAAAACAAAGAACAGAGCCTGGGGCCCTCTTCTCATGGGGGTGGGGGTGGGGGCGGAGGCAGGCCAAAGGCTGTTGAAGGCTGTTGACGGGACCCGAGGCTAGCCTCATTCTGTGTGGGGACAGGCTGCGTTCCCAAGATTCAGAAGCCAGTAAGTGCCCCCCCACCCCCGCTTGGGGATCCCAGAACCTACTAGCTGCAAGACAGAGCAGGTGGTGTGTGTGTGTGTGTGTGTGTGTGTGTGTGTGCACTCAAGTCTTGCCAGCTAGTGAAGCCTGGTACTTGAGGGGACTTACACAGAGCTGCGGGCTTTGGTGTAGGGCAGGGGTACCTGGGGGTGGTGACATTCCTGGGACCCTGACAGCCACTTCACTCTTTCCCCCAGCCCTGCCGCTGAGGCCCCATTGTCTCCACTTCAACGTGGGGGCCCACCAGGATGAGCAAGCGGCCTGGTGATCTGGCCTGTGACTTGGAGCGCAGTCTGCCTGCCCTGGCCTCCCTGGGCACCTCACTGTCCCACAGCCAGAGCCTCTCCTCACACTTCATCCCACCGCCTCTGGAGAAGCGCAGGGCCATCTCTGACGTCCGCCGCACCTTCTGCCTTTTCGTTACCTTCGACCTGCTTTTCATCTCCCTCCTCTGGATCATCGAGCTAAATGTGAGTGGGGGCCCACATTGTGGGGGAGATGGGCCCCTGGTTCTTAGTTCACCCACTTGCCACATGGAAGAATGGGAAGTGATAATGGCCGTATTTACCTTCCACATAAAGAGAGATAACAGGGTCTGAGGGTAAGGGGCCAGGGGTTGTCATTTGTCCTAGGCTCCCAAGAACCTGAAGGAGCCTAGCTGAACAGATCTCTAGCTCCTAAGCTGAGCTTTTAGCCTGTGCACCATACTGCCCCCTAGTGGGGACTCTGCAAACAGGAGGAGGAGCACCTATGGCTGGGATGGGAACATTTTTGCCTTCTCTCTCTCTCTCTCTCTCTCTCTCTCTCTCTCTCTCTCTCTCTCTCTCTCTCTCTGCTCTCTCTCTCTCTGCTCTCTGGCGCATCCATTTATTCAGCAAACATGTTTTGAGGCCCTTCTGTGTCCCAGGTGCTATGCCAAAGCAAAAATGTGGGGCAAAACTTCAGTTCTTGGTGGGTGGCCGTGGTTTTGGGGACTGCTGCCTGATAGCCTAGAGAGGAAGCTGTCTCACAGCTTAGCATCCACACCCATCTCACAGCTTAGCATCCACACCCATCTCACAGCTTAGCATCCACACCCATGGCTCTGATCTGTCCAAGCCTCAGCACTCATAAAGTCAGGGATCCCCGAGCAGGATGTCCCAGACCTGGGCCTGCCTCAGTGTCCTCTCTGTTAGCCATGGGATCTCAGTCCTCAGTGCCCCCACCCCCCGTCAGAGTCAAAGGTCCTTTTTCCAGGTTCCAAGCTTGGCCTTTCTTGATATCAATGAATAGTTTGAGAAAGGGGTTAGTTAACAGCAAGATGGACAAGAAGTAAATTTGGCTCTGGTCATGTTGAGCTGGAGGGGTGAGGAAGGGCTCCGAGGGTGGGTGAGCACTTGTGTGTATCTGAGATGAATGGGTACCCTTGGGGTGATGCAGGCACCAGAGAAGAGGGCATTGGGTCATCTTACTGGTAAACGTCTGAGCTCCCAAGGCCCTATGGTGTCTTCCTTTGGAAGGTCCCGACTAGCATCCGAGCCACCCTGCGTCTCACCCACACCCCTAACTGAATACATATTTTATAACCAGAGAAGACGTGGGGAAATGTTGATAATTTTGCTTTTGAAATTCTTTGGCTGACAGCTGTGATTGCTCAGAAGTCATCATGCATCCCTGAGAGTTCGTGCAAAGTGATAGAACATAGCCCACAAACAAACTGCCTTCTGGAGGAAGAGTCTCCGAGTACTAGGTTTAACTCCTAGCAGAGGCAGTGCAACATTCCACTTGGCAGACAAAGGGAGACAGGGTGCGTGCATAGCCCTGGCTGAAAATGTTATAATTTCAGCCTTTTTGTTTTATTTTCTTATTTTGGTGAGAGGAGAGGAGAGGAGAGGAGAGGAGAGGAGAGGAGGAGGAAGAGGAAGACAGAGAGAGAATGTGTGTGTGTGTGTGTGTGGTGTATGCATGTGTGTGTATGTGTGTATGTATGTGTATGCATGTGTGTATTGTGTGTGTATGTGTTTGTGTGTTGGGGAGCACATGCCTTAGAGAGTCAGTTCTCTTTTTCCATCTCCTTATGAGGTGGGTGAAGTGTAGATAGTGAGATTCATGTGCACCCCTGGCAGCAAGCACCTTTACTAACAGAACCATCTCATTTGTCCCAGTTAGGAGTTTTTAAAGGTTTCTAGTACTGGCTCACCCCAAGATCCAAGCTCAGTGGCCTGAGCTTTTAACATGTGGCCCCAAGCCGGGTGTGACACACATCTGTAATGCTAGTATTTGGGAGGTAGAGGCAGGAAGACTAGAATTTCAAAGTCACCCTTGCCTACATAGTGAGCTAGAATCCAGCTTGGACTAAAGGAGACCCTGTATCAGAGAAACTCCTCCAAGAAATCACTCCAAAATCCAGATGACCTGCCAGAGTAGGAAGCCCTGAGACCAGCTGATTGTTAAAGGGTCTTTTGGGGCTCCATTACCAAAATCCTCCCCTCTCCCCAGGGGCTGGGATCTCCGTTCCCCTCTGAGGAGTTGAGATACAGTCTGGTTTTTGGACTCTGTCCAGACCCCCCTGTCTCTCCAATCCCTGGACATTGGCCTCTGAGCTAAGGTGTTAAGTGTCTTGGTGACAGTCCATGGCAGGCTGGGCAGGGACACAGCAAGCAGTGCAGGGCTGACTTTTCATGCCAGCCGGGCCCCTCGTGCGAGGCTCTCGTGCGAGGCTCTCGTGCGAGGCTCTGCAGCAGCAGCAGCAGGGCTGTGATGGATCTCACTCATTAGGCTCAAACCTAATTGATTGATTTGCCACCTGGGGCTCTGTCTGACACCACTACCTACCCAGCCCCCCTCGTCCCACTCGGATGGTGGCTGGCAAGATGGAGAACCAGAGTGTGGGGAGAGAAATGAGATTATAGAACAGGCAGTCTCCAGGATCCATGTACCAGCTCTGCCTGGGCACAGCTCACAAATCTCCGGGCCTGGACCCTCCTGGACAGTATACTTGAACTCAGTCTGGCCTGTGTGGGCTGCCTGGGTCCTTGGGGAACCAGACTGGTGTCTGAGGTCTTGGGCTGCTGGCCCAGTTCCCTTGTTGATTCATGAGCCCTCTTGGTGGCCGCTTGTCATTTCTAACTCTCCTCCAGATGAATGCCCTTGGCAGGGGCTCCTCTGTCGCTGGAGGAGGGGCATCCTTCAGGTCACGCCTGCCCTCAGAGCCCTTCCTGTCTTCCTCTGCAGACCAACACTGGCATCCGGAAGAACTTGGAGCAGGAAGTGATCCACTACAGCTTCCAGAGCTCGTTCTTCGACATCTTTGTGAGTGAGCTCCCAGCAAGCGCAGCAGAGCACCTTCCTCTGGGTTTTCCTTCTCCATCCCACATCTGTTCTGGTAGGGGGGAATCAGCTCATCCTCTGGCAGCCCTCAGTCTTCACAGAGCTCCCAAGTGGGCCCCACCTTCAGAGAGCCCAAGGTAGGGGCAGGGAGATAAAGACTTTGTGGCAGTTACATACAGTTTCTGCCAAGGAGACCCTGAGCCCTGTCCTTACCCAACGTGCGGTTACTCTTGTGGGAGTCAGGAGTGGCAGGAAGCCCCCTGCGGTAGGGCTGGGGAAGCCAGGCGGCCTCTGATGTTCTCCCCTCCCCACACCAGGTTCTGGCTTTCTTCCGCTTCTCTGGGCTGCTCCTGGGCTATGCTGTGCTCCGGCTCCAGCACTGGTGGGTGATTGCGGTAAGGTGCCACCTGCGGCAACTCCGAGGCCTTCCCTGGTCGGGACTGGTGTGAGGGTGCGTGCAGAGGACGCTGTCCCCAGCCTCCGCCTTCCCTCCTCCCCCACTTCTTGCCCGGCAGGTCACCACACTGGTGTCCAGCGCATTCCTCATTGTCAAGGTCATCCTTTCTGAGGTCAGTGGCTCAGGACCTAGCTGGTCTGATTGGCATCCAGCCCGAGGGAGGGATTCTCTTCTGAAGGGTGTGGGGGGTCTGCCCCTGCTATGTTGGAGAGAGGGGAATCTCTTATTATTTGCAATGAGTCATCCTTACTGGCTTCCCTAATTTATACCCCTGTAACCCTAAGGGTCAATAATTCTATATCTATACCTCTACCTAATCTATATATCTCTCCCTCTCCCTCTCCCTCTCCCTCTCCCTCTCCCTCCTCTACCTCTCCCTCTCCCATTTGGAGACAGGGACTGTAGCCCTTGACTGGCCTGGAACTTACTGTGTAGACAGGCTGGCCTCCAACTCACAGAGGTCTTCCTGCCTCTGCCTCCCAACGCACCACCACTCGTGGCTCTCTTTCTCATTAAACCAGGCTTTCGTATGCTGGTAACCATGAACTTCTGATGCTTCTGCCTCTGCCACCCAGTCTGGGATTACAAGAATGTGCCGCTGTGCTGATTTATAAGTGCCGGGGACGGAACCCAGGGCTTTGCACATGTTAGGCAAGCCCCCTGCGATTCCTGTCACAGACATAATTCATCTTAGAGTCATGTGTCATACATAGCTGGTCCCTAAACAGCTGGCACCAGGAATAGGGTATATCTAGTCTGGCTGGCCAGAGCTGGTGGCCTCTGGGGAGGGCTCTAGATTTGGGGTAACCATTGCCGTGGATTCAGTATTCTCTTCTGTCTCAGTTGCTCAGCAAAGGGGCATTTGGGTACCTGCTCCCCATCGTCTCTTTCGTCCTGGCCTGGCTGGAGACCTGGTTCCTTGATTTCAAAGTCTTACCCCAGGAGGCTGAAGAGGAGAGATGTGAGTCTCGGGGTTCGGGCCTGGGTGACCTGGGTTCCCCACGTTAGCAGCCCCTCTGAGCCCAAGGCGGGGACCTCTTGGACTGGGATAACGGCTGCCCGCTGCCCGGGTCTCCTCCCACAGGGTACCTTGCTGCCCAGGCTGCTGCTGCCCATGGACCCCTGCTGTTCTCCAGTGCTTTGTCTGAGGGCCAGTTCTACTCTCCCCCAGAATCCTTTGCAGGTGAGTGCTGCTGGGTAGAGAGCTGCCTTCAGGGAGGAGCTGGGTGGGGAGCCAGGTAGGCTGGGGCTGTTCTTTCTGTTCCTTCTCAGGCTCCCTGGGGAAAGCCAGCAACCCTCTCCCACACATGCTCAGCCCCCACATTCTTGCACTCATCTGTGAACCCCACCACCTCCTACTCTCGCTCCCCACCCCTTGTCATCTGCTCCTGTTTTCAACAGGGTCTGACAATGAATCAGATGAGGAAGTCACTGGGAAGAAAAGTTTCTCTGCCCAGGTACTTCCCTGCCCACCCCTACCCTCCCCTTGGAATGGGTCAGTGCTGGGCCGGGTGCAAGCTGGACCCCACGCACAGCCGAGCTGGTCTCTGCAAGGGTGGTGGGATGTGTGGGGCGAGAACAGGCTTGGAGCAAGGAGAGCACAGGTCCCCGCTGACCTCTTCCTGCCCCCTGCGCAGGAGCGGGAGTACATCCAGCAGGGAAAGGAAGCTACTGCAGTGGTGGATCAGATCCTGGCCCAGGAGGAGAACTGGAAGTTCGAGAGGAGTAACGTAAGGAGCCCCCGCCCAACCTGGCTTAGCTGCGTGTGGTGGGAGTCTTCACCCCTTTCCTGAGCCCCGAGAAGTGAACCTGAGGGCCGAGTAACCTGGAACCCTATCCCCGCCCCAGGGAGGTGATGGGGTACAGAATTGGAGCTAGCTAGAGCCTGGGGTCAGCCGCTCAGCAGGAGGCCGAGCTGGACTGGACTCTGCCCCCGTTTTCCATAGCCCAGGCCTCACCTCGCTGCTGTTGGACCCCTGGGATTCAGGCTCTGAGGGGAAGCCAACCTCTGTCCTGTGTGTGGTATTTTGGTTCATGATCAAAGCAATGTTATCTAAAAGAGATTGCAGGGAGCCAGGGAAGCAGGGACGCATGCCCGGGTCCTTGCTGGCCAGTGCCCCTGGCAGCCCTTGGCAGCCTGGAGCTGCGGTTCTGGTTTCTCACGGCTGCAGTCACAGCTGAGCTCCTGCCTTTCAACGTGAACGCAGAGCTGGTCTCTGCACGTGCCCCCGCTTGCCAGAACAGCCGTGTTCTAAATGCTGCGAAGATGTCCCTAGACTCGGGAGCTTGCCCGCCGGTGTCCTCCACCCTCCTCCCTGTCCCCCTCTGTCCTTGCCACAGGAGTATGGGGATACTGTGTACACCATTGAAGTTCCCTTCCATGGCAAGACCTTCATCTTGAAGGTGAGTGGAGAAGGGGATCCCAGAGACACCTCCTCCATCTGAAGGGCTCCTGCCCAGTCTTCCCACCAGTGGCGGTTTCTTTTCTGGCGTCACTCAGCCTTGACCCCCTCCCACAGGCCTTCCTGCCCTGTCCTGCTGAGCTGGTGTACCAGGAAGTGATCCTGCAGCCCGAGAGGATGGTGCTGTGGAACAAGACGGTGACTGCCTGCCAGGTGAGCCACCCAGGTCCCGCCTGCCACCTCTTCGCACATGGATCAGGCCCAGTCATGCCTTCCTGTAACGGTTTTCCTGCAGAGATTCTCTAGCTTCTCCTTGTAAAGTAGGTGCCACTGTGGTTGCCCCAAGAGGCAAGAAGGCTCAGAGTGCTTACCTTGTACTCAGCCCTGGACCTGCAGGGAGCAGCAGCTCTTAGTACAGTGTCCCCAGCTGAGAGGAGGCTAGTCAGGAGTTCCTGAGGTGCCGGGGCAATGCAGGGCTCCCCTGCTCCTCAGACCTCCCTGGTTGATCTTTAGATCCTACAGCGGGTGGAGGACAACACCCTTGTCTCCTATGATGTGTCATCCGGAGCTGCAGGTGGCGTTGTGTCCCCCAGGTGAGCACCCAGGCCCTCTCCCCTCGGTCACACCTCCCACACTCAGGACGCCTGTTCTAACCTGCCTTACCCCCAGGGACTTTGTGAATGTCCGACGGATTGAGCGGCGCAGAGACCGATACCTGTCATCCGGCATTGCCACCACACACTGCTCCAAGCCCCCCACGCACAAATACGTCAGGTGAGTCTGGCCTCCCTAAAGCTGCAAAGAACTCCGGGTACAGTCTGTACAGCTGAACAACCCTCCTGGCCCCCACACTGAGGCTGAAGCCCTGTTCTAGTCCCTGCTTACCAGGCCTTGTCCATCCCAGCCTAACCCTGCCAAGTCCTGCCTGGCACTTTGCCACCATCCCCCGAGGCTGAGGGGGGGTGTGAGTGGGCAGCTGGCCGGGATAGCCCCAGGAACGGGCTTGGGAGTGGCTGTGGCGCTGGGTTCTGAGTTCTGGGGTTCAATCAAGGTAGTTCACCTTCCCCCTCCCCGTTCTCACTGCCTCGCTTGTGTGGATGAGGGGGAGTGGAATTTAGGCTCTTGCTTGTGGAAGGTGGGAGGGGACTCTAGCATTCCTCCTGGCTGGTCGAGGTTGCAGTGCTGGGCCAGGTAGATCTTACGTCCCCAAGAGGTGGGGACTTTTCAAGAAGTTGAGATTAGGGCTCTCTGCCTTGGCTGTAGTGGCCTGGCCTTGCCAGGAGATTGGCAGGCTGTGTCCTCTGTGTCACCTCTTCATCTGTGGCTTAAGCGTGCTCAGCAGAAAGGCCATGGGAGGTGAACTGCCTGTGGGCCTGCTGCCTCCTGAAAAGACGCCCTCTTCTAGAGGCCATGATGCTGGATGCGGGTGACGGAAAGTACCAGCCTAGGCCCCTGGCTCCCAGTTACAGCTTATTGGACACGTCCGTGCCTAGCAGATAAGGACTGGTTGGAAGTGAACTCCCTGCCACTGTGGGGCGAGTGTGGGGCCAGCAGGCTTGGGTAGGCAGGTCGAGTGGGGGTAGAGGGCAGGTCCTGCAACCCCTGGCACCGGCTCTGGGCCAGGCTCAGGCAGGGAGGTAGGTTCCTAGGCTGCCCCTCCACCACAGTCCAGCTGGGCCAAGAGTGGCGGTGAGGACGGCCGGGGACTTGCTTGGTTCAGCAGGCCTCCCATGTGTATTTCTCTTCTTAGGGGGGAGAATGGCCCCGGAGGCTTCATTGTGCTCAAGTCAGCCAACAACCCCCGGGTCTGCACCTTCGTCTGGATTCTTAACACAGATCTCAAGGTGAGGCCATGGCAGGAAGCAGCGTGCTGGGGAATGGAGTCTGGTTGTGTGTAAACGTGGCTCCTCTCTGCCTTCCTCACGAACCCCCAACTTTAGTCTCCTAGACTGGATTGGTGGCAAGGTCCAGGTGGCCTTCTAGCCTTGAATTGTGGGAGACACGTGACCCCCTTTCTCATTCTGATTCCTAAGGCCCCAGGAGGGATGGTTGGCTGCCAGTCTGTTTGTGTGACTGGTGCCAAGACCTGCATACAACATGTTCCTCCCTCCAGGAACAGGGGGAGAGGGGAGCCCAGGCAGATTCCAGAATACCCCTACTAATGCGGGCTGCTAAGAGACCCTGCTGAAGGTGAGCCGTGATGTGACTTTCTCCTGCCTTCCCCAGGGCCGCCTGCCTCGGTACCTTATCCACCAGAGCCTTGGGGCCACCATGTTTGAATTTGCCTTTCACCTGCGGCAGCGCGTTGGAGAGCTGGGGGCCCGAGCTTGAGCATGGTCCCGCGCCACCCTGCGGGCCAGGGTTCTGTCCACCGCCTCGCCTCTGGAGCCAGAAAGTGAGACTGTTTGGCTTTCCTGCTGCTCATGAAGGACTTTGTGCTAAGCAGCAGGTGGCACCTCATTCCCTGGCTGTAGTATTCCACTAAGCCATGCTGCCTAGGGACAGGGTCCTGAGCAGTTGTGGGGTTCAGTACCTGGACTTGGGGTTTCCCAGACTGAAGGAGCCGGGACTGTCTCGCCCATGCTGACTTCTGGAGGAGACTGTCTGCCACACCTCACCAGGCATCTTAGACCTGGGCTTGGGTGGGCCAGGAGAGCATCCTATTGCCAGGGTGAAGGTGAGGGAGCTCTCTTAAGTTTTGTACCATTAGTGAAGGGGTCTGTGACCCTATTCTATACACATCGTGGGGATGCAAGGCAGGGGACAACACTGCACTCCTGCCTCTCCACGCCCTTACCCTCTACGAAGGCTTTCTTGGGGACCTTTGTAATGATTTGAGCCAATTAAAAACATGAAATAAAAAATAAAAACGCAGGGTGTGATGGTGCATTCTTTTAATCCCAGCACTTGGGAGGCAAAGGCAGGTAGATCTTGGAGTTTGAGGCTGGCTTGATCTATATAGTAATTTCCAGATCAGCCAGGACTGCTCAGGTAGATTCTTGTCTACTCAAAAAATAAAATTTATTCAAACAAAGAAAAAGCATTGCTTGCTGTGAGGCCTCGGTGGGATCTTCACTGCAAGGCTGAGCCTGGTAGCCCTCGACAGAAACACCACCCAGTCCCTCACCAGCACCCAGCCCCTCACCAGCACCCAGCCCCTCACCAGCACCCAGCCCCTCACCAGCACCCAGCCCCTCACCAGCACCCAGCCCCTCACCAGCACCCAGCTCCTCACCAGTACCCAGCCCCTCACCAGCACCCAGGATGAGCAGTTTCTAGGTTCCCCTTTCCTGAAAGGTTCTACTGCGATGTCCCGGGCTCAGGTCTGTATGCAGCTGGAGGTTGGCAAGATGCCCACTGAACCACAGCTGGCCTGAAGGCGGCACCTGGGCTTCAGGGTTACAGAGGTACCTGTGGTACCCCAGACACAGACCCTGAGTCTACAAGGCTCACCTTGACCCTGTGCCCCAACTGTCCTCACACTGGAAGCAACTTGAAGGCTAGGTTCCAGGGCTGGGCTGGTCAGGTCCCCTCTCCTTCCTCCCGTCTGTCCATACAGGCTTCTGAAGGAGTGTTAGCTTGGAGCCAGGTAGGTTTTTCTTGGTCTTGGCTAAGTGCAAGACCCCAGGCAACCCTTCCTTGAGCCTCCATTTCATGAGATCCCTCAAGCACCCAGAATGTAATTCATGGTATGAGAAGCTGGTGGGCAAGGAGGCAAGGCTGGGGGAAAGGGGCAGGGGGTGGGGGGAGGGGGAGGGAGAGGGAGAGGGAGAGGGAGAGGGAGAGGGAGAGGGAGAGCACTAGTCTCCCAGGTAAAGCAGTGGAACTGCCCAGTCCCAGAGTTCATTCCACTTTAGCTAGAAAAGCAGATAACAGAGGCAGGCAGATTTCTGAGTTCGAGGCCAGCCTTGTCTACAGAGTGAGTTCCAGGACAGCCAGGGCTATACAGAGAAACCCTGTCTCGAAAAAAAACCAAAAACAACAAAAAACAAACAAACAAAAACCAAAAGAAAAGCAGACAAGGGGCTGGAGAGATGGCTCAGCAGTTCAGAGCACTGACTGCTCTTCCAGAAGTCCGGAGTTCAATTCCCAGCAACCACATGGGATCTGATTCCCTCTTCTGGTGTGTCTGAAGACATGACAGTGTACTCATATACTCTAATTAAATAAAATCTTTTAAAAAAAGAAAGAAAGACAAGAAGGAAGGAAGAAAGAAAGAGAAAGAAAGAAAAGCTGATAAAGGGAGACTTGGAAAGGGGCAGCGGCTGCTCCATGAATATTAGGCCAGTCTGGGTCTCCTAACCCTGTCCAATGGGCTTTCTCTGTTTCTGTCCCACAGTGTTTCTCTCCATGCAAGCAAATGGGAAGGGATTTAGGAGAGCGCTTCTCTAATGATTGGCCCTGGGGAATGAAAGTGCCCAGACTCATACCCAGCGGTTGGGTGTGGCAGACATGTCTTCTCCCCTGCTGGTGTGTTGCTGGTTAGGAACTAAGCTTTCTGTACAGGCGACCTGAAGACTCGGTTATGTAATCCTCTGGTCAAGGGACCTCACTATGGTATGTGCCCTTGAGCTCAGGAAGGGGAGATGATCCGGGCAGCCATGGGGCAGAGCGAGGGGGGCATCAGTTCCTGCTTCTCCTGTTCTGTTTACAGACGAGCTGCTGTCCTCCTTGGGCAAGGGGGGAGCGGAGGAAGACAGTGCCAAGGTGGCACGAGGCTGGCCATGTGCCTGGTCCGAGGTGGTGTTTGCAGCATGCTGGACACCCGGAGGTGCTACTCTGAGAACCCAGGCCCCCAACAGAGCATCTTGTAGGCTTTGAAAGCTGAACTCTGACCTGGGAGCAACCAGAATCTGAGTACCCCAACCCCCCCCCCCCGCCCTGGACTCAGAGCCCCACCACCACCAGTGAGTCTTGGCTCTGCTTATAGCATCTGACGCCAGAGGGGCTGAAAATAGCCCCTGGAGAAGGGGGGAGAGGGGGAAGAAGGGGCTATTTAAAGGGCTCCGGAGGAGCAGGGCATAGCAGAGGGAGCAATCAGAAATCATGGCCACTTCAGAGCTGAGCTGCCAAGTGTCTGAGGAGAACCAGGAACGCAGAGAAGCCTTCTGGGCCGAGTGGAAAGACCTGACTCTGTCTACTCGGCCGGAAGAGGGGTGAGTGTGAACCATCTGGAAGTTCTGCCTCTGCTCCCCCAAAGCACCTGCTACATATCAGAGTCCCTGAAGTTTCTGGGGGCCCCTCCCCTGCTCCAGGGATCTAACCATCCCAGGGAGACCCCACTTAGCCCAAGACAGAGAAGAGCTGCCCTCAGTTCACCACTTTTGTCTCCTTCCACTTTCAGATGCTCCCTGCATGAGGAGGATACACAGAGGCACGAGACCTATCACCGGCAGGGACGGTGTCAGGCGGTGGTACAGCGCTCACCATGGCTGGTGATGCGCCTGGGTATCCTTGGCCGTGGGCTGCAGGAATACCAGCTGCCGTACCAGCGGGTGCTGCCCCTGCCCATCTTCACGCCCACCAAGGTGGGGGCCTCCAAGGAGGAGCGCGAGGAGACCCCCATCCAGCTTCGGGAGCTGCTGGCCCTGGAGACAGCCCTGGGCGGCCAGTGCGTGGAGCGGCAGGACGTGGCTGAGATCACCAAGCAGCTTCCCCCCGTGGTGCCAGTCAGCAAACCCGGGCCCCTGCGCCGTACCCTGTCTCGATCCATGTCTCAGGAAGCTCAGAGAGGCTGAGATGGACTGTGTGACTCAGACTCCACTGTGTCTGTCTCAGGCTGGGCACTTCCTGGCTAGGACAATGGAGGAGAGCTGCTGGCAGTGGCTGCTTTGTAGTTTGCCCAGAGGTGGGGGCTATGGGAGGCGGGAGCCCGAGGCCAGGATGCCTAGGTGTCCTGAGTCCCCACAGGGAGTGGAGCGAGGATGGTGGGCACTAAGAGTGGAGAGCTGAGCACCCTCAGCCCCAGAAGAAGGGACAAGAGATACTGGTGAGAGGAGAGGCCCCTGGAAACGGCCTGTTTAGTAACAGATGGAGTAGGAGAAGGATGTGCAACGCTCTGGAAAGGAGGGGGATGTGAGGAGGGTGGAAGCGGGCAGGCCCCCAGCACCCTCTGTTAGCACTGCAATAAATGCTCAGCCATGTTCCACGCTTCTTTCTTTCTTTGTGGTTGGGGATGGGCAGGAATGTCCGCCGTGCACTTCTGGGAACAGCCAAGCATTGGAGTTAAATCTGGCATAACCAGAGGGTACACTCCATGCTCAGGGGTGGGGTACAGGGGCAGAGCTGTAAACAAGGGGACTGTCTGGTTCCCCTTCCTGTGCCACTGCCCAGCCCTGGCTTCACGTCCAGTTCCTGGCACTGGAGCGTGTCCAGCAGGCCAGCTGGCTTCAGGGTTTGTTTAAATGATATCTGTGGAGGAGGTTATGGAAGGGGCTGGCACCGGGGCCGTCCTTGGCTGTGCTTTGGGGTGTGGATGGGGTCAGTGACCCTAAGGCCTGTCAGTTGTAGATCCAGACAGAATCCATCCTTGGCTGGCATCAGGTGTCCCACTGTCCCTGGCCTGGGTGGGAGGACAGGGTTTAAGTTCCTGTCTGACCTCTGCAGCTGTTGTGATGACCCACGTCGCAGCCTGGGTGTCAGGCCCGTGGGATAAGGAAGGGACACAGAGGAGAACAGGATAGAAGACCAGGACTGTCTTAGCAGAGGCTAGTAACCCTCCCATCCCAGAAAGACAGGCCTTTCTTAGGACTTAAAGTGTCTCTGCTTTAGGAAGACTGGGGTGGGGTGCTGTTGCCAGGGTAGCTTGCCATTTTGAGAACATGGGAAGGAAGACAGGCAGATTATGTACCAGGTACCTGGAGCACTAAGCAAGGCCTGAAGGCCAGGCCCTGCCATCTCCCTAGTGGGGACACGACTGTTGACTGAGGGGTTGGGGTCAGGGTAGGGGCGTGGGGATGTCCTGTACCTGCAAAACTGTACCTGCGAAATGCCAAGAGTGCGCATGCACTGCCCCTCTGGCCCCATGGCAGTACCAAGAACGTGCTCTGACTCTTTGTCCCGGACCTGGTAGGAACATCCTGAACCAACCATGTTTGCGGGGGGGGGGGAGGGGGCAGATAAGCAGCACATAGCCCCAGAGGCCCGCAGGGGATGCCCGGATGTTCTGCTTGCTAAAAGCATTAGTACCGCTCACCTCCCTTATCTCTGCTGCTATCCGATGCTCAGGGCAGAGACCTGCTCAGGACCCAGGGTCCCCAAGATAGAGGCCAGAACAGAGTGTCCTTTCTGGAGGAGGGAAGGGGCACTGCAAGATAGAGATGGGTTAGAGGTGTGGAGGTAGGGATGGTATTATAAAGAAAGGGGGTTTGTAAAGGGTGCCCCGAGAGAGGGGAGGAGGTCTGGGGAGGATGCTGGGACTGGGAACACAGGCTAATTCAGACCTTGGGAAAGAGAAGGGGTGGGATGCTGGGCAAAGTGTCTGTGGGAGACTGGAGAGGAGCTGGGGTACCGCCGGAACCGAGACTGGGGGTGTAGGGCAACCCTGGAGCGATCAGGGGCCGGGAAGGGTGGAGGGTTTGATGAGCAAGTGTAAAGCAAGGGGCGGGAGCGATGTTCTAAAGGGCGCCCCCCACGCCCCCGCGCGTCTGTTGCTCAGACACTAACTGAGATGGATGGAGTGACAGAGATGTGGTGGCCTCAGGCGCCTCATCCTTCAGCAGCCACCCACCCCTGTGATGGAGGGGTCTGGGCGGGGGGGATCCAGTGGTAGATAAAAGGATGGAGGAGAGGAGGCCTCGACAGAAGCATGAACCGTGGCTCAGACCCGAAGCTCGCTGCAGAGATGGACCCTGACTCCGACGCTGGCCAGGTAGCTGTCGCCTTGGCTTACCAGCGCTTCGAGCCCCGCGCCTACCTCCGCAACAACTACGCGCCTCCTCGTGGAGACCTGAGCAACCCTGATGGCGTCGGGCCTTGGAAGCTGCGCTGCATGGCACAAGTCTTTGCCACAGGTGAGCACCAGAAGCGGAGGCATGAGAGAGCAGAAGTCACAGGGAAAAGTGTCTAGTAAGCACAGACAGGAGCGGGCCTGTAGTCCTAGCGACTAGGGACGCTGAGGAAGACTGACACGACAGTTTAGAGTCTTTTTCTTTCAAGGGGAGGATGTTTAAGATTGAGAGACAGATGGGGCCAGGTGAGGGGGGGGAGAGGGAGATGGAGGAGAGGGGAAGAGGTTGGAGGGGCTCATTCCTTGATGTCTCGGGATCTCCCCCACTAGAGCTAGTTTCTGAATGGTGGGACCCGAGTCAGAGGAGTCCTGTCAGGACAGTACTTGCTCCAGATGACGCTACCCTGAAGAAGTGCAGGGGTGGGGGTGGGGGAGCACGAGGGGGAGGGGTGGCTAAGGCAGGAGCCACCTGTTATCCCCGCCTCTGCTCCACCAGGTGAGGTGTCCGGGCGGGTTCTCATAGACATTGGCTCAGGCCCCACCATATACCAGCTGCTCAGTGCCTGTGCCCACTTTGAGGACATCACCATGACAGACTTCTTGGAGGTCAACCGGCAAGAGCTGGGACTCTGGCTGCGAGAGGAGCCAGGAGCCTTTGACTGGAGTGTGTATAGCCAGCATGCCTGCCTCATTGAGGACAAGGGGTGAGAGCTGGGCTGGCAGCCCCGTGTGCAGCGGTGGGTGGCTGGGTGGCAGCGGGGGGGTGGGGGGGTGCTGCAGAGGGCTGAGCCTCTGGGGTAGTCCTGAGCCCCGCCTTGTGCCCCCTGTACAGTGAGTCCTGGCAGGAGAAAGAACGCCAGCTTCGAGCGAGGGTGAAGCGAGTCCTACCTATCGATGTGCACAAGCCCCAGCCCCTGGGAACTCCCAGCCTGGTCCCGCTGCCTGCTGATGCCTTGGTCTCCGCCTTCTGCCTGGAGGCGGTGAGCCCGGATCTTGCTAGCTTCCAGCGGGCTTTGCATCACATCACCACACTGCTGAGGCCCGGGGGTCATCTCCTCCTCATTGGGGCCCTGGAGGAGTCCTGGTACCTTGCTGGGGAGGCCAGGCTCTCTGTGGTACCAGTGTCAGAGGAGGAGGTGAGGAAGGCCCTGATCCTTGGTGGTTACGAGGTCCGAGAGCTTTGCACCTACATCATGCCTGCCCACCTCCGCACGGGGGTAGATGATGTCAAAGGTATCTTCTTTGCCTGGGCCCAGAAGATGGAGGTGCAGGTGTGAGGGCCCCATATGCCAGGTGTCCTGTGCCTCCCAAACTCCTTATCACCTGAAGGGGAACCTAATAAAGCAACAGTCCCCTGCTGTGTGTGCTGGCTTTGGAAGAACCAATCCTAGCTTTCTTTTCTCCCTGGAAGACTCCGTGAAGGCTGCTTTCCACACCACCTGTCCACCCCCGCCCCCCCCCCCAGGAAGGCCACATTCAGGAGGCCACATGGCACCCGCTGCATGCCAGGTGCTTGTGTGGTTCTAGTGGCTCATCACCCAGCCTCAGCTGGGTAGTAGGTCCCGCCAGCTTGTTCCCATGTGAATGAAGCTCAGGGAGCCTGAGTAATAAGGACCAAGGCTGGAGAGCCAGAGGCTGAAGTGAAGAGGTGGGAGATGTTAAGGTCCAGAAGCAAATTCAGGCTGAGACACAAGGAGGCAGGAGCCAGTGCCAGCCTCGACCCCAGCCCCTGCCCTCCGCTGGCCTCAGGCTCTGCTTGGCTCCATGCCTAGTCCCTACCACCCTCACACTCGTGTGCCCAGGTAGAGAGAGATCTGCCACCGGCCAGTGATGCCTCCTTAGCTCCAGCCCACCTTATACACACAGAGTAGCAGAGTCAGGGTGAGTGAGGCCAGGAATTGCTTTATTAAGCATGCCCTTTCCTGCCTCCGGCCTTAAAATTGTTCTTAGTACAAAAAAGCAAAACAAAACCAAAACCCTAATAGGCTGCCTAAGTACCTGAGCTGGAGCCTTGGCACAGCTATTCTCCCCCGCAAAGAGGGGTCAGAGGACAGAGGCAGGGCTCAACTTCAGACAGCCTTCCTGATGGGTTGGTTCAGGATACGGGCTGGATGGGACCTGCTTGCCTTGGGATTGGCTGGGGAGAGTCCAGCTCTGACAAAGGGAACTGAGTGGGAGGTCCACCATCCCAAGATAAAGATCCAGGGGCTAGATTTGCAGGGTGCTCTCAAGACATCGGGGGAGGTATGTGATTTAAGTGGAGTGCAAAGGGGCACTGGATGGGCACCCACACTCACACCCAGCATCCCAAAGTCTATCAGGTCATGTGCATATGGCCTTGGAGCTCCAGTTACTGCTGATGACGTGATTTCCCCGTTCTGCTTCTGCCTCCTATTAGCATATCCCGTGCATGTTCATCTCTTACACATACCTTCCCCAAACCACCTTCAGCCCCCTGTCCCCTGAATACACACCCACGCTGTACACTCTAAGTGAAGAAAGACCCACAGTGCCCCAGCTCACTGACCATGTGGTCATCTCTGCCCCTGGCTTGGCCCATATCCCTCTATGTGTCGATGTGTGCACCCCCAGCCAGAACAGCAGACTGGGTTCTGATCCTGAGCTTTCTGGGGTCCTGGCCCTGAAGACCTGCTGGTTGGGTGGCGCGGGAGGCAGGGTAGAAACCCCTCCTACCCCAGGAGCCTGGTTCATCAGAGCCAGAGAGAAACCTGGGCAGCTGAGGAGCAAGTATCCAGCGCCACCTAGTGGTGCCCTGACAAAAAGAGATCCCAACGAACCCCAAAGGCCTGAGGGTGGTGTGGTTTGGGGGGCTAAGTGGAGGTATGTGGGGTGGCACTATAGAGGTGGGTGATGTGGAAAGGGAGTGGTTGAGGATTTAGACACAGTCCTCCTCTCTGTTCACCTCTAAACTTGGTCTCAGTTCAGCCCCAGCCACCCGACAGAGCTGCCTAGCCCCTGCCCCAGATGTGAGGAGGCCGCTCCCAAGACAGGTTCCATGTGAGGGCCAGCAAGGGCCAGGCAGCTACAGGATTTCAGGTCCAAACCCCACACGGTCAAGTTCAAGAAGCTAAAAACAATCATCTCGGGGGCGGGGGGAGGGGAAGGGAGATGCCTCAGGGACGAGGCGGACAGATCCACCCTCTCCCAGCCTCTTTAGTCCAGTTTGAACATGGCCCCAGATTCCTTCAGTAGGTACAAGCTGTCATCTTCCAGAAACCTGTGGGTGTAGAGACGAGCCCACTGAGGCAGTCACCCAGTTCTGAGAATGTCCCAGTCAGTGGAGGGGGGGGGGCAGCAGGCAGGTAGGAGGGCCAAGTGGGTATGGGGAGCCCCAGCCTGCCCTAGGAGCGGGCAAGGAAGGGAGGAGAAAAGGGAATCCCGAGGCTGGGTAGAGCACTGACCTGAAAAAGAGGGCGTGGACGGGGATGGTGCTGATGTGCCAGATGGCGTGGGCGTCCAGGACCCAGAAGAGGGGCGGGAAGTCAAGCAGTTCCAGCAGGGACAGCCCCTGCAGCAGCAGCACCACCACCATACACCTGCGGGTGTGAGGGAGCTGCCGGCGGTTCCGTAGGCACCAGACCAGCCACCATGCCAGGTTCACCAGACCTGGGGAGGGGGGCAGGCAGGAACAGGTGAGGCTTACTCACTGGATCTCCCCCTGCCCTCCCCCGGCTCCCCTCACCCCCAGCCTCCCATCTCAGCTTCTCCCTGCTCTCCAGAACCTCCCCCCGCCCCCCACCAAGAATCCACCCTGTGCCCAACCACAGCTCTCCGCGGGGGCTCACCGATAGCCACGTTGGCCATCATGTTGTAGCCGTAGTCGAAACGGACAAGGCTCAGGTAGGAGATGTGTCCCGTCAGCAGCAGCAGCAGCAGGGCACCGAAGGCACTGGCCACAGACGGGTGCTGCAGTCCCACGGTCCTGCCCAGGCACCCAGAACAACTCAGAGAGTGGCTGTCTGTCCTCAGAGCTGTGTCCCCTCAACTATTTCCTTGCCCAAAGGGTTGAGGGCTCCCTGAAGCCACCTTCCTCACCCTAGCCCACCAAGCCAGCCGTTTCAGAGAAACCAAGGGTCACAGCTCCTAGAGAAGCCAGGTCCATCTCTCTGGTATCCCCACCCGGGTCGGGCCGTAGAAGAGAAGGCCCGGGCCAGTCCCCTCTCTGTCCTAGCCCCAGGAGCTCACCTGACACAGCACAGGTAAACAGAATGCAGGATGACAGCTGAAGCGCAGAAGTAGTCCATCTTCTGAGGGTGGGAGAGCCCATGGGGCCACGTGAGAGAGCAGAGTGTGGCACAGGACCATCGTGGGCCCACAGAGGAGTCCCAGGGGATGAGGCGTGGAGGGGACAGAGCCTGGCCTTGCAGTCAGCAGGAACCCTACCTTTTGCTCCCCCACCCCTGGCTGTTTCACTGTGTTCAGAACATTAGAATGGCTCAGCGTTCATGGCGTTGAGAGCTCACGACACACCATGGACTCAAAATGTCATTTGGGATGTGACAGACATGGACTCCACTGGTGATCACAATAGCTGGGTAAACCTGGGAAAATGTTTCCACTCCCCCACCCCACCCCCACCCCCAGTGGCTCAGTGGCCTTATAAGGTCAGAAAGCCAATGACAAAACTCTCCTGGCAAGGTCCAGGTATGGCTCCACACACTGCCTGGTTTAGGATGCCTGGCAGAGATGAAGTTCTGCAGAGATTCAAGCTCTGTGGACAGTGCTGCCCTCACTCTGGGGAGCCTGCCCTGCCCTCTCCTGGGCTCCTCTGGGACTGTCCCATGCAGGGGGCTGGGAGGCGCTCACCTCTGTGAGGTCAGTGTCCCTGGTATGGAAGACTGTGGACCAGAACCAAGCATTGAGAGACACCTGAGGAGGGAGGGGCCAGTCAGCCTGCTGCCCAAGGTGGAGGAGACCTGTGGACCTGTGGGGCTCTGTTAGACAAAGTGTTTCCTGTCCCCTGCCAGGCCACTGAACAAGCGGAGGACTCATTTCCAACCTACCCCAGTTCCCTCAGGAGGATTTCCCACCACTGTAAATTACCACCTAAATCCCCCACACCAAAAAGGAGCTGCTGCTTCCGCAGGTTCTGGCCTGGCCAAGGAACCAGTCCTGGCAGACTCAATTTCCCAAATTACCCAATCTCTAAGACAACAGCCCCCAGGGCCCTGCCTCCTCCCCCACTGCCAGGTGATGACAACCCCAGCCCAGCCCAGGGGAGCCTGTGACCTCAGCTTCTGGGGGCGGGAATGAGGTGGGTGGGGTGGGGGGACTTGAGCTAGCTTGGGGTGTGTCAGGAGGAACAGCAATCCAGGGAGGGAGATGAAGCGGATCCCACTGGAGCCCAGCCTCTGAGGAAGACCAACCTGGCCAACCTGGCCCAGCTTCCAGTCTAACCCGCTGAGCCAGTAGCTGCTCTAGAGTTTCGGGAGGAGCAGGGGCGGGATAGCAGAACGGCCTAGGGGAATGCCGGGGGTGGGGTGGGGGGGGCCCTCTTCCCAGAACTGGGGAGTGAGCAAGACTTGCAGATGCACCATACTGTGGGAGTCAGTGCTGGTGTTTCCTTCAGGACCCATTCCCAGCAAAGGCCCCAGTTACTGAGAGAGGAGCGATAGGGTGGAGACACACACCAGACCCTGAGGAATGGCAGCCAGTCACAAAGGGAAGAGCAGGGCTTGATCTGCCTGCCATTCCTGGGAGAGTGGGCAGAGACACTTGCGGGACAGGCCTGTAGGAGCTGCCCACCTAGGTACCACAACAAGTGGCCAGTCGGGGAACGGGGAACACAGGAGCAGGTCAGGAAGCCAGTCTGTAGGGTCCCATGTAGGAGGATGAGACACAGCTGAGCTCCTGCGATTGCTAAAAGCTGGGGGTACCACAGAGGGCAGGGTGGAGGCAAGGCAGGGCTAGGAGCCAGGCAGGTTCCCTGATGCTGGGCTCTGGCTCTGAGAGCTCTCTGTCCCCACCTACTGCCAAGCCTGGCTTATCTCTGGCAGCTAGTCCCTCACAGTGCCTTCTACTTACAGAAGGCTACCTGAAGAATGGCCTCCGAAGCCTTCAGAAGGCTCTGAGGTGCATCTCATGGTGGGCAGGCCTCTTCTGGCTCTTTCCTCAGGCTTTACATTTCCTGTGGGTATCTGGCTGTGCCTCTCAGCCTGCTACTGACTCTGAGAGGGGAGGTGACAGCCTGTGTCCCATGCCAGGTTCAATAAGCGGACTTCCCGATGTGGCCACATATCTCCTTTTGTGGCTTTTCTACTATTAGTCTGGCTTTTAAGATTGGTTTATTAAGGATGAGTAGCCAAACCTGGCTTGGGACACGGGTTGTGACCCTTAGGTTCAGAACAAGTCTAAGCCCTCTCTCTTCAACTGGGGCAGGTCTGAGGGGCCCTCCCCTCTCCCCCTATACAAGGCCTACAGTGAGATCTGTCGGTGTGGGGAGAAGGGTGACCCTGGGCTGGAGACAGAGCTCAAGTAATCACAAGGACCAGGTGCAGGGATAATCTTAGGGAGGACAGTGGCCCTGGGACCAGTGTGGGAGGGAGGAGGGGAAGGCAGCAGGCACTGGCAGCCAGCCAGGAGTCCTTGTCACCCACAGCAGGAAGGGGGAGGTGATAAGAGGGCTGAGCTAAGTGGTAGTTGGAGCACTGGAAGAAGAGGGTAGAGGTGCACAGGGCCAGGCCTGAGCACCACAGACAGTGGGGGCTGCTGGGTTCCTTATCTGCATGTCTCCCAGGGGCCTTCTACTTACCGAGTCCTATCTGAAGCCTGTACCTTACACCCCTAGATGTCCCTCTCTCTGACCGAGTGTCCCATGAACACTGGGGTCTTTCTGATACTTTCCTTGCGCTCAACGGCAGTGTTGCTAAGAAAGCAGGCCGTAGAACCAAATCTGGGGGCTTGAACCACAGTGCAGCATTTCCTGTGTATCCTCAGGCAACACATTTACCTGTCCTGCCTCAGTTTCCCACTACCTGCGGTTTCTACTGCTGCTGCCTGGTGACTTAGGAATCTAAGTTTTCTCCATCACAGCCACCAGGCTGACCCCACCATGTCCTTCCATTTCTTTTTCCTCAAGGGCCACCAAATTCAAGATTAAACTGTGGGGCTCGGGGACCCCGGCTCCTACGGTGCAAACTATGGGAAGAACCCGTTTTTTTGTGCTCCAAGCCACTGTCCCATCAGTGTGGTCCCAGCAGGTGCTGTTTCTCCTCAGAGCTTATAGTCAGACACAGACAGAGGACAGATGGACAGGGAAGGGAGGGAAACCCCCACACATACACAACTGTTCTATACTCCTTGGCTGTGCCCAGTGTGGTGGGAGGGGCCACAGGGGAGGTGAGAATCATTTGTAAACAATGAGAATGGGGGACATGGGCCAGGGTGGCAGTGGTGTAGGGGGCGAGGGGACAAGAGGCGGGTGCAGGGAGGCAGGGGGCTGGCTGGTTTAGTTTTGCTGGCAAATACAAAAACAGACAAAAATATCACAGCCATGAAACTGGTTGGATGCCAAGTGAGCCAGATCTGTCAGGAATTTGACCCCAGTGTTAAGCCCCAGTGCTCAGGGCTGTCATTGACACCATCACGGTGGGGACAAGTGGATCTTTAAATAGCTTGGTGTCTCAGAAGTGGGGGAGGCAGAATGTTAAATATGATGTCTGTTGCCTCTTTGGGGCCACGGGGGCCACAGTCAGACTGCTCCCTCCATGGGGAGACGGGGCTTTTTTCCCTTCATCAAAGAAGGATTCCTGGGCTAGTGAGACATTTTTGGGTGAAGGTACTTGTACCAAGCCTGAAGAACTGAGCTCAAACCCCAGTACCTACAGGATAGGAGAGAGTCAGTAATAATAATAATCTTACAGTCCAACATGAGCCATGGCACGAACACTCATTGCACACCTATATTCACAAATCAATCAAGATTTTTAAAAAGGTTTCTTATTTCCTAAGATTGTTTCACTAGATTTTTGTCTGACAGTTGGGAAGTCCTTCCTGAAGGCTAGCCACTATTCTGCTAGAGTTTCAGCCTATCTCTTCTCTTGTTCTTCCCTCAAGAGAGGTGGTACTGTACGATCAGTGCCTGGCACTTCAGCTCACATCTACATCTGAGGACCATTCCCTGCTAGATAAAGGTGGGGAATTGGTTTGGCCTCCTAGCTTTGGCAGAGGGCCAGCCCCCACCCGCCTCCCCCATTCCATGAAGTCAAAGGGCCACAGCATGTAGAACTCTGGCAGGTTCCACAGCCCTTCCTGGTACCCGTTGAAGCCAAACCTAGCTCTAAACGGCAAGGCAGGGGCCACCCTCTTCTGCTGAAGTCTCACAGGGTCACTAAGGGATAGAGTTATCAGAGAAAAGACAGCCCTGCCCCACGGCAGAACCTGGAGCTGGCAGCCCACCCCCCAACCCCCATCCACAGCCCAGCACAAAGGAGAGCCACACTTGTGCCAGAAGACCTGGCCCAGGATAAAGTCCGCCGCCACACCCTCCAGGCAGAAACACAGGGCTCAATGGCAAGTGAGAAATGCAGCCTAGGATACGCGTTGTGGTACCTGCCTACTGCAGCAATGCCCAGCTGCCCAGAGGCGGGGAGCATGAACATCGAGGCCCAACCTGGGCTGAACCGTGAGACTCTGTCTCAGGAAAAGAAAAACCAGGTCATCCAACCAGTGGACTCCATGTCCCTGTGTCTCTAGAAGACCCCATAAAGGCAAGAAAGGATCCCAATAACCTTAGCATCTGCCCCCCACCAGACCTGCTTCCCAGGCTGACTGGGCCTATGCATGGACTTTGCACTGGAATCCCCAGCTACACAAATGCAAACCAGGATTCTGCCTTTAGCAAGTGCTCAGCCAGGGTTTATCCCGGAGGACACTCGGGGCCCCAGAGCCCAGTGGTGTGGTGCTAGAGGCTAGCCCTGTCTCCTCTCCCTGCTGGCTTGTTAACTGTTGTCCGGGGCCAAAGCCCTGTGTGTCTGAGTCTTACGCATGATGAGGATCCCACAAGGACATGCGGGTCAAGAGCTGAGGACAAGCCCGGTACATGCATGTGGTCTTCCTCAATAGCACCTGCTGTTCTAGAATGTACTACGTAGCTCAGGATAGCTTTGGACTCATACCTGCCTCCCCTGTCTCAGGTTCTGGGATTGCAGCATGAGCTACCACATCCAGCCATAACTCTTGCTTTCAAACTTAAATTTGTTTTGTTGTTGTTGTTTTTGGGTTTTTTTGGTTTTTTTTGTTTTTTTTTGTTTTGAGACAGAGTTTCTCATGTAACAACCCTGGCTTTCCTGGAACTCAATTTGTAGCCTAGGCTAGCCTTGAACTCACAGAGATCCTCCTGCCTCTGCCCCCTGAGTGCTGGGACGAACGAAAGACGTGAGCCAACGAGCCTGCTCCCCTCCCCCAAATTAAGATAAGGTATCAACTATGCTGCTTACGGTGGCCTCAGACTTGAAGTCCTCCTGCCTCAGCCTCCTGAGTGCTGGGATTACATCATGGTCATTCTACCCAACTGTCCCAAATTCGTCCTTTTTTTTTTTTCTTCTCTTCTCTTTTTGCTGTTACGCCATAGGCCTTAACAGTTATTATGATCACTGAAGGGCAAATACTAGGTCTAGCACCTCCCTTCATGCCCATCGCCCTCGTCAGGCCAGCCTGTGCATCTCAGAGCACCGTGCCACCAGCTATGGTCAGAGTCCGCTGCCACCAGACCCCGGAGCAGTCTGCCCTCTTGCTTGTCTTGCCCTGTGGCTCTTGACCTTTCTGGCCTACCGACGCCATTGCCCTCTGCTCTGCTGTCTTTTACTTTTCTGGTTTTGTCTAGAAGATTTCCCTGTTCTTCTCATAGTTACCCTGACACCTTCAGCTCCTTAGGCATGTCTCATGCCAGGGAGGCCTTGCTCTGTTGCCCTGTAGGCCAGTCCCCGTCACGTGCCCTACAGCTCCCTGCTCCTCTGTGCTCTCTTCATGGCTGTACTTCGACATCCAATCGTGGGTTTCTGAGACTAGTACCAGAGGGCAAGGGACCATGTGTTTTCACGTGTTTGGGGGCCTCCAGCACCCAGCAAAGTGCTTGTCACACAGCAGGTGTCCCGGGGACACAAATGAAGGCCTTTAGGGCAGAAAGGTGAGTGAGTGGGAATTTTTTCCCCTTATGACCTATCATAGACGCTCTGACAGACATCCATTGCACTCCCTTCCTGTCACGAGGTGCTCCTCTGTACCCAAGACCACATTTCTTCAACGGTTCCCAAGCTGTGAGTTCTAGTTCCTCGGAACAGCCATACTGGTGATGCTAAGCCATCTTTCCTACTCTGATGGACCCACCTGGGTTCTCAGGACAAGGCTGATCTCCTATAAGAACTCTGAGCCAGAACAAAAGTCATATTAATCCTCCAGAGGGGTTTTGGAAACACCCACCCTCCAAGATTGTTCCCTCTATCCACTTCCTATCCCTGTTGGTAAACCACCCCACGGAGGCCTAAGCTTCCTTGCTTAGGGCAAGAATAACGTGTGTCCTCCTTCCCTCCTTCTAGAGAACACTGGGCGGGCTCTCCACTAGAAGTCTGCTGCCGCACCTTCTGTTTCTGCGGTGCGTGAAACCACACACTTTAGCCCTGGGAAAGTGAAGAAGCTGGTTGCTAGACACACATCACTGGGGATGGAAGGGCTCCCCTGTTCAGAGCAGGGTGCAGCGTGCCCTGGCAGGCTACCTACCCAAGCGAAGGCCATGCAGGTATGGTACATGGGGGAAGAGGCTGGCACAGAGGCGCGATAGCGGCAGAGCATCACCAGGCTGGCCAGGCCATTGAGGAGCGAGGCCACGGCAGAAGCCGGCTCTTGGATGAACAGGAACCGGGAGAAGGGCCACTGAAAAAGGAGCACAGGGAGGAGGTGAGGAGTGGCAGCCCCTAGCCAGCCTGGGCCACCTTTTCATGACATGCTACATTGGCGGCACTCCAGCCGGCTCCTCAGCTCAGGATTTCAAGTTCTCGCAAGTTAATGGGTATCTCTCCAGAAGTCCCTGGTTAAGATGAGAGCCTTTCCCTGGCACTGCCATGGGAGCCTGGCACTGGGGACAGCAGACACACGAGGTGAAACCATATAGACCCGCCATCCAGATGTAGGCCCCAACCCCCCTCAACTGATTGCCATCGTCCTCGGGGTGCCTGACTGCTTTGTGGTAAAGTAGGGTGACCAGTTCCTGGCAAACCCACAGGCCAAAATGAGGTAACAGTGGGTAAAAGGGCACAAAGCAGCTGGGGGGGGGGGAGGGTATTTCTGATGATCTAGACTCTGGAGAAGCAGGGACAGGAACACCTTAGTCAGGGTCCGTGGGTCCCAAGAAGCTCAGCTCTACTGCAAGGGGATCTTTCTGCTTGTGGGTTTGTTTTTTGGAGAGAGGGGTTCACTATGAAGCCTTGGCCACACAGATGAGGTGGGCCTTAAATTCACAGAGAGCCACCTGCCACTGTCTCCCAAAGGCAGGTATTAAAGGTGTGTGCCATCACACTTGACTTGAGACACAGACCTTATTCCTCCAAATCCAGAAGCAGGACGCATTGGGAAAAGGAAGAGATTCGGAGCACAAGTCCCTGTCCTATCTCTCCACACCTTGTGACACTGCCCCTCAGGCTGCTGGGACAGCGTGGACCATCTCGGGGCTGAAGGACCACCATGTACCATCCCTGACCCCCTGACTCACCTTGCCATGGAACTGAGGCACTCTGTGACCCTCCTGAAGGTAGAGGCCAACAGTGAACCACATACACTCATACTTGCAGTCGTCCCGACAAGTCCAGCCTGAAACAGACAAACAGGACTACAGATATGTGAGGACTTAGGGAGGCATAAGCCACCTGATGGAGCCCAGGCATGCATGGAGACCAAGAGGACCTGAAGGCTGGACAGAGCCAGTGGAAATCTCAGAATCTTACTTCCCAGTTGGACAGATAAGAGAGGGTGGGTGTGCGCACATGCACACACACACAGAAGAGGGGGCAGGGAAGAATATATTATACTATGGGAGCAAAGAGAGTAGTTTCTCCTCCTTTGGTCTAAGCTCTTGGGATGTGGCAGGCCCCTCTTGGAGACCTAGGTTCATACTTGTCCATCCTGAACCCAGGGAGGGATCCTTGGTGCCCTCCTACGTCCTGTGGGATCAAGCTCAGACCCTTCACCTGACTCCTCGGGTTCCCGATTGCCTTTGCTCCCTCATTGCCCCTAATCTTCCTGCTCCCTGATCCCTGGGTAAACCAAGATGCTTCATGTACCCAAATCCTCCTAGGACCTCCAAGCTCTCTGTTGCTTCTGTCTGGAATGGAAATTGGATACGAATGTGGACGAGCTGTTGGTCAAACGGGCCAGAACTGGGAACTCTGCTCTTCCATTTACAGACGGTGTGACCTCGGACAAGGTACTTAGTCTCTCTGAGTGTTCCCATCTTTAAAACGGATTAGGGAAAGTATCTGACGGGGTTGTGGTGAAAGCCAGCTGACCTGCTGTGGCACCTGTCAAACGTGGGTGCTCAATATGTTGGCTGATATCAATTCCATCCTGTTTAAATTGTTCTGTGGTTGATCCCTGACTCCACCCACTGAAGCAGACTCCATCCCTTTCACTTCCAAATGCGTATAGCGCTTAATCTATGGGTCCATTAGGTCTCAAACCATTCTGTCTTGGAGAAGGCTAATATTCACCTGCCTGGGGATTATAAGCCCAGAAGGGCAGGATCCTGGTCTGCTTCCTGGGTTATTTCTTCTTTGTATTTAAAAAGTAGTGGTTTGAATAAATAAAATGAAGCCTCTGTTAAGGTGGGGTAGGCTGATGCAATAGCCCCCCACCTTCCCACCCCTCCACACACACTCAGAGGCTCCAGACATTAACGCTCAGGAGAGAACGCTGAGGGAAACTGAGGTTCTGAGTTGCAGAACAGCAGGGCACAGTGGGCGGGGCCAAAACGAACGGGCGGGGCTTTCGCGGGTGGGAGGGGCTTACCAGCTAGGCTCATGTAGATTGGCTGGCGGGAGCGGAAGTGCTTCAGTGCGTCCCCCGAACAGTTCCGTTCCTCGCATCGGAGCACGCAGTCGCGGTACACGGGCTCGCGGTCGCCCTGGGAACCCCCCGCGAGTCCCACTGCCAAGGTTAGCAGCAGCAGCGGCGCCGTCCGCTCGGCCATTCTGTCACTGTGCCCGGCCGCTGAGGGAGGAGCTTGGGAGAAGACGAAGTCCCACTTCCGTAACAACCGGAAGTACCTGTGTTCATCGTTGCAACCTCCGCTGACGCCCGCCCACTTTAAATAAAAGTTCCCGGATCTCAGTGGGCGGGTACCCCACCTCTCATCTGCTGTCTCCTCTTTTAATATACAGCATTCAAGGAGAAGGGGCGGTTTGCGTCCAGGAGCAAATTAAGTGTACTTTCTCCCTTCTGTTTTCCACGGTCTTTGTTCCAAGCGGACGTCTTTCTGTCATCCGCTCTCTTAGATCCCAGTTTCCAAATGTTCTGGGTACCCCACTTCTCCCCATTTCTTATATCAGCATCTTGATTAAAGACGCTGCCATTAAAAGAGCTGCAGAACTTCTTAACAGGTGTCTTTGTCTCTACTTTGGTCCCCTCCGGTAGGCATTTCTCTCCTATTTAGCTTTCTGTTACTGTGATAAAGGCCATGACCTAAAGCAACTTGGGGTTTGTTTTATGTCACCCGATCACAGGCCATCATTGTGGGAAGCCAGGGTAGGAACCTGGAGCTAAGAACGGAATCAAAGGCCCAGAAGGAGTGCTGCCTACTGGCTTAGTCACTTAACAGCACCCAGGACCACTTGCCCAGGGTTGGTACCTCCCACAGTGGTATGGACCCTCCCATATCAATTATTAATCAAGAGAGTGTCCTCTGTAGGCTTGCTTACAGGCCAATCTGAAGGAAGCATTTCTTTTCTTAACTGAGGTAACCCCTTTTCCAGATGACCCTAGCTGGTGTCAAGCTGACACAAACACAAAAACAAGCAACAACAAAACCAAAAACTCACCACTGCTCCACTTTCTAAAATTCAAGTTTGACCAATCACTTTCTTTCTTACAATTCTTTACTAACTCCTCAACTCCGCCTGGCCTGGCCTGACCTGCTGGTCTTCACTCCTTTGCTCCAGATACACTTTAAAGGTCCACGTCTCCAGAGTCCCCTGTCCTTGTGTGCCTTGGTCCTCTTGCTCTTGCTTGTTTTCCTGTTACCAGTTAAAGGCTGCCTTTTAAGGATGATTGTTAGCACTGGAAGGATACTATGCAGCGGTGGCTCGTCTTTCCCAGATGGGACAGAGTCCTTTCCTGTCCTGCTCATCTCTGGCACTAAAGTAGAACTTTGTTTCCCATGGGAGACACTTTGAGATCCCTTTCCATTTTTTTTTTTCAAGTAAATGAACAACTTAAAACTGGGTGGGCCAGCCATTTGTGAGTGAAGGCTCTTCACTGAACTGGAATCCCAGAACTCAATAAAGGTGGGAAGAGAGAATCCACTCCACAGAGTTGTCCTCCGATATCAGTGCACACACACACCACACACACACACTCATACACACTACATTCTCAGGGCCTGGAGAGGTGGCTCAGCAGTGAAGAATGAATGCTGTTCCTGCAGAGGACAAGAGCTTAGCATCCACAAGTGGCAGCTCATGGTCATTTGGAAGTTCAACTCCAGGGGATGGGAGAACCTGTTCCCTTCTTTTCAGGCATTGCATGTATACACACACACCTTGATAGAGACACTTTCTTCAGTCACCCCCATTTCTGTGCCCAACCATCAGCACCCAAATCTTTCTGTAGCTTTGATGTCATGTAACTAAATCCTGCCTCCCCACCCCCGTACCCCCTGTCGTTTTCGTTCATGGTAATTCTCTCTTTATATCCTGGAGAGGGAATTGGAGTTGTGGGGTAGGATTTAAGGATTATGAAGGCAAGGTGTGGATGAGCAAGAAGTACTACAGGATTACCTTCATTTAACCAGCGAAGAGCTCAAGGGTATATCATTCACCCTGAATTTTCTGTGAATGACACTTCTTCCAGCTAAATATAATGTAAGTACTGTCTTTGAAGCTGACCATCCAGTTGATAGGGATGAGGAATTACTGGGTTTGTGGAGATAAGGTCTTACTGTATAGCCCCGAGTGGTCTCCAAACTGGAATTGTCCTGCCTCCGCCTCCTAAATGCGGGGGGTGGGGGGTATAGGCATTGGCCACCTCAGTTCACTCTGAGAAATTGAAATGAGAAAACAAGCCAGGTGGGGTCATACACACCTTTAATCCCGGCATTCAAAAGGCAGAAGCAGGGGAATCTCTGAGTACCAGACTTACACACACACACCCACACACACACCACACACACACACACCACACACACACCACACATACACACCACACACACACACATACACACCACACACACACACACATACACACCA
>NC_034603.1:65821679-65826990 GCF_900095145.1 Mus pahari
ACACCACACACACACACACACACACACACACACACACACACACACACGCCAAAACAAAAACAACCCAACAACAAAGAAAACTAAAATGAAAAACCAGGCACTGTGGTCCCCATTAGCTGATGAGAGACACACCATCAAATCCTAATATTACAGCCAGACCTTTACCTTTTTTTTTTTTTTTCTTTGTCTTTATTATTCTGAGGATGTATCTTTTATGGGAGGCCATTGTTTGAACTGAGCACCTTCTCTCCCCCCCCCCCCCAAACCAGAGCAAGGCAACACGGAGTGACTCATGCTAAAGGCTACATAAAATCAAACTGAACATGTAGAGAAGATCGATGCAAAAGGAAACCAGTTGCTACCAAAAACAGAAAGAAGGTCTGGGTCGGCCTGCGTCATCTTATCTCTCTGTTTTGATCCTTTCTAGCAGGAAGGAGAGCTCCGAGGTGCTTACACTGTCCAGGTTGATCCTGGGGACAAGAACTGAGAAGGGATTCAGCGATGCTTTTCTCTTGTCCTGGTGTCTCCTGCCCACTTCCCAGTCAGGATTTTTTTCTCTTGTTCTGCTTCTTGGTTTCCACTTATAAGACCCAGGGTCCCGCTCTGACCAGTGTGAGCCTGAGTTCTGTTTAATGAATGAAGCGGGAGCAGTCCATTTGTGAATCATGAAGGAAAGCAAGTCAGATGTATGAGTTACTTGGTTGTTATTTTGACCTTATTTATTTTAAATTAATTAATCAATTAATTTCACACTTTCTTTATTTCTGTGGAAGGGGGCGGGGCATACACGTGCCACAGTTATGCTGAGGTCAGAAGACAACCTGTGGGACTTCCCTCCTTCCACCACATGAGTCCCAGAGATCAAACTCAAGTGGCCACTCTTGGCAGCAGGTCCTTACCCACCGAGGAAGCCATCTCTCCCTGGGGGTTTTTGTCTTTTGACAGGATGTCACCTCCTGGGACAGCTCTTGGATGTTTTCCCTGTTACCTGGTGTCCCCCCCCCCCTTTCTCTGGTCTCCAGCCCAGAGCCCCCTTTTATATTGCATTCTATTGGCTTAACCTGCTTTCAAATTTATATTTGGTTCTCAGTGTGAGCCACAGGCTCATTATTTCAATTTGGGCTTATGGAGCCCTGGGGTATGGCAGCCACTGCACTAGTGAAGGAAGAAAAGATGACCTGAGCTGGTTGCTTGTGGGGAGCCGAGGAAGCCAAGGAAGTTCTGAGAAACCTTCCTTCCCATGAGGCACAGAGGAAGAATGGCAAAGCTTTTTCTCTGCTCAAAATCCTAGTGTTTATAACTGACTGAGCAGTGTGTGCAAAAACTAGCAAAGGCAGAGTCCTCCTCCCAGGTGGCTGCAACCTGAGACTGTCCCCTACAGAGGCTTCTGCAGAGACAAAATAAGTCCCACTCCCCCTGCTGTACACAGCAGACACCCTGAGCTGTGTACAGCAGGGAGTGTGTGGTCGTGGCCACCACCAGAGCAAGCATAGCCCGCCTCGTCTGATCCCAGCTTCTCTCTTAAGTGTGCCTGAGTGTCTGTCCTTCCTCCATTTCTTCATTACCTAAGTCAGGTTTCCAGGACTGAGCCACGGAGGACACAATGGCTGCCAGCACTTATTTAAGGTCCTGGGCTCAATCCCAGGGCTCGCCCATAACCTCCAAAAGAACTGTTCTGAGTCCTGGGAAAGGAGAGACTTAACAAACTGCACAATAGGACAAGGGCTCAAAGCAAGCTGCCTGTGTTCTCAGAGCAAACACGGGGAACCAGTCCACAGTAAGGGCTTCTTGTTTACGAGTACAAGGCTTCGAGAATGGTGTTGAGCAAGGCACGGGTGTTTGTGGTCCAGGAAAGGAGACAAGTGAAAGAACTAAGTCAGACTAAAGACTGAGGGGACTTTGCTGCCAGGTTAATAGCATGCTGTGCAACCGCTCTGTACACTAATTCCACTGGATTGCACACATGCCACAGAACCAAGCATTTCCATGGCTATCCAGACCCAATCAGAAGGCTAGGGAGAAGGCTGGGTCTGGCAATGTTTACCTTTAATCCCAAGACTCTGGACGGAACCAGAGGCAGGCAGATCCCTGTAAGTCAAGGCCAGCTTTGTCTACATAGCAGGTTCCAGGCCAGCCAACCACAGCTACATAGTGAGACCCTGTCTCAAAAAGAATGGAAAGGAAAAAACAAAAAACAAAAAGCAAATATCTGTCAAATTTTGTCAGCTGAGGAAGTACTATCTAGAATGGAATGGAGACTAGAAATTCATAACAGTAGGCTCTAAGTGTCATATACTGACATGCAGAAAGATCTTCCTAATGGTTCTGTTAGGTATGAAATGCAAAATATACATGGCACACTGATGTATATACATCACTCAAGTGAAGAGAAAGAGGAGGACCTGTTGTTTGTTATTCTAAAAAGTACAGCTGGCCAGATGTAGGGGTTCAAGGAGGAGGGAAGGGTAGAAGTGCGTGCAAAGCCAACCTGGTTTACATAGTGAATTCTAGGCCAGCCACAGCTACACAGTGAGACGATCTCAAAAAACTAAATAATTAATAAAAAAGTAAAGAATATATTTAGAAAGATGTATAAGTAGAGATAGTTAGTAGCTTTGAGGAGAAGAAGAAAAACATGGACGTAAAGGAAAAGGCCATACACACACACACACACACACACACACACACACACACACACACACACACACACCTTTCTTTTGAAGATAGGGTCTCTCTATGCAGCCATGGCTAGCCTTGAACTCAGAGATCTACTTGCCTCTTTGCCTCCTGAGTCTCCACCATCCCACCTGGCACAAAGGAAAATCTGTATTCTTTTACTTTTTTTTTTTAATTAAAAAAAATTTTTTTTTTAGCCGGGCTGTGGTGGCACACGCCTTTAATCCCAGCACTTGGGAGGCAGAAGCAGGCAGATTTTTGAGTTTCAGGCCAGCCTGGGTCTACAGAGTGAGTTCCAGGACAGCCAGGGCTATACGGAGAAACCCTGTCTCGAAATAACAAAAAAAAAAAAAAAAAAAAAAACTGTCGTTTAACACTTTATCCCAAATCTAGCTTGCTCCGGTCTTCAGACCCACTGAAGTTGAAAAAAAAAAAAAAAAAAAAAAAGAAATCCTGCTAAGAGCATTGGTTGCTCTTCCAGAGGACCCAGGTTCAATTCCCAGCACCCACATGGCAGCTCACAACTGTAACTCTGGTTCCAAGGGATCTAACACGCTCACACAGACATACATGAAGGCAAAATACCAATGCACATAAAATAAAATCAAGTAAATACTTTTTTAAAGAAGAAAACAACGAAAACCAAAACACCAAAAAACAAAACCAAACAAAATGATAGCAACAAACCTTGCTTCTAAAACTAAACCAGACTAAAACAAACAAACAAATAAACAAACAAACAAATAAATAAAATCTATGAGTCCCTTTTCTGCTTCTCCCACCTGCTGGTCTAAGCCCTTGTCTTTCTCCTCCGAGGCCAAACCACCAGTCCCTTGGCTCCTACAGTCTTTTTTGTTTTGTTTTGTTTTGTTTTTCTTTAGCACAGCAGCCAAATAGTCTTTAAGCAGAGATCAGATCATGGGTTCGCTCCAGGGCTCCATAGCTTCCCCTTGCCTGAAGCCTCCCGGGACCCAGGAGTCCCCAAGGCTTGACACTGTGTGTCATTGCCTCAAGCTCAGAACATCCCCGGCTCCTGGGAGCCATTACTGCTTTTCCAGGATGCCAAACTTGTTCCTGCCTTGGGGCCTTTGCACTCACTGTTCCTCTGTCTAGAATGATCTAGCCCAGGAGCGGAGGGTTGCTTCTTTTTGGTCAGACAGGTTTTACCTCACTCCTTTAAACTGGTGTTCTCTAGCCCCACCCCAAAGTAGGCTTCTCCACCTCGCCACCCCTCCCTCCCAGCTAGGTTACTATTACATTACCTAATTATTTCCTACCTAACCTTCACCTTTACATCTGAGTGTGCTTTTGCATCATTTTCTTTTGCTTTAAGTTAGGACAGACCCTAGCTACTCCCGAACCTGTGGCAGGGGGTTCGCACGTTCAAGGCCTGCCTGGGCTATAAGGGTGAGTTCAAGTCCATCCTTGGCAATTTCGAGAGATGCTGTTTCAAAATTAGAGAGTGAGGATATACCTCAGAGGTAGAGCGTTTGTCCTAAGTGTGAGGCCCTGGGTTCAATCCTCAGAACTGATGGAGGAAGGAGGAGATTGGCTGTAAAGGGCAAAGAGCAGACACAACAAGGTGGCGCAGACAGCAACCTGAAACTAGATCATCTAAGAAGGACCTTGGGATTGCTGTGTGCCCTCTCTTTCCAAAGGCAGAGCTCTCACCCACACCCAGTGATCTGAACTCCAGTGCCTGGGGAAGTAAACCCAGGGCCTCAAAGGACAAAGAGGCACTGTGGAGTTTGGGACACCCCTCAGCAAAACAAAGGACCCCAAACCTGAGGGAGGAATGCCTCGGTGAGGCCCCTGGGAGACAAGCAAGGGAGTTTAAACTCCCAATCCAAAATTACTAATAGGAATAGGAAGCCGGGGGTCGGGGTTAGGGAGGTGGGGATGGGGATGGGGGTGGGGGTGGGGTGACTGCAGATACCAGCTGGCCACCTGGGAAGTGGAGCCGGCTTGAGTTCAGGAGTTCAAGACCAGATTGGATGCCATAACAAAATAGTATCTCAGACACAGAAACAGAAGCAGCGTTCTGGAGGCATTCTGTGCATAAGATCCTGGTGAGTCGTCAGGATTTGGTTGTTTTTAGATGTGGTTTCACTGTCAGAAGTTCATTTTTTGTTCTAAAGCAGCTTTGAAAGATAAAAGGAATTCTAGAACCTTAGACCAGCATGGCCTAGGGTCAGCCCAACCAGAAATTGAGCACCATCCTTGAGATTAGGGCTAAGCCTGGGCTAAAGATCAGTCCTCGTGGTTAGGTTCCCCCTATTTTAAAAAGGCCAGCATGCATGAGTACAGTGTCAGGCAAGTCTTTATCCTAGCACCGAGGATCTCTGCGAGTTTGAAGCCAGCCAGGTCTGCAGAGAGAATTCCGGGACAACCAGAGCTACATAGTGAGACACTGTTGCGAAAGAAAGAAACAAACAAACACCTTTTTGTCATTCTTTTGTTTTTTGAGACAGGGTTTCTCTGTGTAGCACTGGCTGTTTGGAACTTACTCTGTAGACCAGGCTGGCCTCAAACTCATAGAGATCCACCTGCCTCTGCCTCCCAAGTGCTGGAATTAAAGGCTTGCGCCACAACCACCAGTCTAAAAAAGACCATCTTTAAGAAAAAAAAAAAAAAA
>NC_034603.1:65827177-65842036 GCF_900095145.1 Mus pahari
AAAAAAGAAAGAAAGAAAGAAAGAAAGAAAGAAAATCACAGGTATCTGAACTATTCTCCTATGGTGCCAGAGAGGCCTTCTGCCTACTGAGAGGCCTCCCAGTAACTAATCCACACAGACACTTCCCTTGCAAGCTGCACCCAGATCTCAAAGCTCCTTAGTCGGCCCAAGATTGTGGCATGGACCTCGGACTGTGGACCAGACTGTCTCCTCCCTTTCTGTTTGTTTTCAATGCTCTGACTTGTAGGCTTGGCTGATGAGTTAGTCAGAAGGAAGGCTTGGCAGGTGCAAACACACACACACACACACACACACACACACACACACACACACAGTACCACCACCACCACCACCTCCTTCTGTGCCCCCCAGGCTGGTCAATGATTGACTGGCACTTCACAGGCCACTGGTTTCAGACCCTGGCTTGGTGACCCTTAGAGGTCACCTCCAGCGTCGAGAGCCCCTTCTTGTGCCTTCGATGACAATGCTCTCCTCCACAGCCTCTTTTCTGTTGCCCAGGATCTTCTTAGATAAATCTTTGGCACCTTGCTTCTGACCCGGAGGATAGTCAACCCCTCTTCCCCTGTCTGTCTTCGAAGTTTCCTCACTGGGCTTGTCTCAAGAACTCTCAGCCTCCAATGCCCCCCCTTCCTCCCCAGCCTCCCCCTTCAGTCTTTGTCCCCAAACATCCTCTTTCCTTGGCTTTCCTGGCAGGCCTTGCTAAAGCGACAGTTGAGCAGAGAATCCAAACGGCATCGCCCCCCCCCCCCGCCCCCCTTCCTCTCCCCTTGTCAAACACCAGAGAAGGTTTTTTCCTTTTCCTTCCAGACTGAATGCACTCTTTCTCTCAGGGAGGTTCAGCCCTCCGGAGCCTCCTCCCCAGGGCGTGAGTTCTGACCCCAGCTCCTCCTCCTCCTACCCCTCCCTTGCCGGCTCAGCACCCAGGCCCCGCCCTCCATGCAGCCCACTAGGGCTGAGCATTGTCTACAGTGCTGGGCTTCTTCCAGGGGTCTGGGATGCCCAGTATGTGGGCTTACTTGCAGGGAAGAGGGAGAGAGGAGGAGGGTTTTTTTGTTTTTGTTTTTGTTTTTGTTTTTGCAGATGGTGGGACCCTGGTGGTTGATGGAGGAGCCACTTCTGCTCCCCTATAGCGGTCTAGGGAGAGGGATGGCTCATGGAACCCTTGCTTGAAGATAATGTTGAAGTCAGAGCTTTCTTGGCTTAGTTCCAGACTCAGCTGTATGACTTGAGAAAGTTGCGGGTCCCTCTTGGGACAGCAGTTCTCAATCTGTGGGTCGCGACCCCTCAGGCAATCCTCTTTCTCTAAAACCATTTACATTGTGATTCATAGCAGCAGCAAAGTTTACAGTTATGAAGCAGCAATGAAAACTTCATGAGGGACTGTATTACAGGGTCCCAGCATTAGGAAGGATGGGAGCCACTGGCTTAGAATTTCAGAGTGTCTGGTCTGCAAAATGAAGAATAATTATACAATACTTGGGACCTCGGAGTCCTGAGAGGAGGGATGTGCCTGAGGAGCGATACAGTTGCAGTTCAACCACTCAGGCCATCCTTAACAGCTCTCTCTCAGCGGTGCTAATGGAGAGCAGGAGAGGGGCAGGGCTGGGGGAGAAGGGACACCTTTGATCTGACCTTTATGGTCTTAGCATGCCAGAATACAGCCAACAATGGCTCTGAGAGCCAGGTCAGTATCATCTCAGGAGAGCTGAGAAGTTGCAGCTCTGAGGGACACAGAGATTATGTCAGGGGTTGGAAGATGTGGCCAGTGTCAGAACCAGGCTTTGCTGGGGCTCAGATATTCCCATTGCCTTAAGATGTCCTGGGCAGCAAACGTCTTAATCTTTTTGACTCTTGATTTTCATAATCTCAAATAGGTGTGTGTGTGTGTGTGTGTGTGTGTGTGTGTGTGTATTTCATTTTGTTATTAAGATTTTTGACCTCAAATCCCCAATCCCCCTGCCACAACTTCCCAAGTGTTGGGATTCTAGTGGTGCACCATCATCCCCAGCTGAAAATAGGGACAGCTAATTGGAGGGGCTGCTTTGTCACATGTGAGTATGTGTTGAACATTCCTGACAATGATCCAATAAGTAAATCACTGGATATCATCACCTAATACGTATATTATATAATATATATTATAGATGCATATATAGTATATACATATATATATATCCATATGTGATTCTTACTACATGTGATGCACATACGTCTTTTCTCTCTATTCAAATTCCTTCCTGTCCCCTCTTCCCTGCCCCAATGCTCGACAAGTACATTATCACCAAAACACAGGCTCAGCCCTCTTCTGGGTGTGGTGGTGTGATTTATAATGTATTCTTTCTCTTCGCGCACCTCAAATTGGTCCCCCTAAACACTCCATCTGCCCCAGAATTGCTAAATCCGGAATCATTTACTGAGCAATTATTATGTGTCAAGCACTACATTGCTGAGTGCTTCTAGAGTGTCTTCTCCTTTAACCCCTAGCACAGTCTTAAAGATTTGTAAAACAAGACCCAGAGATGGTCAGTCACTTGCCTAAGGTCACACAGCCTGTATGTGATAGAGTAAAGATACGAACTCAGGTCTCCTAGATAGATACCAGAGTCCCATGTTTTCTGGCCCCTAGCGTGGAAGTGTCTGCCTGAAACTGAGTTTCAGTTCAATGAAAGTAGATTAAGAGAGGGCCAACCTGGGCTGGTGAGATGGCTCAGTGGGTAAGAGCACCCGACTGCTCTTCAGAAGGTCCAGAGTTCAAATCCCAGCAACCACACGGTGGCTCATAACCATCTGTAACAAGATCTGACTCTTCTGGAGTGTCTGAAGACAGCTACAGTGTACTTACATGAAAGAAAGAAAGAAAAGCAAGAAAGATAGGGCCAACCTTCATTTCTTTCCCCCAAAGATGCCTCCGATTGCATCTTGACCAGCACAGGTGTGTTCTTTACTGGAACATTCCAAGTACCATCACCAGATGTAGCAGATAAACAAGAAGGACTTAATGAAGTTCAATTTGAATTTCAGATAAAGAACGGGCAATTCATCTGGGTAAACATGTCTCCGGCAATGTGTTCCTGGAATTTCCAACAAAAGGCATACCTTTCTTTCCTTTCTCACTCGTTACCAGGCTTCAGGAGTGACATCTGGGTACTTCAGGGGTAAACTGGCAGGCGAAAAGGACAGGGACAGAGAGGACGATGAATGAAACTGAGAACTGGGTAAAGTCAGACCGAAGTGGGCATGGTGCTGGAGAGATGGCTAAGCAGTTGAGAGCCCGTGCTGCTCTTGCAGAGGACCCAAGTTTTGTGTCCCGCACCAAAGTGGGCGGCACCCTGTAACTCCAGCTTCAGGGGATTCCCACTTCCTCTTCTGACCTCTGTGGACAGCTGAACTTATGTGACCCACCCCCCCCAACCCACATATGACCACACATAATTTGAAATAAAAATAAGTCTTAGAAAGAAACAGGGGAAGCTGTTCTTCCAAGGATGAACAGAGGTCTCCCGATGTGACTCCCTTCTCCTAGTTCTGTGGGTTCCTTTAAGATCAAGCTGGAGACACCCAAAAGGATAGAATTGATATCCCAGAGCGTCCTGGAAGTCACCAGTTAGACATAACACATTCTCTTCCCAGGCTGTCGATTTTTACCTGAGGATGTGGCGGCAAACCCATTATCTGATATTAAGAGTGTGATGCAAATGTCCCAGGAGTGTCCAAGATAAAACCCACCCAAGACTGCAAAGAGGGGTAAAGAGATGCCCTGCTTTTAGGAAGTGGGTGAGAACTTCAAGCAAGAAAGCAAACAAGCAAACAAGCAAGCAAGCAAGCAAGCAAGCAAGCAAGCAAGCAAGCAAGCAAGCAAGCAAGCAAGCAAGCAAGCAAGCAAGCAAGCAAGCAAGCAAGCNAGGCGTCGGGGCACAGGGCGCGACGCACCCAGGCCTGCGCCGGGAGGGAGAAAGTGAAGCTGGGAGCAGCCACTCCCAGTCTTGCTGGAATGCAGTTGGAGGGGTGGGGTGGGGGGGGCGAGCCGGGAGCGCGCGGCTCCCAATCACGGGCGGCGGAGGAGGCGGAGGAGGAGGGCTGCTCGAGGAAGTGCGGCGTGAAGTTGTGGAGCTGAGATTGCCCGCCGCTGGGGACCCGGAGCCCAGGAGCGCCCCTTCCCAGGCGGCCCCTTCCGGCGCCGCGTCTGTGCCTGCTCTCGCCGCGCCCCGCGCCCCGCGCCCCGCGCCCGCAGCCTGGTCCAGCCTGAGCCATGGGGCCGGAGCCGCAGTGATCATCATGGAGCTGGCGGCCTGGTGCCGTTGGGGGTTCCTCCTCGCCCTCCTGCCCCCCGGAGCCGCGAGTACCCATGGTGGGTCTTGGCTTGGGGAGGGCTCGGGCCGCTACGGCTGCGCCCACGGGCGGCCGGAGCCGCGGGGCCCCGAGAGCTCTACGGCCGGGCGGTCCGGGACGATGGGGCGATCCCGGCTGCCGGCGCCGCGGCCCGGAGGGGATCAGAGAAGCTGGGGATGGGACAATCACTCGGAGAACCACACTGGAGGTCCGGACCAGCCTCTTTTGGCTACACCGGAGCTTCCCGGGCTCCAGGAGACTCCGGGAACTCCTCGGGAAAGTTCTCTGAAACTGGTCGGAAAGTTTTCCTCCGAAGGGTGTGTGAAGCGCTATGCGTGCGTGCGCCTGCTTCCCCCCCTTTCGAGCCCCCTCACGCTTTCTCAGAGCTCTTCCAGTTGGCAGCCTCCGCCTCCGGACCGGACTGGGCAGTACGCCTTCGGGGTCCCCTCTGCCCCGCCCCTCCCCCTCCCCACCCCCTCCGGCCCTCTGGGTTTAGTAAGTTACTCCAGCTTCCAGCGGGGTCGCCGTGGAGGGGGCGGTGGGGAAAGTAACCCATCCTGTCGAGCAGGGAGGACCGAGTGGCGGCTCCGCAGTTGAGTTGCCTATCGATAGTGTCTGGGATATGGGGGAGCGGAGGAGGGGCAGGCATTTGTTTGGAACAGTTTTCTCTCTCTCTCTCTCTCTCTCTCTCTCTCTCTCTCTCTCTCTCTCTCTCTCTCTTCTGTGCTGGGCATGGAACACCCCCACCCTCCATCCCAGTCTCGCCGGTGTTAGGCAAGCCCTCTGCCACTGTGCTGCACACTCCACAGCTCTGTTTTGAACAAATTTCCTTAGAGCCAGCTTAAGGACTGTGTGCTTTGGGATTCTGGGAAGGCTCAGATCTTGAAGGGTGGTCTTGTGTTTTCCCGGCAGCTTCCATACAACAAAGTGGGAAGGGTTCCTGGGCATTTGCGGGGAGAGCACCGAAAAGGAGTAAGGTCAGCTAGGGGTAGGCAGAGAGCTGGGTTGTTTTCTTGCCTTTATCTTCGTGTTGGGGGCTGGGAGGGTGACCCGGCAGTGTGTATACTGACCCATATGTCCAGTTCTACCATGAGCGTAAAAGCTGACCGTCACCCCGTGTGGGTCAGCTCTGCCAGGCTCCGTGGGTGGTGACTTGCATGCATTCCTTCTTCAGTACTAAGAACAACTCCACAGTGGAAACATTAGTAGTCTTCTTGTGGGGGGGGGGAACCTGGGCTGGGGAAATGAAGTACCCTGGAGTAACTGGCGGACCCCAGGCAGTGTGACCAGCCACAGGATATGATATATGATTCACATAAATAGGAGTCTACCTGAACAGTGGGGAGATGCTGCTTCCGTAATCACTGTAGTAAAGATACAGAACACAGGTTCTGGGAGCAGTGGGTTGTTCCTCAGAGGCCAGCGAGCCTGGAGGCTGGTGGAGTATCACCATCTGTGCCCCCTTCCACCCCCCACCCCCCCAGTTCCTGACAGCACGCTGCTGTGCTCGCTGTGGGATACCCCTGTGTGTCTGAGGTTTTTATGATGGTTGTATGTACGTTCGTCCCGGGTTTATGTTGCCAAACAGCAGTCTCTCTGCTGACTTGGGGACACAGGATGAACTCTGCCCTCGCTAGGAACTCCCTCAAGGTACTGGGCTCTATCTGTTGTAAACACTGGGAGATGCCCCTTGCCTTCTTGAGGATGGAGTCTCCTTTCAGTTTCTCAGGAGGCCAGCCTTCCTGCTAACTTTCCGTTGAGGAGAGTGAGGTTAGGCCCTTCACCTGAGTCGGGCGGGCGGGGTGCGCAGTTGGCCAGGAGTGGTCCCTGTGCTGTAGAGCTGGAATCTGAAGGGTCTGCTCTCCAGACAGGGAGTGGAGGGTTGCTGAGCCTTCGTCCCTTCAGATGTGCTGCTGGATGCGGAGGGACAAGACAGAGTTTGTCTTGCCAGGAATGGTTAAAAAGGCAGTGCACCATTAGCTGCCTCTAGCTCCATCCAGGTTCTACTGCAGAACTGGTCTTGGGCAGGTATGTAGGGGAAAGGAGATCTGCGGAGACCCAGAGAGTCAAGCTGTTGCTGGGCACCTTAGTACTAAAGGTTTTGTGAAATGCAGGAAACACAGGTCCTGTAACTTGTCAGGAGCCATTCCTATTTCAATTCTAGTCTGAGTCTCTCCAGGTCCTTCCTACCTTTTGTTATATGGGGGGACTAAATAGACTCCTCTTGCAGAGGACCTGGGACTCAGTTCCCAGTTCTCACCTGGTGGTTCACAACCATTCATAACTCCTATTCTAGACTTGATGTTTAATTCTGACCTCCACAGGCACCAGGCACGTGTGTCAGTGCAGACACAAGGGCAGGCAAGAGCCACACGTCAAGTACAATCAACCCCAACAAGAAAAGAGAAAAATATATTGCATCTCAAAATCAAATGGAAAGGCGTTCTCTTTTCTCCTGTAATCACCCAGATCCCGCTAAGTGCTTGTCTCCCGTTTTAAAAACTTCTTTATGCTTCTTACATACCAGATCCTTTTCCATAGATGGTTTTGTGCTCTCTCTCTGTGCACTGTCCCGTCAAGCAGGTGCACAGATGGAAAAAAAAAAAAAAAAGAAATGAAGAGACTATCAAGGGGCATTTAGTGGTGGTCAGAGCTTTAGTCATCAAACAGGAATGGACTAGAAAAGTCTCGGACTGGCCGGGCAGTCACACAGGGACGTGTTCCTCTCTTACTCAGTATGGTCTTCCTAGCCCCTATCCCAGACTGGAGAAGATGCCCTGAGATAGGGGCCTGAGATGCCTCCCTGGCTGCTGAGTTTGCCTCCAGCACATGTTAGCCTTTCTCTTGGGCCTTCGGCAGTGCCAGGGATGGAGGGCCGGAAAGTGCAGAGATCACTAGGACATACAGGCTCATGGGAACGATGTGGGCAGGTAAAGTGGAAACTAGTGGAGTCGGGGCAGAGGAGGGCTCGGAGAAGGTGTGTCTGCACTAGAGTGAAGGACCGATTCAGAAGGAGAGTCCCTTTCCTGTCCCCTGTGTCCTCTGTGGCCTCAGGGAGTGACAGTTCTGTGATCTGCTGGGCCACCAGTCAGGCAGAGAGGATGTGCAGGGAACCTCGGTCCTCAGCAGTGGTTAGAGTCGTTAATGCTGCTGCTTAGGTTGCTGCAGGGCTGTTTACAAAGCTTCCCTGTGTTTACAGAGTGTTTCTCTTCCTCCTTTAATGCTCAGGGCTCTCCGAGGGGAGTGAGAGTTCTTACCACCACATTGAGGTCAGTAAATATTCACCAACGGAGCCAACTAAGAAGTCACAGTTGCTGTTGGGCTTAGAGATCAGTCTCATTTAGCTTCTGCCCTGGTGGTCTGAGCACATCCTCCCTGTAGCCCAAGAGTAGCTGAGCCAAGGTTCTGGGCAAAAGACCCAGAGCCTAGACTCCCGCTCTGACACCAGCGTCCTGGAGCAGGTGTGTGTGGCAAGGGAGCCCTGGTGTCACTTGAGTGAGCTCTGGCCTCTGACCTGGTTGGGGAGCTTTGGGGATGTAGGTAGTTTCCTGGCAGAGTTTATGAACAGCAAAGGAAATGTTGGCGTTCACAAGGTGAGCAAGATAGCAGCTGGGGACTCAGGATGAAGTAGGTCCTGGGTTCTCTCCTAGGGGCGGTGCTGGAAGTGATGGCAAGAAAGGGCACAGCTGGGGCTGAGGACCAGTTGTGAGACAAGAACCCACATGACAAGCTAGAAGCTGGGCTGAACCTTGATTGCCAGTGTTCAGCAGGAGGGACCCAAAGGACCAGGGCTAGTTCCGAGCAGAGGGATGGATGGATACTTGTCCCTTTCAGCTTGGAAGCTCTTCTCTAGGTGGCATTCACACTCATTCATTCATTCATTCCCTCAGTAGATGCATGTCCAGCACTCACTGTGTGTGAGCCACAGCCTAGCTCTGGGATGGTCCTGCTTCTTCCTGCTTTTGTCTCCAAGAGCTGGAAGGTGGGGTTTCTGAAGGGACACCTCTCCTGGAGCCAAAGAGCATCCTGTGTAGAATTAGAGCCTTTTGCTCCACCCTATAAATCCTTGAGACAGGATGGTTATGGGGACCATGGTCAGAGCTGGTGGGGAGAGCTTGGTAAAGAGTGGGGAGTGGGAGGGAGGCTGAGACTTGGAAGGGTCCCCAGGCTTTCTTGGCTGTAGTCAGCATGGTGTGTGTGTGTGTGTGTTTTGGGGGGGTGTCAGCTGGCAGCTTCTAACTCCCTGGGAGGAGGTCTCAGGGTACCAATTTTCCCACCTGTCTACAAACACTTTAAGACTCTTACTCAAACCAACCACAAATCAGATAAACAAACTGGCTAGTGGGGTGTGGCTGCCACTCTTTCTGACCTCCTGCCTAGCCCAGCCACCCTGCCCTGCCTGAGCTTGTGTGTTTATTGGTCTCACTGGAGAATTATTGTGTTTTTATGTTTGTGGGGGGTGTGGCATTGATATGTGCCTGTGTGTATAAATATATATGTGTGTGTGTGTGTGTGTGTGTGTGTGTGTGTGTGTGTGTGGTGTATGTGTGTGTTTGGTATGTCCATGTATGTGTGTGTGTGTTGTGTATGTGTGTGTTTCATATGTCCCATGTATATGTGTGTGGTGTGTATGTATGTGTGGTGTGTCCATGTATGTATGTGTATGTGTGTGTGTATGTGTGTTGTGTCCATGAATGTGTGTGGGAAGGTGTCCATGTCTGTGTATGTATATGTATATGTACGTGTGTCGTGCCCATGTATGTGTGTGTATAGGGGGGTCCATGTATGTGTGTCTGTGTGGTGTGTCCATGTATGTATGTGTATGTGTGTGTGTATGTGTGTTGTGTCCATGAATGTGTGTGGGAAGGTGTCCATGTCTGTGTATGTATATGTATATGTACGTGTGTCGTGCCCATGTATGTGTGTGTATAGGGGGGTCCATGTATGTGTGTCTGTGTGGTGTGTCCATGTATATGTGTGTGGTATGACCATGTATGTGTATGCATGTGTGTGTATGTGTGTCCTGACCATGTGTGTGTATGTGTGTGTGCTGAGGTTTAGTGGAAGGAATGAGGATCTGTGGCAAACCTGGATTCACATTGAGACTCTGTCACTCTTTTTTTTTTCGAGACAGGGTTTCTCTGTGCAGTCCTGGCTGTCCTGGAACTCACTTTGTAGACCAGGCCGGCCTCGAACTCAGAAATCCGCCTGTCTCTGCCTCCCGAGTGCTGGGATTAAAGGCATGTGCCACAACGCCCGGCTTTTTTTTTGTTTTTTTGGTTTTTTTTTTTGTTTTTTTTTTAAGACAGGGTTTCTTTGTGTAGCCCTGGCTGACCTGGAACTCACTCTGTGGACCAGGCTGGCCTCGAATTCAGAGATCTGCCTGCCTCTGCCTCCCAAGTGCTGGGATTAAAGGCGTGCGCTGCCACTGCCCAGCTCCTGTGTTGCTGGAATTGGAACTCGGGGCTTTGTGCGTGCTCTGCAAGCAATTTGCTACTGAACCTGTGCTATGACCTTGGAAGGATCAATTTCCTTCTTTGTAAAATAGAGGCAGTAGCCCCCGTCTCTGAAGTATACAGTAGGTACTCAGCTCGTTACCATGGTGTATGCTGTTGTTTTCCTTTGCTTGGCTGCCACAGCTGGTGTCCCTTCCCCTTGGAGATGGGGCAGCAGAGGGTGCAGGGGGTAAATGGCCACAGAGGGTGAGCCTCTACTCCAGCTCTGCCATCCATCCCTGTCCCCAGCTAGGCTGGACCCAGGACCTGGGCCTGGAGACAGCTGTGTATGGAAGCAGCTGAAGCTTCCGTGTTGGGGGAGGTACTGGCAGCAGGGCGTTATTTTGGGCTTGGCTGCCACCCCTAGCTCCCGTTTCTCCTGGGAATCTGTGGGGTGGGGTGGGGGGGACTGGAGGGTGGGGAGGCGTGAGCCAGATGACAGAGGGTGGGGTGCAAGTGGGTGCGGGATGGGGTGGGTAGGCCTGGCTGTCTCCCCTCCATCCAAGAGAAGAGTCTTTGAGTTCTATTTCTGTTCCTTCCCACTCTCCCTCCTTGCTTCCTTCCCTATCTTCCTGGAGAAGAGGCTGTCTACTACAAGGCCATCAGCTTGATGCTACTGAAGGCGGCCTTTGCCCTGCAAGCCCTCCTCACATCCGGAGGCAAGAAGATAACTGCGATTTGGCTTTAGGCTCCTTGTAGCCGGGACAGCAGGACTCCTAAAGTCCGATCCCAGAGCTGACCATTGTACTGTCTCTTGAATCTGCACCCAGTCGCTGGAAGGCAAAACGGTAACCAATAGGAAGTCTGTCTTTCTCAGCAGCTCAGGCACCTGTGTAGACAACCTCCACCCGCCTTCTCCCCCAACCCCCCAACCTCCTGGGCAAGACGCACAAGGTGATTCATCTTCTCACCGGAGCAGAAAAACAAGTTCAACTGGGCACTTTAATCTCTCCCCTGCTGGCAGGCTTGGTGCCAGCTGCTACCTAGAGCCCCCCTAGCTGAGGGGCAGCTTCTCCTATTTGAGGACTTAGTGGGAGGAATGGCACCCCAGCCTGAGGGTCAGGCAGGCTAGGAACGGCAGTGCGTCTTGGGGACCCCTTTGGCTGATAGTTGGCACTGGGCAGGTACACAGAGTAGTGTGCCCTTGTGGCAGGAGTTTCGTGGCATACCTTCTGCCAGCTGCTTCTGGAGTTTTGCCCCAGGAGGAGGGTGAGAGAGCCAGTGTAGGAACCTGCAGAGTGTCTCGCCCTGGTTAGGATCTGCAGCCAGGCCCCCTAGCTGATGTCCTAGGCTTTTCTTCTCTGTGTGGATGCTTTTCCAAGGAGTTCTCCCATGATGACCAGGCCCCTGGCTGCTCTCCTGTCCCAGCAATGACTCCAGTCGGTCCTGTTTGCCCATGTTTTAGGGTGGCACTCTGGGGACAGTTGTCCTGATCAGGGAAGTTGACATGTGGGTGTGTTTCGATGGAAGGAGGAGAAGGCCCCGAGTGTGTGTGGGAGACAGCTGGGGGTATCCAGGGGGGACTGACTCATCATCGCCTCTCTTCGGGGATTTTTCACCCTCAGTTCTGGGACAAAGGGAGGCTTTCTCTGCAGCGTGCTGAAACCCAGTATGGGTGGTAAGCCCTAAAGGGCTGACACATCAGGGTCCCTCGGGCTGCCCAAGGTGACCCTGCCACAGGGGGCCTCTCTCTGGCTCCCAAACAGAAGAGCATTCTGCTTTAGGTCCTTTGGATGCAGAGGTGTGGGAGGAAAGGCTGTGAGCCATGCTTTCTCCCTGTCTGAGGTGACAGGACTCTAGGGAGTGAGTGTGGAGGAGGTGACTAGATTGGAGAGGGTCGCCGGCCAGTGTCCTGACCCACTTCCTCCCTTCCATCAGTGTGTACCGGCACAGACATGAAGTTGCGGTTCCCTGCCAGTCCTGAGACCCACCTGGACATGCTCCGCCACCTCTACCAGGGCTGTCAGGTGGTGCAGGGCAACTTGGAACTTACGTACCTGCCCGCCAATGCCAGCCTCTCGTTCCTGCAGGTGAGACCTGGTCCTGCCGAGCCTCCTGAGTTGAGGTGTGTGAGGAAGGGGGGAGCTCCATCCTTGTATTTGCTCTCTTGTGGTTCCCCAATCAGGAGTGCCTTTCTGATAGCTACTTAAAAACCAGTCGACTCCCTCTGCAGTGACTGGCCGTGGCCCAGCTGTCCCCAACACTATTCCTTTAGGGCTCTAAGTTCCAGGTCCACCTTGTGGATGTGATCTAGACCCTTAGCGTCTCCAGGCCTCAGTTTCTCTCTCTATTGGACTGACTAGCAGCCACCCTGACCCACCATTGTGGAGCGTGGCCACAGACCCTGGAGTGAAGCTGCAAGGAACGGACGTGTGTCTGTTAAATCACAGACACCATCTTGTAACAAGCCTTCCTTTTCAAAGATGCTACTGAGATGTGCAGAGAGGCGGGGCACCGGCTTATCAGTCCTGGTCAAACAGACAAGAATCTGGTGAGGCCAGTGAGGAGTAGCCTAGGGCTCCATCTTGGACATCAGGGGTCAAGACTGCTCAGTGTCCAGTGGGGCCGTACAGGACATAGCCCCAACCCTGGGTTACCCTCAGGCTGTGTGAGGCCCAGGCGCTTCGCCAGCCCAGCCGCTCCTCACTGCCTGTCCCCTGCCCTTCCTGCCAGGACATCCAGGAAGTCCAGGGATACATGCTCATCGCTCACAACCGAGTGAGGCACATCCCACTGCAGAGGCTGCGCATCGTGAGAGGGACTCAGCTCTTCGAGGACAAGTACGCCCTAGCTGTGCTAGACAACCGAGATCCTTTGGACAACGTCACCGCCGCCCCAGGCAGAACCCCAGAAGGGCTGCGGGAGCTGCGGCTGCGAAGTCTCACAGGTACCTTTCCTGCCATTGCGAGGGTTTCCTGGTTCTTGGTGGCTGACTAAGCCGGTCTGGCTGTGAAGAGGCTCTGTGAGGGGTACAGTATGGTTCTCTCAAGCTCCATGCAGGCAGGCCGAGGCTCTGGGCTTGATCCCTTCAGGAAGATGCAGCTTGCATCAAGTCCACGATTTCATTAGCAGAGGTCAGGATATTTTTTTTCTCTCCATCTTGGCCATGTCAGCGAACAACCTGTGGAATTGTGTGTGACAGCCCCGCGCTGACTAGGGTACCCGGTGCTTTGCATCCTGGATCCCATTCCAGTCATGCTACCGACCTGGAAGTCCTGCTACTAAGCCTGCAAGTGTTTCTTTCTTTCTTTCTTTCTTTCTTTCTTTCTTTCTTTCTTTCTTTCTTTCTTTCTTTTTTTTTTCTTTTTTTTTTTAAACATTTATCTTGGTTTTTCTGGTTTTGTGATTTTTGAGACTGTGATCTCACTACCTAGCCCAAGTAGACCTTGATCCCAAAGCAGTCCTCCTGCCTCAGCTCCCTAGTGCTGGAATCCCAGGCATGCCACACCAGCTTTCTCCAGTGTTAGCCTCACCCCACAGAGGAGCAATCCGAGGCCTTCAGACATTTTTTGTTGTTCTCATGCTGAGAATTGATCTTAGGGCTGGCACTCCCAGGGGAGTCAGGAGCCCCCAGGGGTAGCCAGGAGGGGGCTGACTATTTGTATTCTGCACAGAGATCCTGAAGGGAGGAGTTTTGATCCGTGGGAACCCGCAGCTCTGCTACCAGGACATGGTTTTGTGGAAGGATGTCCTCCGCAAGAATAACCAGCTGGCTCCTGTCGACGTAGACACCAATCGTTCCCGGGCCTGTAAGCCATGTCCATGGGACAGCCCACCTGACCCAGACAGCCACCCACCCCACCTTTCCTGTCTTTGATCATCTCCCTGCCCATAGGCAGGGCCTCCACCTCCTGAGGCCTCTTTACTTTTTGGGTCCCCCCTTCCTGTGCAACTGCGCTTGGGCTTTGCTGACATATTCCTCCCACCTGCCATTCACTCCTCCCCATCTCCCTCTCAGTCTCCCTTTCTCTCCCTGCTTCCTTTCTTTGCTGTCTTTCTCCTCTGGGCTTCCCTCCCTCACTGTGCCTACCCTGTTTTCCTGCCTCCCTTCCCTTACCATCTCCCTTTGCTTCTGCCCACAGGTCCACCTTGCGCCCCAACTTGCAAAGACAATCACTGTTGGGGTGAGAGCCCTGAAGACTGTCAGATCTGTGAGTCGGAGGGAGCCCTGGTGTCTGGAGGTGGGGCTGGGGCAGGTGGACAGCTGGGAGTAGCCGAGTGACTTACTAGGGAGATGTCTCTCAGAAGGCCGTGGTGCCCAGGCCCTACCCAGCCCTCATCCTACCCTTTCCCCAACAGTGACTGGCACCATCTGTACCAGTGGCTGTGCCCGGTGCAAGGGCCGGCTGCCCACTGACTGTTGCCACGAGCAGTGTGCTGCAGGCTGCACGGGCCCCAAGCATTCTGACTGCCTGGTATGTGTCTCTCGCTCCTGTGCCCCCTGGGCCAACCCTCTAGGACGCAAGGGGTGGGCATCTCTCCTGGCCATTGGCGCACAGGAGGAAACATCACAGTGACCACCAGTGGCCTGTCTTCTGCCAGGCCTGCCTCCACTTCAATCATAGTGGTATCTGTGAGCTGCACTGCCCGGCCCTCATCACCTACAACACAGACACCTTCGAGTCCATGCTCAACCCTGAGGGCCGCTACACCTTTGGTGCCAGCTGTGTGACCACCTGCCCCTGTGAGTACCGGGGAGAAAAAAACATCCTTTTAATGCCTGGGCCGGGGAAGGGGTGCTTGTATAAGAGGGAGCATGCTGTGAGTATCCTGTGCCCCTTGGAGGGCTGGACATGACTCTCAAATCTGGATGCATTATTCTTTCCCTTTTCTCTTTTTAAATATGGAATGTTTCACGAATTTGCGCGTCGTCCTTGCGCAGGGGCCATGCTGATCTCTGTGTTGTCCCCATTTTGGTATGTGTGCAGCTGAAGCGAGCACCTTTTTTTTTTTTTTTTTTTTTTTTTTTTTTGAGACAGGGTTTCTCTGTGTAGCCCTGGCTGTCCTGGAACTC
>NC_034603.1:65842077-65844323 GCF_900095145.1 Mus pahari
CTGGAACTCACTTTGTAGACCAGGCTGGCCTCGAACTCAGAAATCCGCCTGCCTCTGCCTCCCAAGTGCTGGGATTAAAGGCATGCACCACCACCGCCCGGCTCGAGTGCCTTTAAAAAAAAAATTTTTTTTTTTATGCGCATGCGTGTTTTGCCTGTGTGTATGTCTGCGCACCGTGTGCATGCATTGCCTGTGGAGGTTAGAAGAGAGGGGATCAGATCCCTTGGAACTGGAGTTACAGGTGGTTGTGAGCTACCCTGTGGGGCCTAAGAACTGAACCTGCAAGAGCCATCTCTCTAGCTCTTGCCATTTTTCTTGTTTTGTTTTGTTTTGTTTTGATTTGATTTGGACAGGGTCTTTCTTGTAGCCCCGGCTGTCCTAGAACTTGCTGTGTATAGCAGACTGGCCTCAAATTCATAGAGAGCCTCCTGTCTCTGCCTCGCCCATCTCCCCCTACCCCCCTTTAAAGTCAGGATCTCGTGTAGCTTAACCTGGCTTGCCTTGAACTTACCACATCGCCAAAGATGACACTGACCTTCTGATCCCCCTGCCTTGCCCCTGCCAAGGGCTGAGGGTACAGGAGTGTGCCGCCACTCCCAGGTTTTTGCCTCATTCTGTTTAACAGCTGCCTAACAGGTGGCAGAGAAAGAGCCCAGACTTGGGAGCTGGATTTGAAACCTGTCCCCTACCGTTTCATTGTCATCTGCTTTCCTCTTACTGGGCCTCAGCTTCCTCATCTGTAAAATAGGGGCACAGTCAGTCCCATCCTAATAATTGTGAAACATCTGAATGAGTTCATAGTTATGAATCTTTGAGAACAAGGTCTAGCCTGTACTAAATACTCTTCTGAATGTGTCTTGTTCCTCCATCCACATGGAGTAGGGCTTTGTGTGGCAGTAACTCTGAGCACTGTGGACACTTAGGGACTGGACTTGGACCTGGGGACCCTCTTTTCCTTCCTTTTATGGGCGGTGGAGTGGGACCCTTAGGGTCTGGCTACACTTCTCTTTGGTCAGGTTGAGAGAACGAGGTGTGTGTCGGAGGGCAGATTGTTTTGTTCAAGTCCTGGTTCCTGGGTGTCACATACCCGTCACCCTGATGCTTGGAAGGTAGAGGTGGTGGGCTTGGGGGTCCAAAGTCATCCTCAGCTGCATAAAAAGAAACCCCAGCTCTGTTGGTAGCACAGAGATGGGGGTGATTTGCTTAACTCTGTGCCCCGAGTTCCCTTTCTGCTAAATGCAGATAGCAGCGTTGTCCACATAGGAGTGTAGCGAGAAGCAAATGATTGTCCTGCGTTCGGGTGCGCACACAGGGCCTTTCCGGGAGCGGTGGGAGGCGTCCTTAGAACTGGGCATCGTAGCCTTGATCGGGGTTGACTGGGCAGAGGCTGGGTAGCACATGGATGTACGTCGTTCCCAAATCTGTACAGACAACTACCTCTCCACGGAAGTGGGATCCTGCACTCTGGTCTGTCCCCCGAACAACCAAGAGGTCACAGCTGAGGACGGGACACAGCGGTGTGAGAAATGCAGCAAGCCCTGTGCTGAAGGTACCCACCCCATTCCAAGACCAGCTGCGGCCCCCGACCGCCAGTGTCCCAGCCCGGTCCGCCTAACTCTCGCTTAGACTCCTCTTCTGCTGTCACCGTCCCTGCCCCTCTCCAGATCAGTCTCCTGAGTCTCTCTTGTCAGCGTAGGGAAGGGGCTGGTCACTGCGTGAGGGGACAGCAGATAGGTCTCTGGTATGCCATGTGGCCCCTTTCACCTCCCTTTCCTTCAGTGTGCTATGGTTTGGGCATGGAGCACCTCCGAGGGGCCAGGGCCATCACCAGTGACAATATCCAGGAGTTTGCTGGCTGCAAGAAGATCTTTGGGAGCCTGGCATTTTTGCCGGAGAGCTTTGATGGGTAAGGGTACGCAGTGGCCTGAGGTGGTGTCAAGGAGGACCCAGAGTCTGTGGCCAAGAGTCCACAGGAGGCAGGTGGGAGACCACAGGGAGCCAGGGCATCCACAGGCGGGGACGAAATGTGGTGGTCAAACCATGCGGAGGGGGCATTGTTAAAGTTGTGTGTGTCCTTCCAGGCCTTCTGTATACTGGTGGACACAGAGTGACAGCTTTGACTGGGGAGGTGGTTCAGGGGGACTGCCATGCATCCCTTGCTTTGGGGAACCTCTTTTTTTTTTTTTTTTTTTTTTTTTTTTTTTTTTTTTTTTTTTTTTTTTTTTTTTAAAAAAAAAAAAAACAGA
>NC_034603.1:65844412-65880370 GCF_900095145.1 Mus pahari
GTGTCAGAAGCCCTGGGACTGGAGTTACAGATAGTTTGAGCCGCCATGTGGGTGCTGGGAATTGAAGCTGGGTCCTGTGGAAGAGATGCCAATGCTCTTATCTGCTGAGCCATCTCTTCAGACCTCAAAGCTGACTCATTCTTACAATAGCTGTCGAGTGGGAGCCAGCAAAGACAGGCGACAGAGCATAGACTTGGGTTTGAAACCTACTTCAGTCTGTCTGTCTGTCTGTCTGTCTGTCTGTCTGTCTGTCTGTCTCTGTCTGTCTGACTGTTATTCTCTCTCCCTGTATCTGTGTGTGTGTGTGTGTGTGTGTGTGTGTGTGTCTGTCTGTCTGTCTGTCTGTCTGTGCATGTGTCTTTGTTCAGAGGACAGTCTCAGGTGTGACTCCTCAGGGGCTGTCCACCTTGTTTTTCAAAATAGGGTCTCTCTCTGGCCAGGAGCTCACTGAAACAGGCTACAGTGACGGCCAGGGGACCCCAGGAATTGTTTTGTCTTTACCTCTCCAGTGCTGGGATTACAAGCTCAGTATCACACACGGGCTGCTGCTGCTGCTTCCTCCTCCTCTTCCTCTTCCTCCTCTTCCTCCTTTTCTTCCCCTTTCTCCTCCTCCTCCTCCTCCTCCTCCTCCTCCTTATGACAGGGTTTCTCTGTGTAGCCCTGGCTGTCCTGGAACTCACTCTGTAGACCAGGCTGGCCTCGAACTCAGAGACCCGCCTGCCTCTGTAGGTGCTGGGATTACAGTCCTATGTCCGACTAACATGAGCTTTTTGTATGGTTCTGGGTCCGGAACTCAGGTCCTCATGCTGGTATGGCAGAGCCCTACGGCTTAGCCTCGCTGCCGTCCCCTCTCCTCTCTGTGCCTCAGTGCCTCACGTGTACGGTGAGGACCACCATGGCTCTATGCTCAAGGCGGTTTATTTGGGGCGTGCTTAGAACAGCCCTGGGGGGATGTTGAGACACCCCTGCCCCGTGTTTGTATTTTAGCATCTGCAGAGATCCGTGTTCTGTGTATCACTGATGGATGCTGGGCCATTTTCAAAGGTTTTTCCTACAAACAGTTCAGCTTGTTTATGCCTCTGGCAGCTGAGGCCACGGTCTCTGCAGGATATACTGAAAATCAGACTTCTAGACCAAAGGACACAAATATTGCCCTGCCAGACTTTGACCCTGGGCTTTGCGCCTCAGGATGGGAACGACTTGATAGGCGCTACCTGCAGGCATCTGTGAGGGTGCAGAGTGCTTTGCCAAGGGCTTCCGGGGCTCCTGCCCTACTGATGACTCCTCCTGGCCCCTCTAGGAACCCCTCCTCTGGCATTGCCCCACTGAAGCCGGAGCATCTCCAAGTGTTCGAAACCCTGGAGGAGATCACAGGTGGGCTATCCGTCTGACCTCCTTCACAGGGACTAGGAGTTCTGGACCTTTCTACATACCCAGCCCCCTCCTCTGCCTGCAGGTTACCTATACATTTCAGCGTGGCCAGAGAGCCTCCAAGACCTCAGTGTCTTCCAGAACCTTCGGGTCATTCGGGGACGGATTCTCCATGAGTAAGTGGGGGGAGGGGGAGGCTAGGAGGTCTGGCTACATACCCTGCGGCCCTTGGTGGCCACAGTAGGTACCTTCTTGTGACTGGAAACTCCCCTGCCCCCCATCCACAGTGGTGCTTACTCACTGACGCTGCAAGGCCTGGGGATTCACTCGCTGGGGCTGCGTTCACTGCGGGAGCTGGGCAGTGGATTGGCTCTCATTCACCGCAACACCCATCTTTGCTTTGTACACACTGTACCTTGGGACCAGCTCTTCCGGAACCCTCACCAGGCCCTGCTCCACAGCGGGAACCGGCCGGAAGAGGCGTGTGGTAAGACAGGAAGCCCAGCACTGAGGGCTGGCAACAGAGGAATCTCAGTAGCCTCTGGCAGCAGCCTCCTGTAGCCTGTGCCTCATGTCTTAGAGACCCGCCTTTGCTCTTTGGAGACAGGATGTCACTATGTAGCCCTGGCTGTCCTGGAACTCACTCTGTACACCAGGCTGGCCTCAAACTCACCTGCCTCTACCTCCCAAGTGCTGGGATTAAAGGCGTGAACCATCACGCACGGCTACGGCCCGGTTATTCACTTGCCTTTGGATGGCTTAGCCTTGAGCATGGCTTCCAGCTGTGTCCTTCCGTGCTGCCAGGCATCCGTATCCCTTCCCTGTTTCTCGAACCTGCATGTCCTAGCACCAACCCTTAATTAACCCTTCAGCCTGGAGTCATGCTCACAGCCTTTTCCCATAGACCTGAGCCCATCCAAACACTTCCTTTTCCTCGCTGCAGGTCTTGAGGGCTTGGTCTGTAACTCACTGTGTGCCCATGGGTACTGCTGGGGGCCAGGGCCCACCCAGTGTGTCAACTGCAGTCAGTTCCTCCGGGGCCAGGAGTGTGTGGAGGAGTGCCGAGTATGGAAGGGGTACGAATTGCAGAGGAGTGGGTGGCTGGAGGGGGTACTTGGGGCACCCCGTCCCGCCCCAACTCCTTACTAAACCCACTTCTCTCACAGGCTCCCCAGGGAGTATGTGAGTGGCAAGCACTGTCTGCCATGCCACCCCGAGTGTCAGCCTCAGAACAGTTCCGAGACCTGCTTTGGATCGGTGAGGTGCTGGTGGGCTCAGGGCTGGGGGAGGGGCGAGCCGAGGGACCACCCGGTTGCTGCTGGGTGAAATATTCCCAGAGAAGGCTTCCACTGGAGAGCAGAAGGAGGGAAGATCAGGGAGGCAGGGATCGGGCACTGGGGACTGCTCACATTATGCTGTGGACCCTGGGCTACCCCTTCTTGCGATTGACACCGGAGCCCTTTCAGGCTAGGACAAGGTTCCAAGAAGGCCTGTGTCCTTGGCAGTGGCTACGCTAATGACCAAATGCAGGCCCTGTTTTCCAGCCTCAGTTTTCATTTCTATGAGGTGAATGTTGTAATAGTCCCCTCCCTGGTTGGGGTGTGGTGAGAACAGAATTAAATAGGATTTGGCACAGTGCCCCAGCATGGAATAAAACCTTTGTACATAATAGTTGTCACTTGTCACACCTTAGGGAACGCACGTCCCTCTCTGGGCGCCTCCACTTCCTTGTAGAGAGGGATCAGGGAGGCAGGGCATCTGATTCGGGGACCTGGGGCCCCATCCTTCTGCCATAGCGATGTCATCCCTAATCCCTCACAAACCCTTCCTCTCTGTCCAGGAGGCTGACCAGTGTGCAGCTTGTGCCCACTACAAGGACTCATCCTTCTGTGTGGCTCGCTGCCCCAGTGGTGTGAAACCAGACCTCTCCTACATGCCCATCTGGAAGTACCCGGATGAGGAGGGCATATGTCAGCCATGCCCCATCAACTGCACCCACTCGTGAGTGGAGGGAGTGGAGTCTTTTCTGTAGGAAGGAGGGTCTTCACGATGGGAGCCTTTTTAGAGCTCTTATTGTGAAAGGGGCAGAAGTCTACTTTCACTTATATTGAGATGTAATTTTTTTTAAAGATTTATTTATTTTATGTATGTGAGTACACAGTTGCTCTCTTCAGACACACCAGAAGAGGGCATCGGATTCCATTACAGATGGTCATGAGCCACCATGTGGTTGCTGGGAATTGAACTCAGGACCTCTAGAAGAGCAGTCAATGCGCTAATCACTGAGCCATCTCTCCAGCCGGAGGTGTGGGATCTGGAGAGGTGGTTCCGTAGTTAAGAGGACTTGCTGCTTTCAGAAGGCTGGAACTTGGTTCCTAACACACACCACAGGATTCTCTTGATTGCCTGTTAACTAGCTTGAGGAGATCTGATGTCTTTTTCTGGCCTCTGCAAGTGTACACAACACACACACACACACTCACACACACATTCATGTAAATAAAGTTAAAAATAACACATTAAGGGCTGGCAAGATAGTTCAGTAAGTAGAGGCCCTTGCTCATAAGCCTAGTAATTTCAGTTAAGTTCCCAGGACCCACATGGTGGAAGCAGAGAACCAACTCCCAGAGGTTGTCCTCTGACCTCCACATGCCTGTTGTGGCACATGCATGCCTTCCAAGCGCACAAACACACACACACATACACACACAATGTAACTAGACTAAATCTGTACAGTAGTGCATTAAACATTTTAAACTACACATAAGATATAAAACAATACTGTTGGCAGTCCTACTGTGAATACTTTGAACTGTTTCCTCAATCCCCTAGTGCTGGAGACTGTGTGGATGTTAGAAGACAATCTGAAAGAGTCAGATCTCCCCTCCCACCCTGTGGTCCCAGGGATTGAATGCAGTTGTCAGGTGTGGTGGCAAACACCCTTACCTGCTGAACCATCTTGCCAACTACCAACGTGTGGCCGTTTCTTTCTTTTAGAGGGGTGTGTGTGTGTGTGTGTGTGTGTGTGTGTGTGTGTGTGTGTGGAGTTTCTACTGCTGTGATAAACACCACAATCAACAATAACTTGGGGGAGGAAAGGGTTTATTTAACTTACACCTCCACATCATCGTCCCATCCAGGGAAGTTGGGGCAGGAACTCAAGATAGAAGTCTGGAGGCAGGAATTGATGCAGAGGATGTGAAGGAACTCTGCTTACTGGCTTGCACGGCATGGCTTGCTCAGCCTACCTTCTTATAATACATTGGTCCACCAGCTCACGAGTGGCGCTGCCCACCAGGACTTGTGCCTTCCCATAGCAACCGTCAATCAAGAAAAGGCACACAGGCTTACACAGGCTTACACAGGACAGAATGGTGGAAGCATTTTCTCAATTGAGGTTCCTTCTTCCCAAATGGCAGTAGCTTAAGTCAAGCTGACTTAAAAGCAGTCAGTGCAGATTGTATTGCCGGCGTGAAGATCTGTCTGGTGCCTTGTGTAGGCCAGAAGAGACAGTCGGACCCCTTGGACCTCGAGTTACAGAGGGGTGTGAGCTGACATATGAGTGCTGGGTTATCAAACCTGGGTCCTCTGGAACAGTAGCCAGTGCTCTCAGCTCCTAGCCATCTCTCCAGTCCTCTCCTCTCCCCCTCCCACTCTTCCTCCCCCCTCTCCCTCTGTCCTCTCCTGTCCAGACAGGGTTTCTCTGTATAGCTCTGGCTATCCTGGAACTAGCTCTGTAGACCAGGCTGGCCTTGAACTCAGAGATCTGCTTACCTCTGCCTCCGAGCGCTGGGACTAGAGGTGTGCACCACACTGCATGGCTTGCTCTTGTTTCCTAATATAATCCAGCTCTTCCCTTCATATTCCGTGCTTTGCCTTTCACCCTCTCTCTGCATCCTTTCCTACAAGTGCTTCTCCATCTACCCCTCTACAGATGTCCCCGTTCATAGCATATCACTCAGTACTGGCCCTATTTGGGGGAAACCGTCGATCTTGCTTGCCTATTTATTTATTTCATCCTGACCACAGTTTTTCCTCCCTTCCTCCCTACTCCTCCCAGTCCCAACCCCCAATCCATTCCTCTTCCCATTCTCCTCAGAGAAGGGCAGGCCTCCCATGGATATTGATCAGCCATGGCATATCAAGATGCAGTAAGACTAGGCACCTCCTAGTAAGGCCTGTTGTTGTTGTTGTTCAGCTCCACATACAAAGGGACATGTGTGTGCTGTGACCTGGTGTTGGCATGGTAGTACCAATCGTTGAGGCAGAACTGTTGATATTTTATTGCTTGGTTGGTGGAGATCTGTGCCAGGACCTTGTAGACCCTTTCCCACTAAGCTATGGCCCAGTCCCCCCCCCCACGCGTGTTTAATAGGTCTTCCCAAACTCTCCTCACGTGTACCATATACCCTAGTCCTCGTTCATGGAGGGAATAATTGGTCTTCCCACCGTTATAGTGCCCTGCTTCCTGCCCAGCGCAGGAAGTCCCAGCAGTGCAGAGGAGGTGGGTTCCCAGACTGAAGAGGGACTCTTCTCGTGGACTAGTACAGAGCAATTTGGAGACCTGGAACCCAGTTTCTGCTTGTCACATGGGAACAATCCTGCCACACCTGCCCCGGGAGGCTGTTCCCAGGTTTGATGATGGCACTCTCTCTCTCTTCTGCAGCTGTGTGGACCTGGACGAACGAGGCTGCCCGGCAGAGCAGAGAGCCAGGTGAGCCTGAGCCCCAGAGGTACCCCTGTACCCTCCCCCCAACTCCTTCCTTGGCCTCGGTGGTCAGTAATGAGGAGAGATTACTCAGAAGGCTGCAACATCGTCTCTCTCCTTAGCCCATTCTTTCTTTATTGGTTTTTGTTCCAACAAGTGGATACAGACCTGCTCAGGATGCTGTGGGGTAAGGGATGCTGGGAAATGTAATTCCCTAGGGATGCAGGCCAGGTCCAAGCTCCTAGAATTGTAGAGTGAGGTGGCAGCGTGAGAAGCCTCAGAGTATCAGAGCTGGGCAGCTAGAAGCTTTCAGGATGGTGTGTGTGTGTGTGTGTGTGTTGTTTTCTTTGCACTCAGATAGAGAGTCAGGCAAATCTAGGGTGGCCAAGAGCTCTCTGGTGTGTGCTGTGAACCACACCAGTGCAGAAAGGGTGTGAACCGAAGCCGTGAGGCCTGGAGGGCAGGGTAGGGTTCTTGACCCCTGGAATCCCAGGACTCTGGTTTGCCAGAGGAGAGCTTTAGACGGGAGAAAAGCAGTCTAGGACGTGCTCTAAGGAGCTGCCGCTTGCCTGTGGGGCAAACATCAGACGCTGGCTGTAACAACAGGCCTTGTGCAGAGCAAGATGGGGATTAAGGAAGCAAGGATGACAAGAATGTGCTCTGCCTGGACATGGTGGCAGACGCCTGTGACCCCAGCACTTGGGAGACTGAGGCACATGGGTTGTAAGTACAGAGCCAGCCTGGGCTATATCGTGAAGTAGCCTCAAAACTAAGTATACCAATAAATAACGGTCTGGTGACTATCAGGGACCCTGTGTGCCCCAAGATGAGCAGACTCATAGACGATTGTATCACAGAGAAATATGGGTCCTAAAGGGGCAACAGCTGCAAGGCAGGGGAAACCATGGCTCCTTGAAGAATACTTTGGCTAGTACCTGAGAGTCTTGGGGTACATACAACTGGACCCCATTTCATGAGGCAGAAGCCCCTGGGAGCGGGCTGCATAGTGCAGATTAACAAGGTGGAGTATCTCCTGTGAAGTTTTTGAGCCAAGGGACATTCCTGTCTCTTCAAGCTTCCTCTTCAGACTAGTCCCCAGTCTCTGATTCTGGCTTTTGCTTCCAGCCCGGTGACATTCATCATTGCAACTGTGGTGGGCGTCCTGTTGTTCCTGATCATCGTGGTAGTCATTGGAATCCTAATCAAGCGAAGGCGACAGAAGATCCGGAAGTATACCATGCGTAGGCTGCTGCAGGAGACTGAGGTGAGGCGTGTCGAGGGCCTCCTGGCACCCCCTTGGCTTTGCAGCTAGCTGGGCATTCACCCTACCACCCTCTCACTCCAGCTGGTGGAGCCGCTGACGCCCAGCGGAGCGGTGCCCAACCAGGCTCAGATGCGGATCCTAAAGGAGACGGAGCTAAGGAAGCTGAAGGTGCTTGGATCAGGAGCCTTCGGCACTGTCTACAAGGTCAGGAGGGGCCAGGTTCTGGCATGGGTGGATCTAGGGGAGGGGCGTGGTCAGGAGACTGGAGTGGGCCAAGCTAGAGGCTGGGGAAGGCTACCTACCCCTCGGCGGCTTGCTGGGGGCCTGACTCTAGTCCCTTTCTTTTCGCTCAGGGCATCTGGATCCCAGATGGGGAGAACGTGAAAATCCCCGTGGCCATCAAGGTGTTGAGGGAAAACACATCTCCTAAAGCTAACAAAGAAATCCTAGATGTAAGCCCCTCCCTGCTAGGGAATATGAGGAGCTCCCCCCTGGGAATGTGAGCCCCCCCCCCAATTGGTTCAACTTCTCTCTGGGGATTGTGACGATCCCTTCCTAGTCTGGAGGGCCTGGCTATAGCCAGTGAGGGATGGGTGAGGGTCTCTGGCAGAGGAGAGTGGATGGAAGTAGGTGGTTTTCTGTATCCCTCTGTTCCCTTGTCTGCAGGAAGCCTATGTCATGGCTGGTGTGGGTTCTCCGTATGTGTCCCGTCTCCTGGGCATCTGCCTGACATCCACAGTGCAGCTGGTGACACAGCTTATGCCCTATGGCTGCCTTCTGGACCATGTCCGAGAACATCGAGGTCGCCTAGGCTCCCAGGACCTGCTCAACTGGTGTGTTCAGATTGCCAAGGTATGTGCTTTGGGGGTTGGTTGCTGGCTCTGCAGATCCTTCCTTTGGGGCCAGGATGAGGTGGGAGTGTCCCTAAGGTGAGATTCCACCCCCGGTGCCCTCTGTCCAGGGGATGAGCTACCTGGAGGACGTTCGGCTTGTTCACAGGGACCTAGCTGCCCGGAACGTGCTAGTCAAGAGTCCCAACCACGTCAAGATTACTGACTTCGGGCTGGCCCGGCTGCTCGACATTGATGAGACTGAATACCATGCAGATGGGGGCAAGGTTGGAGGAGGGAGAAGAGGAGGGAGAGGTGGGGGTGGGCTGGATTGGTATCTGACCTTTCTTTGGGAGAACGTGGAGAAGGGTCACCTCCCTACCACACCCAGTCAGGACTTCTTACTCTGCGTCCCCAGGTGCCCATCAAGTGGATGGCATTGGAATCTATTCTCAGACGCCGGTTCACCCATCAGAGTGATGTGTGGAGCTATGGTGTGTGGAGGCTGTGGGGGCTGGATGAGTTGCTATGGCAGGGTGGGATGCAGGCAGAAGAATGGGGGGGGGGAATGGGAGGAAGGGGAAGAAGGTTGTTTCTGTCTACCCCGTGCAGTCTTATGGCCACCTGGGGGGTGAGGAGACTGGGTGGACCCTACCTCTCGGCACAGCCCCTCCCTTTGCACACCCAGACTTCCTCTGTTCCCCGATTCCTGATGCCTGTCTGTCCTAGGTGTGACTGTGTGGGAGCTGATGACTTTTGGGGCCAAACCTTACGATGGGATCCCAGCCCGGGAGATCCCCGATTTGCTGGAGAAGGGAGAACGCCTACCTCAGCCTCCAGTCTGCACCATCGATGTCTACATGATCATGGTCAAATGTGCGTGGCAGGGCTGGACCTCAGGCAGGCAGAGAGGAAGGGTGGTAGACCTGTGTGTGGGCCCTGTGTGTAGGCTGGGGGATAAATGGGATGTGGGTGGGCTGGTGTCCCGGAGGGACCCTCAAAGGTGCTTTACCTATGCACAGTGGAAGTCCTGCAAGAGGACAGCTGTTGAGAGGAGTGATGCCAGTCTAAACGGGGACCTTAGAAATGCTCCAGGGCTCTGCCTCAAGAGCCCAGAGTCCAGCTGTGTTCTGCCATGCGAGGACTTTCAGCTTAGCCAGGGTGGTCTGGGCCAGGCTGGTCCTCAGACTTGTCCTGGGACGAGGATGCCGAACTTTCTCCCGCCCTAGGTTGGATGATTGATTCCGAATGTCGCCCGAGATTCCGGGAGTTAGTATCAGAGTTCTCCCGTATGGCGAGGGACCCCCAGCGCTTTGTGGTCATCCAGGTACTGGGCTTTCCCACACCATACCTGCTCTGACAGCATTCTCCCTCCAGCATATCTCCAGGGATAGCCCCCACCTCTAGCCAAAGCTCGGTGAACCCTTCCAGGGAACTAAACACCAGGCTAGGAGGGCTGTCACCTTGTGTCTCCCCTTCCTTCCTAGAACGAGGACTTGGGCCCTTCCAGCCCCATGGACAGCACTTTCTACCGTTCACTGCTGGAGGATGATGACATGGGGGAGCTGGTCGATGCTGAAGAGTACCTGGTACCCCAGCAGGGATTCTTCTCCCCAGACCCTGCCCCAGGTACCGGGAGCACAGCCCACCGCAGACACCGCAGCTCGTCGGCCAGGGTCAGTGCCCATCCCGGAATAGGGGCGGTCCTGCCCTTTGAGCTCCCCCCCACCCTCGCCTTTCCTGAAGATTCCATTACCATGGCTGCTTTCCAACCCCTGGGGCCCCATTCTCTCCATCACAGCCCCCATCGTGACCTGTGTTTCTCTCCTGGGACCCCGTTGTTCCCCTCCCCGATCTTTGAGCAGCTCCCATCACGACCTTCTCTTACCCCAGAGTGGCGGTGGTGAGCTGACGCTGGGCCTGGAGCCCTCGGAAGAAGAGCCCCCCAGATCTCCACTGGCTCCCTCCGAAGGGGCTGGCTCCGATGTGTTTGATGGTGACCTGGCAGTGGGGGTAACCAAAGGACTGCAGAGCCTCTCTCCACATGACCTCAGCCCTCTACAGCGGTACAGTGAGGATCCCACATTACCTCTGCCCCCCGAGACTGATGGCTACGTTGCTCCCCTGGCCTGCAGCCCCCAGCCCGGTATGGTATCCAGGCCGGAGAGATTGGGAGGAGAGGGGAGTTGAGAACCCTCAGGCTACACCCACTGAGGGGCAATGGCAGAGCAGGGATATCTTGGACCCTTTCCCTAACAACATCTCTTCTCTCCTCAGAGTATGTGAACCAGCCAGAGGTTCGGCCTCAGCCTCCCATGACCCCAGAGGGTCCTCCTCCTCCTGTCCGACCTGCCGGTGCTACTCTAGAAAGACCCAAGACTCTCTCTCCTGGGAAGAATGGGGTTGTCAAAGACGTTTTTGCCTTTGGGGGTGCTGTGGAGAACCCTGAATACTTAGCACCCAGAGAAGGCACTGCCTCTCAGCCCCGCCCTTCTCCTGCCTTCAGCCCAGCCTTTGACAATCTCTATTACTGGGACCAGAACTCATCGGAGCAGGGGCCTCCACCAAGTACCTTTGAAGGGACCCCCACTGCAGAGAACCCCGAGTACCTAGGCCTGGATGTGCCAGTATGAGGTCACATGTGCAGACATCCTGTGTCTTCAGAGTGGGGAAGGACGGCCTGACTTGTGGTCTCCATCACCAGCCACAAAGCGGGGAGAAGGTCCTCTGGCCCCATGACATCCAGGGCAGCCGGCTACGCCAGGAACCTGTCCTGAGGAACCTTGTTCGCTGCTTCAATCCTGAGTGGTTAAGAGGGCCCCGCCTGGCCGGAAGAGACAGCACACGGTTCAGCCCCAGAGGATTACAGACCCTGCCTGCCCTGACAGACTGTAGCGTTCAGTGGGTATTCCTTACCTGGCCTGGCTCTCTTGGTTCTGAGGACTGAGGGACGCTCAGCCTAGAAGGGAAGAGGCCCCAGGGGAATATCCTGGGACCAGGACACCCCACTAGGCCTGAGACACGTGCATCCCAAGAGGGGGGCAGCACTTGCCCCCAGACTGTTCTTTGTACAGAGTGTATTTTGTTCTGTTTTTACTTTTGTTTTTTAAAAGTTGAGATAAGGACGCAGTGGGAGAGTGGGTGTTATATGAAAGGGGGTGGGTGTTATATGAAAGTTAGGGGGTGGGTGTTATATGAAAGCTAGGGGGTGCTGTCACCTTTCTCCATCTGCAATGAGATTTATAAAATAACTGGACCCCAGCCTATGTCTGAGAGTGGCCCCGGGCCAAACTGTATTGCTCACCCGACATAAAGCTCCTCCTGGAGTGAGTGTGTAGAGATCTTCCAAAAGTTTGAGACAATTTGGCTTTGGGCTTGAGGGACTGAGAAGTTCGGATTCCTTCTGAAGAGCCTTTGGCAACAGGGTCCTACTCCGTTGGACACACTCCTTCCAAGGCTAACCCCAGAATGAAGTCCTGTCCTCCCAGTGGGAGAGGGAAGCTTGAGGAGAGCATTGTCATATGACTCATTTTCCTTGCCTAATTGAGAAATTAGTATCTGTCCAGGAAAGCCCCCACCCACTAGGTGTTAACAGGGCCAGACTGACCTGTGTGCCACACAGGCTGGACATAAACACACACCAGTTGACACAACCATTTGTAGTTACTTTTTATTGCCAAGAGCCGACACTGCCCAGGGAACTTATTCAGGGAAAATAAGTTATGGCAACTGTGGCATCTGAAAGGTATTGCCACGCTGGGGAGAGGACCAAACTGCAGAGGGCACAGATCCCGGGAGAGCGATGTGAGGACGCGGTGGAAATGTCCACGGAGAACATCTCTTTTCTGTCTTAGACCACAGAAAGGTCAAGTCCCTCCTTGTGCCCTAAGAGGCAAAGTGAAGTCAGGGTCTTAGCTATCTAGGGCCAAGTGAGGGGCTAAAGGTAGAGGATTCCTACTGGAACCACAAGGAAGGGTTTAAACCCCAGAAACGAGCTTCCAAGAATCATTTCTTAGTCACAGGATGACACAGGGAGGCCGGCTATTGGTGATCTTTTCTACGGGTTCTCCATTGCTGGCCCTTCGGATGGCTTCCATGAGCTAGCGGACAGAGATGCGAGAGTGTCATGCATAGGAGAGGAGGGTGTGTCTCGTCTCAGCCACCCTCCAGATGTGCATTAAATACTCACGTCTTTCTCATAAGGAAAACCCCCATTCTCCAGCTTGGAGAATACCAGCTGTCCATTGATCTCAATCTCGAAGGCCCCTGGTAGGAAATAAATGCAAGAATGAGCTAAGAACAACAGGCAGAGGTCCTTGGCACTACCGCGAGTCCAAGCAAGACTGTTCATGGTCTCGGGAGACACCATTTGAGATCCGGTTTTCAGATCCGATCCTTAAAGCCATTCAGCCCCAAACCCCAAAGTCCTCACCCGTGCGTCTTTCCAATACGCCATTAAGAGTTCCTTCACTCCAAACCCACAGTAGGCATTTTCGCTATGTGTCAGACCCTGCTAGGGGCTTTAGATACAACAGCCAATGTCAGCTCTAGAAGGTCGGAGAGCTGGAGTTTATAACATGGACTGACTCAGCAGGTGCTCTGCGGACCTCACCTGTCCCCCCGAGTCGCGACTCAATCTCGATGCCCGGATACTCCTCCTTCACAGCGCTCGCCAGCTCCAGGTAGGTCGCCTCAAAGCCGCAGGGTTTACTGGGGAGAAGAGACGTGGAGTGAGCTGGGGTTCCGGGGGTGGGGCCTCCCGTGGACCCACCCCCACCTTGCGGGCGAGCACGAGAGGCTCCTTTTCAACCTGCATGGCTCACCAGTACTCCACCACGATGTGAACTCCACTGCCTGCTTCCACCTCCCCGGGAGGGGGCACTACGGACACCGGCCCCGGCTCCCCACTCATTGCTGCCCACTCCGCTGCAGGGCTGCTTCCGGGTGTGACGCCACGCCAAAGTCACGTGGGGGGCGTGGCCGCGGGCGTGGCCGGACCTCGCATTGCGTCTGGGCGCCCTCTGCCGTCAGCAGGTACTGCTGCATCTTGATCCAGCTGCAGAGCGAGTATCCTGGACCAGCACAGATCTGGGTTCTGAGAGCTCTGGATTTCTTTGGCATCCAGTGCTCACTGTACGTCATGGACTTGCTTACTAACGATCTGCCTGTGATTGCAAAGCTATTTTCCATTTACAAAAGGCAGAGAAAATGGGGCAGGCGGCCGAGGTAGCTGATGTTTGTGATTGGTGTTGCTATTTCCCTTCTAGCACGACGATAGCATTTGAAACCACACCATAATGACATCTGGAGTTCTTTTTTTTTTTTTTTTTAACTTTTAAGAATATTTTAATTATGTATATATGTGTGTAAGTGTGAATTTGTGCACGCGAGGGCATCTTTAAAACTTACTACATTTATTTATTAATTTGTGGATGAGTGTGTATTGGAGGTGGGGGCCATGCCACAGCATGGTTTTGAAGGTCAGAGTACAGCAACTTTCAGCGTTCCGCCTTCTCCATCTATCATGTGGGTCTCAGGGATTGACCTCAGAGTATCCGGCTGTCGCACAGGCCTGTCTCTTACAGGTTAAGCGTCTTCATCAGCCCCATACTCTAGTTCTTTTGACTCTGAAGTGCCGACCCCCACTTTATGCACACTCCTTATCCCTGCCTCTTGCTAGAGGGCTAGTGTCACTGAGCTCAGTTTGTAATTCTGGAACTGCAGCCTGGGTCCTCCCTGCCTCTTCCTTCCCTGAAACACCACTACAGTGTCGTAACAAGTCACCCATTCTGGTGTCCCTTGAAACTGTCCATTGTTTGGTCAAGTTTGTGTTTGCTGAGTTCTGTCGTCATCCCATCCAGTTATAGGACATTTCCATCGATCTAATAAGGCCTTTCCTGTTTGCTTGCAGCCCATCCAGCTTCCAACTCCAGCCCCAAGCGATGGCTGCTCTGCTCTCTGTAAACTCTTCTGGACATTTCATATCAACGGACGCTTGCAGCATGTGACGTTTGCTCTGTTGTATCAGAGCAAGCCTCCATGCTGTGCTGTGTCCCCGGCATTCCTTTCTATTGATGAATACTATTTCATTCTGTGGTACAGAAAAAGCACAGATTATTTGTCTATTGACATTAATCTGGGTTTCTTTGGGTTTTGTCTGTTTTGAGTAAATGTCTTGTAGATGCCTTTGTTTGGATGTGTTGCCATTTCTCTTAGGTTCCATAGAGTAGAATTAAAACTACTGGGCTGCCTGGGAAACTTATATTTAACTCTTTATGGACTGCCTACCTTCTTGGTTTTTTTTTTTTTTTCTAAGCAGCTGTAGCATTTTATACCACCACCAGCAACACAGGACACAGGGAGTTGTTCCTTCATAGCCACCACAAATACTGGTTGCCTGTCTCTGGTAGTTATTCTTTTTTTAAAAAAGATTTATTTATTTATTTTATGTATATATGAGTACAAGTACGCTGCAGCTGTACTGATAGTTGTGAGCCATCACGTGGTTGCTGGGAATTTGAATTCAGGATCTCTGCTTGCTCCGGTAGACCCCACTCACTCTGGTCGGCCCCGCTTGCTCTAGTCTAAATTAGATTTATTTATTATTATATCTAAGTACACTGTAGCTGTCTTCAGACACACCTGAAGAGGGCATCAGATCTCATTACAGGTGGTTGTGCGTCACCACGTCACCGTGTGGTTGCTGGGATTTGAACTCAGGACCTTCAGAAGAGCAATCAGTGCTCTTAACCACTGAGCCATCTCTCCAGCCCTGATGATAGTTATTCTTTTAGGTAATGCTATTGGCCATCTTTTCAAGTAGTTACATTTAAAACAAATATTTATTTATTTTTATATATGTACACTGTAGCTGTCTTCAGACACACCAGAAGGGGCATCAGGTCTCATTACAGATGGTTGTGAGCCACCATGTGGTTGCTGGGAATTGAACTCAGGACCTCTGGAAGAGGAGTCAGTGCTCTTACAGTAGTCACATTTTTATCCTTCTTTCTTGTTTGTTTTTGACAGCGTTTTTGGCCATCCTGGAACTGACTCTGTGAACCAGGCTGGCCTTGAACTCAAGGATCTGCCTGCCTCTGTCTCTAGGGTGCTAGGATCAGAGGCTTGTGCACCACTGCCTGGTCAATTTTGTTTTGTTTTTGAGGTATACCTCTGGCTGTCCTGAAACTCACCGTGTAGACCAAGCTGGCTTGGGACTCATAGAGATCCACCTGCCTCTGACTTCTGAGTGCTGGGATTAAAGGCTTGTGCCACCTCTGCCCATCTCATAGTCCTGTTTAATTGGGTTATTTTCTATTTATTATCGGAATCTAAGAGTTCTCCATATATCCTACATTCAATATCTCAAGTGAAGTAAGTATTTACAAGGATTTTCTCTTGCTGTTTGCAGCACACACACACTAAATGAATACAAGCAATTAAAATGTTTTTCTTTTAAAAGTCCTTTGCAAACCGACAGTGGAGACACAAGCCCTTAGTCCTCACACTCGGGAAGCAGAGGCAGGCGGCTCTCTGAGTTCCAGGCCAGCCTGATCTACAGAGTGAGTTCCAGGACAGCCAGGGCTACACAGAGAAACCCTGTCTGGAAACACTATAGGCAAACGCACAAGCAAATAAATAATCTTTTGCCTAACCCAAGACTACAAATGTTCTCCCATTACTATCCATTTAACTTTTTGATGTTTTATTGGGATTTTATCTCTTCAGCTCTGATATTTAGGTTTATGACCTATTGTTCTTGTTTGTTTGTTTGTTTCTTTTGTTTTTGTTTTTGAAACATTGTCTTTGTACATAGCCTGGCTGTCCTGGAACTCACTCTGTAGACCAGGCTGGCTTTGGACTCATACAGATTCTTTTGCTTCTGCTTCCTGAGTTCTGGAACTAAAGGCATGTGCCACCACCACCCGGCTATGATCTTTTTTTTTTTTTTTTAAGATTTATTTATTGTTATATGTAAGTACACTGTAGTTGTCTTCAGACGCACCAGAAGAGGGCCTCAGATCTCATTACAGGTGGTTATGAGCCACCATGTGGTTGCTGGGATTTGAACTCAGGATCTTTGGAAGAGCAGTCAGTGTTCTTAACCGCTGAGCCATCTCACCAGCCCTATGATCTATTTTTTAATGGTTATTTTTATTTATGTGTATGTCTATTCTGTACGTGTGCATGCATATGCAGATGCCTGTGGAGTCCAGAAGAGGGCGTTAGAGCCCCTGGAGCTGGAGTTACAGACAGTTGTGAATGTTTGGATGTTTAGTGATTGAGAACTGAACTTCTGAAGAGCAGCAAGTGCTCTTAACCACTGAGTCATCTCTACAGCTCCTTAAGACCTATCAAAGAACTAAATTACTCTTTTAGTATGTAAGTATTAAATTGTGATGGTGCCATTAGTTAAAATATCTTTTATTGGGTGTTGTGGCACATGTCTGTAACCTCGGCTATTTGGGAGACCCAGCAAGAGGATTGACGGGCAAAATAGCAAAACACTGTCTCAAAGATTTTATCTGTTCATTAAATGGGCTTTGCAACTCTGTCAAGAAGCTACTAACTCGGATCATGGTGGCATATGCCTTCATTTCCAGCACTCAGGACAGAGGTAGGTGGATCTCTGTGAGCTTAACGACCAGCCTGGTCTACAAAGAGAGTTCCAGGCCAGCCAGAGTTATGTGGCGAAAAACTGTCTTAAGAGAAGAAGAAGAAGAAGAAGAAGAAGAAGAAGAAGAAGAAGAAGAAGAAGAAGAAGAAGAAGAAGAAGAAGAAGAAGAAGAAGAAGAAGAAAAGAAGAAGAAGAAGAAGAAAAGAAGAAGAAGAAGAAGAAGAAGAAGAAGAATTAGGAAGAAGAAAGATACTGCTAAAAGCATAAAGGTTTACATTTGGACTGTCAGTGATCTCATGGTACCTTGAAGTTTCGACTTTATAGTAGTGTATATTTAAAAAAGATTCAATAGACACTGGAATTTGATGCTTGGTAGTTTAGATATCAATGTACATTTTCCAATGAAGTATTTTTAAAATTGAAAACAGTATTCGTTCTGAGTGTGGGTGTGGAAAATGCCACGTGCTCCTGTGGAGGTCAGAGGTCAACTGTGGTAGTCTGTTCTCTCCTCAATTTGTGGTCCCTGAGAGGGGAACTCAGGTCCTCAGGCTTGCAGCTACTGAGCCATCTCCCAGGCTAATGACTCACGACAGCAGCAAAATAACAGTTATGATGTAGCCACAGAAATCATTCTATGGTTGGGGATCACCACAACATGAGGAATTGTGTTAAAGGGTTGCAGCATTAGGAAGGTTGAGAACCACTGTTCTGGATGGAATCCTGGGGCTGGAGAGAGATGGCTCAGGGGCTAAGAACACTTGGTGCTCTTCTGGAGGTCCAAATTGCCTGTGACTCCAGCTGCAGGAGACCTGGCAAGTTCCTCTGCAGGAACCTATACACTTGTTCTCTCTCTCTCTCTCTCTCTCTCTCTCTCTCTCTCTCTCTCTCTCTCTCCCCTCTCTCCCTTCCTCTCTCTCTCTCACGCATGTGCATGCACACACACACACAGAGGCATGTGCACATAAATAAAAACAAAAGTCTTTGCAAAAGAAATGGAGGGCTGGAGAGATGTCTCAGCGGTTAAGAGCACTGACTGCTCTTCCAAAGGTCCTGAGTTCAATTCCCAGCAACCACATGGTGGCTCACAACCATCTGTAATGGGATCTGATGCCCTTTTCTGGTGTGTTTGAAGACAGCTACAGTATACTCACATATTATAAATATCCTAGGAAGGAAGGAAGGGAGGAAGGGAGAGAGAGAGAGAGAGAGAGAGAGAGAGAGAGAGAGAGAGAGAATATCACTCATTCAGCCCGGATTCTGGCTTTCCTCCAGCCTAGCCTTCTACATAGTGATCTTTCAGAGCACAGCCCTGCCCGTGTCTCTCCTGGCAGGGTCTGGCTTCTGCCCACTCCTCCTGCCAGTCTGGACAAACAGGATAGATGGCTCTCAAACCTGGTTTGCAAAACAGCCACCTGAGGGCTTGTCAATATCTCACATTCCTGGGGCTCTGCCTCCTCAGCGCTGGAGACTCAGAGCTGAGGAGGGGCCCACGGGTCTGCTCTTGTCAAGAGCAGCTCAAGAGACTAGGAGACTGTGTCCCCCCCCCCCTTTTAAGAGCTCCAGTGGCTTCCCTCCACCCGTCCCATACCTGCGCGACCGGCCCAGGCTACCCAGTGGCCTCCGTTCCTGTCCACCCTCACTGTCTTAGTTCTGCCTTCCCTCCCTGCAGCTCGTTCTGTGCTGGTGATCCTCGCTGGCGGTCCACCATAGTGGGTTAACCCCTCTGGTTCCTACTCACTGCCAGGTCCTCCCCCGCTTTATTTTCATGGCCTTCCCTGCCTCCCGTGAGTCACTCACCTGGCAAACTTGTCACCTGTCATTTCTTATTTGTGTGACTCTGAAAGGTCAGGCTCCCTGAGTGGGGTGTGGCCTGCGAAGTGGGGTGTGGTCTGTTTTTGTTGTTCTGCTCTGTATACCCAGTGCCAAGCACAGACCTGCTAGGTTGGCTATGAGGAAATTGTCTCCTGTGATTTGTTCAAATTGTCTCCTGGCCCAAGCAACCTGCCCCTTCCCCACCTTTTTGCTTAGCTCCATTCATACTAGTCTGTCTGCCTGTCTGTCTGTCTGTCTGTCTGTCTGTCTGTCTGTCTGTCAGTCAGTCTTTCTGTTTTTGAGACAGCTTCTCTGTACAGGCCTCACGGTCCGTGTAGACCAGGCTGGCCTTGAACTCACAGAGATCCACCTGCCACTGCTCCTAGAGAGCTGGGATTAAAAGGCACACACTTCCAGGCAGGCTGGGCTTTTCACACTAGTTTTTCAAGCGGAAAAGTTAAGGGAGGCTGTGCTTCCTCAGGGCAGACCCCTTATCACCCCAGTGGCTTGTTTGTTTTCTTAACTCTCCAGCCATAGGAAGCTGGGAGGTGGCCCGCTGCCTTTGATCCGGGACTCTCAACCCCTCTTCCTGATCCTCCCGTGTTTGCTGTGGGCTGAACCAGAGAGCTGGAGTAACTGCTGATAATAGAAGCCATCTGCACCAGGCCACAACTGTGGCCCCTCCCACTAGGCCACCTTGCCACTCTTAAATTTTAAACTGGGAAGGTGAGACCCTGGGCTTGCCTTGGAAGGGAGGGTGCACCTTGGGTATTTTAGCAAGGCCAGGACAACAGCCTGGGCGGCTAGACGGTGGTTGGAGGTCAAAGGGCAGAGCGCCTCTTCTGGCTTCCCTCTTAAGCTCAGTGCCCTTTGCCCAAGGGGGTGAGATCCGAGCTGAAGACAGCCCCCTAGCTTGACCAATGAACTGACCATCATTGGAATGGGACGAGTAGGAGTGGGCGGGACCATTCGCGTTTAACAAACAGCCTCCAAACTCCCCTTCCCATCTAGTCAGGATTCTAGATTTTCCTCTGTCCAGCCTGTTCTCTCCCGGGCACCTGCTCTCTCTCTCTCTCTCTTTTTCTCTCCTAGCACCTGCTGCTCAGTAGGAAGGGCAAGAGCAATTCGAGGCGGTGCATTGTGAGGAGTCTCCACCCCTCCTCCTGCGCTTCCTTCTCCAGGGCGCCTCTTAGGCTCCGCCCTCACCTGCCCAAGATAATTTTAGTTTCCCTGGGCCTGGAATCTGGATACGCAGGGCTCGCTCTATATTCTCCCGCCTCAACATTCCAAAGGCGGGATAGCCTTCCTACCACCTGTAGAGAAGAGAGAAAGGATTCGAAATCAAATCCAAGTGTCTGGGATCTCTAGACAGAGCCAGACTTTGGGCCCGGTGTCCGGCTCCTTCTGCTGGAGGTGCTCCAGGTAAGCCGACCGAGATCGGTCTCAGATAATCTGCTCCTACCCCCAGCCTCACCAGGGCCTCAGGTTGTGCCTGCATCGAGCGGATCTGGCCTGCTGCCCAGTTAGATGGCCCGGAGGCTGCCACGCTCTCCCCCCCTGACCGCCCTCTCTCGGCGAGGTCAGGCCAGAGGCTGGGGGAGCGGGGAGGGGGAGAGGGGTGAGGGGAAAGGGGGGATGGGTGGTAGTTAAGGCCTGGAATCTTCCTCCCTAAACCGGTGGCCTCAGGCAGGTGAGCTAAGGTCTGGGTAAGGACGGAAGCGGGAACTTCATCTTGGGGGATGGGATGGGATGGGATACAAGTTAGGTCTGGGTCCCTAAGGAAAGATTCACTCTCCGGATGCTCTCTGCGCGGCATTGTTTGTTTTGTTTGTTGCTTGGCATCACCAATCCTTCCCCTTCCTCACCTTGCTCCCGGGCTCCCGGGCTCCCGGGCTCCCGAGGTAAGGTCTCTCGATCACCTGAAATCTTAACTTTCCGGCTAAAACTAGTTCTTCTTACCCAAGACCAGTTAGTAAGGGGTGCCAGATCGGAGGTTGCCCTTCAATACCTTATTGAGCTCAGTTTACTACAATCTGGGGTTCCCACTCGGAGGGGAGTAAAGGAGAGGGACTCTTGCAATGGTTGGAACTGCATCTCTCCACATTGTGGTCCCATCTCGGATACGGAAGTCCAGCCTGCGGATCCCTCCTGGCTGCAAATGAGTGTGGACAAAGAAAGCTAGAGGGGTGGGTGTAGTGTGGAGGTCTGCAGTTCAGGGCCTGGAAGACAGTGCATGGCGGCGGGGTATGTGGGCCTGTCTGAGGAGGCTGAAGTTGGGGTTAAGACCTAGCTAGATCTGGGTCTTCATGGCAGGATGGAGACAGAGTGCATCTGAGGGACAGCTGATAGTATTTACAACCTTTCCCCCCCTCTTGTCCCCCAAGAATGCAATGCCTTCTGGGTCATGAGTCTGTCTAGCTTGAACTCTGCTCTCCCCCAATAGCGCGTGCTCGTGTGTGTGTGTGTGTGTGTGTGTGTGTGTGTGTGTGTTTGTGTTCTCCCCGAAGGCAAACTAATGATTAACTCTACAGAGAACTCTAGCATTCTTCCCAAATTAAACATTAAAAGAGTTGTCCCGCCCCGCTTTATTCCATTGGATGCCCCCCCCCCCGCCCCGAACGGAGTGGGCGGAGCATCAACTTCGGGTCAACTAAGGGTTTCCCACCTCCCCACCTGCTCCCGGTACCTGGAAAGGTTAAGACCCCCCCTCTTCCCTCCCCAAGTCCTGATGGGTGTTAGCTTCTTGTGCTGGTCCAGAACCGGATCTCAGGCTGCCCAGGCCAGCAGCTCAGTGTCTGCCCCATCAACCCGTCGCCTCATCTTGAGAAGAGGAGATGGTGGCCTTGTTTGCAGTTGGCCCCAAACATTAGGCCTTGCCACTCGCCCCTGGGGCTTTCTAGGTGGGGCAAGATTCAGGAAGTAAACAAGGCAGCTGGGAGGGTAGGAGAGAGGGTGGGGCAGGAGCTGCTGGGGCTGGAGTTTAGAGTGGCCCAGCTGAGAGGACAAAAAGGTTGGGGGACCAGTTTCTCCCACGGAACCTTTGCTTAGGCCCTACTTTGAATGTTTTCCATCTTTTGGGCAGGGGCTGCCAGGCCCCCACAGCAGGCTCCCCTGCCTCACGTCCAATTTTGGTTACTCTACTGTCCCCTAGAGCTGTTCATCTGAAGGGTGTGGTGGGGGGGTCCCTAGTGTAGCCTGCACCTGAGCTTCTAACATCACACTGTAATCTGACTTCAATCTGCTTCCTCCCCTTTCAAACAGCTGTCTAATTGGGTGTTGTTTTCTCCATTTGAGGGAGGGGCACCTTGCAGACATTCCCACCTCTGCCTGAAGAAGGAGACTAGGTGGGTGGGAGTGGGTGCCCGGTGTGGATGCTCCTTGCTTTGTGTCTTGAGGGTGCTAAGTGTCAGATGGGTCTTGCTTGCTCTTCTTGGCCCTCCTGGGGGTGCTTTGTTGTCCTGCCTGGTGATACCCCTCAGGTCAGGACATCCCAGAGTGTGTTTAGAGACCCTCTCCCACAGAGCCATCCCTGGGACCAGATATATAACCACCGTCCTATATCTTGGGGGTAGTTAACAACAAAGAGAGCTGTAGGTTCCAGACCCAGGCCAGGCAGGGCTGGATGCTGCTTGTCTTATCACCCGGAGGTGGGCTCCAATCCTGACAGGCTCCTGGATCCAGGCCGGGCGTCTCCTCTCTCCTTCCTGGGCTATTGGGCAGGGAGATGGTTCAGGTCTAGAGGTGGGCAGATGATTATTCCCACCTGAGCTGGCCACCGGCCAAGGGTGGGGAGGGTGACCTCAGAGGAGCCTCAGGCTGCTCCTCCTCACATCTCCATCTCTTCCCCAGCCGGCACCCAGCCCGCTCCCCTTACACCCAGGCTGCCGGCAGGTTGGGAAGTCAGGGACGGAAGGCAGAGGCAGGTTGTTTGCGTTCCTTCTCAGCCAGGAAGTCCTGTGGATGAGTCAAGGTTGATTGGAGAGCCTGGGGCATAGCTGTCCCGCCCCGCCTTGACTTACCTGTCCCCCAGATCCCTTCGTGCCCTCATGGAAGGGTCAACCCTGGTGGAGGGAGCCCTGGGTGTCCGGGGAAGCCTCACAGTGAGGATGTCTGGAGAACCGGCAGCCTGCTGGGATTGGCATTTTGTCTGAGCCCTGCCAGGCTCAGCACCTGAGTGTTTGCTGCTTCCTGCAGGGAAGGGGCTGGGACTCCCCCATCCCAAGATGTCTTTGCTTGCCCCCCGTCTTTCCTGTCCTCACTTGTCTCTGTCCCCGTGGGCGCTAAGGCATAGGTGACACTCTGGTGTGTACGCCAGGTGCTTTCAGACCAGGGAAAGGCTAAGACAGGTGCACAGTAATGGGGGCAGAGTTCCCAGCTCGCGGCTGAGTGTGGCAAGGCCAAGAGGATTTCTCACACCTAGGAGGTGACTTTAACATTGAGGCTTCTGGAAAAAAAAGTCGGCCAGGAAGAGGAGTCTAGAGGCTGCAGGGGTAAGAGCCTCCAGGCTAGGCCTTCCTCGCCCTCCTGATTCTTGCCCTTCCCCATGCCCCTCTCGGTATCACTCATCACGCAGCCAGGTGCTACCACAACAGGCTTGGCAACCGCATCTGGCAATGAGGTCCCGAACGACAATGTGCCGGGGAAAATCTGGGACAGAGCCCAGTAAAATAAGCAACCTTTGCCTTGGCCCAGTGGCTGTAGCTAAGGGGCGTGAGGCACGGAGCCAGTCCAACCTTCCCTAACAGCTTTTGCTGGAGGCTGCACACTGGCTTTGGAGTCCCAAGCACTGGCCCGACAACCACTGGGTACATACACGCATGCTTCCGTATAAAGGACGCACGTCCTGTTCTCTGAGGGGTCAGAGGCAGCCACAGTTTGAAGGGATCAGCGGCAGCCCGTGACGTCAGCAGCTCCGCACTTTCTTTATAGGTGCCATGGAACTGGATCTGAGCCCGACTCATCTCAGCAGCTCCCCAGAAGATGTGTGCCCCACTCCTGGCACCCCTCCTGAAACTCCTCCGCCCCCTGATAACCCTCCGCCAGGGGATGTGAAGCGGTCGCAACCTTTGCCCATCCCGAGCAGCAGGTAGGATGGGGCAATGGGAATGCATTGGTAGGGTGGTCGGCGGACAGGGAGGCTACCCAGCTCTGACTGACATACAGGGCTTCTGTCCTTCACTCGTTGCCATAGGAAACTTAGAGAAGAGGAGTTTCAGGCAACCTCTCTGCCCTCCATCCCCAACCCCTTCCCTGAGCTCTGCAGCCCACCTTCACAGAAACCCATTCTTGGTGGTTCCTCCGGTGCCAGGGCGTTGCTTCCTCGAGACTCCAGCCGCCTCTGTGTGAGTTGTTTTGGAAAAGGGAAAGGTGGGGACAGGCCTCTTTAGTGCACGTGGGGGCAGGGTATCCTGGTCCCAGAGGAATGACCCCCACCTTCCCCTAAGTCACCCGGAGTTCTTGGGGTACAGGTAGTGAAGGTGTACAGTGAGGATGGGGCCTGCCGGTCTGTGGAGGTGGCAGCGGGCGCCACAGCTCGTCACGTGTGTGAGATGCTGGTACAGCGAGCTCACGCCCTGAGCGACGAGAGCTGGGGACTGGTGGAATCCCACCCCTACCTGGCACTGGGTGAGTTGTACAGGGAGCTCTGGGGGCCATGTCTTCCATCTTGGGCCAGTAGGTGGCTCATCTCGGAGGCTTAGCTAATCTCTACCAACCCCTGTTTTCTACCCTCGATCGCAGAGCGGGGTCTGGAGGACCATGAACTTGTGGTGGAAGTGATGGAGGCCTGGCCTGTGGGTGGAGACAGCCGCTTCATCTTCCGTAAAAACTTCGCCAAGTATGAACTATTCAAGAGCCCCCCAGTGAGTGTACAAGGAGAACCCGGGGCGCGTGCTGTGCAACCCCCGCCCCTGGGCCCCTCCCCCGGTCCCGCCCCCGGACCCCAGCCTGGATTCTTGAGCTCTGATTCCGCATTTCTTTCTTCCCCAGCACACCCTGTTTCCAGAAAAGATGGTCTCGAGCTGTCTGGATGCACAAACAGGCATATCCCATGAAGACCTCATCCAGGTGAGGTCTTCACCATATAGCCACCGTTCCCCCTAAGGGTCATCCAGGGTTTCCCCCTCCCCTGCCACCAGGCCATGTGCAGTCTGTGTTTGTTGGTGTCCCCTTCCCCATCACGGTAACCTTGCCTGAGAATTTGTGACTGTCATTCCCGGTGCAGCACCTCCTCCAGAGGTCTGAAAGGAGGCTGGCCCTTCATGTCCTGCACACATCTCTCCTCAGAACTTCCTGAACGCTGGCAGCTTCCCTGAGATCCAGGGCTTCCTGCAGCTGCGGGGCTCAGGCCGGGGGTCAGGTCGAAAGCTCTGGAAACGGTTCTTCTGCTTTCTGCGTCGATCTGGCCTCTACTACTCTACCAAGGGTACCTCCAAGGTGAGGTGGTGGGGGGTCAGCTCCAGCCTGTCACGTACTTCTTCCTCAGTGGTCTGCCCAGATCCTTCTGCTCTCAGTCCAGGGGACCCTCAGCTGTGTGTCCCCTTGGGCTGGCTGTCTCCAGACCCTGCATGCACCTTCCTACCCCAGCCCCACTTGGCTCACCTACCCTACTCACCAGGAGTGGCAGCAGAAAAGACAGGCGACTGGAATCAGCCTCTGCTTGTGTGTGTTTGTGTATATGTTCCCGTGGGGTGTGTCTCTGTGTGCCTGTGCCTCTGTGTGGGTATATCTCTGTGTGTGTCCGAATGTATGTGTATGTGTCTGTGTGTGTGTCCCTCTATGTATGTCTGTATCTCTATGTGCCTGTATCTATGTGTGTGTATGTCTGCGTGTTTGTATGTTTGTGTAAATGTTCTCGTGGACTGCGTCTCTGTGTGTGTCCGTATGTGTGTCTGTATGTGTCTCTCTGTGTGTCTGTATGTCTGTGACTCTGTGCCTGTGCCTATGCCTATGTGTGTGTGCCTCTGTGTGTGTCTGTATGTACCTGTGCCTCTGTGTGTGTGTATGTATCTCTGTGTTTTTCTGTGTGTACCTGTGCCTCTTGTGTGTGGATATATTTGTGTATGTGTGTGGATATGTTTGTGTGTGTATGTGTCTCTGTGTGTGTGTCTGTGTATGCATGAATGTCTGTAGTCTGCCTCAGGTGGATCTCCTCAGGAACTGTCTACCTTGATTTTTAACACAGGGTCCCTACTGGGACCTAGAACCTAGGATTAGGCGAGGCTGCCTGGCCAGAGAGCCCTGAGAACCCTCTTGTTCCTCACTCTGGGTCTAGAGATACAGCATTACATCCGGCCCTGTAGGTGGGTGCTGGGGCTCTTTACCAGCTGAGCCACCTCCTCAGCCTCTATTGGCTGTGTGCCCTGCCTCTCCCCGATCCTAAAATCTCCCTGCCTGGTGGGACACCAATATGGAGATAGGATCTACCTGTACCAAGTCCTGCTTTCTCATGCTGCCCAGGACCCCAGACACCTACAGTACGTGGCAGATGTGAATGAGTCCAATGTCTATGTGGTGACCCAGGGCCGCAAGCTGTATGGGATGCCCACTGACTTCGGCTTCTGTGTCAAGGTGAGGGCTGCACCTGGCCCGGGCTGGGGGAGGGTGACAGCCGCCTGAGGTCCAGTGTCCTGCGTGTCCTACCCGTGGCTTTTGAGTGCCTTGTTGTGGAACCCAACTTCTTCTCCCTCTACCTGAACTTTTGGGTAGTCCTTGGGTCCTTCCCTGCCCGATGGGGACAGTCTGCTTCCTCTCCCCAGCCCAACAAGCTTCGAAATGGCTACAAGGGGCTCCACATCTTCTGCAGCGAGGATGAGCAGAGTCGGACCTGCTGGCTGGCCGCCTTCCGGCTCTTCAAGGTGAGACCCTTGGAATGGCCGTGGGGCCGGCCTGGCCTGATGGAGACGACGGTGCTCTGCCTGCAGATGTCTTCCCAGGGAAGAGGTCATCACCGCCCAGCAGAACACCCACCAGGAAGGGCAGGCTCAGCCCTGCTCTGTCACCCCCTTATCTCCTAGGCTCTCATAACCTCAAGCCCTCTTTTCCTCCCTGCCTCCAGTACGGGGTACAGCTATATAAGAATTATCAGCAGGCCCAGTCTCGTCACCTGCGCCTATCCTTTTTGGGGTCTCCACCCTTGGTGAGTGTACTCTTCTGGGGTAGAGGAGAGAGAACTGGGCATGCAGGCTCAGGGCAGCGATTCTGACCCTTCCCCTCCTCGTTCTGTCCTCTCTTCAGAGGAGCGTCTCGGATAACACCCTAGTGGCTATGGACTTCTCTGGCCATGCGGGGCGTGTCATTGATAACCCCCGGGAAGCTCTGAGTGCCGCCATGGAGGAGGCCCAGGCCTGGAGGGTAAGGACCTTCACCCATCTGAGCCTCTGCTGCACTGGCTCCCAGTGGGCTCTCGTGGAGTGGGAGGAGGAAGAGGGTTTGGGGAGACAGTGGACACCAAGGGTACCTTGACCTCCGCGCCCCCCATTGCAGAAGAAGACAAATCACCGTCTGAGCCTGCCCACCACGTGCTCCGGCTCGAGCCTCAGTGCAGGTGGGTGACGGTCTAGAATCCCTAGGGTCGGCTACGTTGCTACTCTGAGTAGTCTTGGCTGGCGTGGGGGAGTTCCCGTCCCCGGATGATCAACATCTCTTCCCCTCTGACCCTAGCCATTCATCGCACCCAGCCCTGGTTTCATGGACGAATCTCCCGGGAGGAGAGCCAGCGGCTAATTGGACAGCAGGGCCTGGTGGATGGGTAAGGGGCTGAGCTGAGCTGGGCTGGGCTGGGCTACGGACCTGGGGACCAGCAAGACCCTGGAGCAGCTGCAACCAGGAGTCCCTGATAATGCTGCTTTGTCTCCCCCAAGTGTGTTCCTGGTCCGGGAGAGCCAGCGGAACCCACAGGGCTTCGTCCTGTCCTTGTGCCATCTGCAGAAAGTCAAGCATTATCTCATTTTGCCAGTGAGTAACTAACTCCCTTACTCCTAAGGTGGGTTCTTGTAGCCCCGGGGACCCATGACTTGAAGCCCCACGGTGCACCTCCTTTCTCCCTGTACAAGAAACGGGGGCCGATTGCTGTCCCCACGGGCTGCTCCTCTGCCCGGGACTGCTCCCTGACCTGCCTCTGGCCACATCACAGAGCGAAGATGAAGGCTGCCTTTACTTCAGCATGGATGAGGGCCAGACCCGTTTCACAGACCTGCTGCAGCTGGTGGAATTCCACCAGCTGAACCGAGGCATCCTGCCCTGCCTGCTGCGCCACTGCTGTGCCCGTGTGGCCCTCTGAGGCCACATAAGCTGTTGCAGCCATGGGTTTGCCTACCACCCTTCTGTTCAGTGGACTCGGTGCAGGTGGGTGGGGTGGTAAACAGTGGAAGAGCTCCCCCCACTTTTCTCCCCTTTTTTTTTAAACCTCTCTCAAGCAGTGAAACATCCCCTAACCCTATCCATCCCTGACTCCTGTCCCCAAGGGAGGCACTGTGGTCCTGTCCCCTTGGTAGAGCTCCTGAGGTACTGTTCCATTATGAGAGGAGTGGGACAGCCCAGGAGGTCTCATGCCCCACCCACACTCTCTACAGACTGAGAGGCCAGTTGATCTGCTCTGTTTTATACCAGTTACAATAAAGATTATTTTTTGATACATCCGTGAGTCCTGTCTGTCAACAACTTGTCAGAGAACCGGCAGAGGTGAAGGTGTTGGTCAACTAGAATATACCCTGAGGACAAAAATGGTGTTAGTTGCTCTCGAGAGCATCCAAATCCTAGCAGGTATCCTGGCGCAGCCTTGAGCGCCAGTCAGTGCCAGTTAAATGGATGAATGGACACTGGACAACAAGGGATGCTGCTTTTCTTTCATTTCTTTTATTTTGAAACTTTTAAAATTATGTATATGTCTGTGCGTATATGAGTATGTGCATGAGTGCACGAAAGTGCTCAAGGTGGCCAGAAGGGGGCGCTGGATCCCTCCGAGCTGTAGTTAGAGACAGCTGGGTGCTGATGTGGGTGTTGGTAACCAAACGCAGGTCTTCCACAAGAGCAGTACATGCCTTTAACCACTGAGCCATCTCTTCAGTCCCCTCCCCCAAGGGACTGGGCTTTTCTGACAGAGCCTAGCTCTGGGACCTGTCATGCATGACTAGAATCTCCGCACTCAGGCAGCCTGACAAACAGGCAAAGAGACCCTTTAACACCCGGCATGCCTGCCGGGACCTCCCCTGCAGAGCTCTCTGCAGCCCTGATACTGGAAGAGCTGCAGATCTCACTGCTTTTCTGCAGGAATTGAAGCAAAGACCAGAGCCCTCCAGTACTTGGCCCTCCACAGGTGGCCAAGTAGCTGTTACTGGCTGCTTGCCGCTCAGGCTTGCCGTCGGGAGTCCACATCACTCCTGGGTGCACAGTGGTATTCCTGCCAAGGTCCCAGGACAGGGGCCAAGATGAGCTGTCCTTTAAGCCTGTCTGAGGAATTAATCCGTTCCCCAAGAAAACCCAGCATCTGAGGTACCAGGCAGGGGAGGAGCTCGCCCCTTCTAGGACAACCAGCAGGTCAGAATCTCTGAGACCGATAGGCCTTCCACTTTACACATAGGAAACTGAGCCTCAGAATGAGTGACCCACCTGGGGTCACAGAGAAAGTTAGAAACAGCCATCCCAGGCTGCAGATGGCAGATACCAGGCTTTCCAGCCCTGGGGGAGGACCTGGGGTGGGGTGGGGAGGTGGGGTAGGGCTAAGAGCTATGAGGGATGGCACCTACCACCCGGTGGGAGGAGAAACCCTACTTCTGCAAGTTGTCCTCCGCTGACTTCCTCTGCTACACATGCATCATGGCCTGTGACCTTCCCGCTAAATAAATAAATAAATAAATAAATAAATAAATAAATAAATAAATAAATAGTTTTGAGGGCTTTCAGAGTGGCTCAGCGGCAGGGTATCAGTGGTTGGAAATAGGCCTTGTGATTGGAGTTGAGGAAAAGCTGTGTGGGAGTGAGACATGCTGTGGGCACACCACGCACACGTGATTACGGGAGGCTTGTGCATCCTTTAACCTGCCAGTTTCTAAGGCCTGAGTCACATCTTCCAGCACACGGTAGAGCCCCTTCCTTCTGGGTACCTGCCTACTTTCCCGGTAGGATTCCAGCATACTTAACTTTCACCAACTCTGGTCTAACCCCCCCCCCCCTCACAATCGTCAGTTTCTATACGGATTTCAGTCTTGGGTTCCTTCCTCCCAAGCTGTGGAGCCGCCCAGGCCCACGCATCCAAGGGATGAACTTGGTATTCTTCCTGCAACCCCTCACCACTAGATGACAGGGAGGTGAAGGGACCTGGAGTGGGTTTAGTGAATTAAGAGAGGCTCCAGACTGGTGAGACCAGGCAGGAGTTGGAGAACGCATGCACGCCGGAGTCCACCCACAGAGATGTGTGCAAGGTGATCCGGACACCATGGCTGCCCTCCTGCGGCCAACTTGGCCTGCACGACGATACAATTGCTGACAACTTGACGTTTTTTTTTTTGAACATTGCAGAATGAGGACCCAAATACGCGCCGTCCGTCCCCGGACCCTTCCTAGGGTCTGCAGCGACATCACATCACATCTCGAATCCTTCCGCGCGTAGCGCCGTGCCGGCAGCAGCCAGCCTCGAGTTGGCGCGCCCTGCGAGCCCCCGCGGGAATCCCGAGCGAGTCCAGCCACGCGGCTGCAGTGCCACCCAGCGGCCATTCCTGGAACTACGGGCGACGCCTCCCGAGGTTCCCCAGTTGGTTTGGGCGCACTTCCCCTGCCCTTCCCCCGTTTCAAAGCCGCGCTCCGGGGCGCGGGGAGCTCCTACCTCGCTGCAGTGCCCGGAAGGGCGGGGCGCGGCGCAGCGATGGCGCTGGGCTGTGACCCTGGCGGTTTCACTTCTGGATCCCGCTTTGCTGGGAGAGGAGGACTTGGGTGGGGAGGGCCAGGGCGGTACCTGCGGGCGGGCGGGGTCTGGCGCTCGGGACCCCTGGGGTGTCACGCGACCCACGCCTTCCTGCGCTTATCTTCCGCCCGCTCCCTCCTCCCCCCAGGCTCCATTCCGCGGTCCCCAGATCTGTTGCGTGTCCGCAGCGGCCACCGCCCCGTCGAGGCTGCAGACCCCCGAGAGGCGCCGGGCGGCGTGGGCGGCAGGAGGGGAGAGCTGTGAAGCCGCAGGCTCGGGGTTAATCTGCTGGCTGCTGGGACGCCTGGCTGTTTCTCAGAAATATAGCTGCCCCTTCCCTCACCCCCTTGGCTCCCAACCTTGCACCTCACCCTTTCACCTCTCCGGAGCTCCCACTGGGTTGTCTCTCCTAGGTCCCCCGACTCTGGGAATCGGTAACTACTCTGAGAAAGGGGTGTAGGGCACTCCAGCCCCCACATCCAGAGCTTCTCACAGATGAAGAGTCAGGAGGAGCCTGGTACCTCTCTGTCCTTGCAGACAATTGAGAAAGTGACCTCTTGGGAGAATATTAGGCTGCACTCTTCAGCTCCCGTGGCCACCCTCTAGAAGCCCCGAGGTGTAGAGAAAGAAACGGGAACAGGATTCTCTCTCTCTCCGGGTTTGTTTTTGTTGTTACAGGACAGGTCTCGAGTCTACTAGAGCAATGGGGTTGAAGCTGAGCTTAGAATCCCAGCCCAAAGAAATCGGAAGGATTCACGACTCCAGGGAAAATTAAGGTCCAGAAAGTGAAACACTCGAGGTCACTCAGAGAGTCATGAGGCTAAGACAGAGACTGGGATTTGAGTACTAGCACCCAAGTTGTCCTGAGCTTCGCTGAGGTCCTCTCTCCCCCAAACACACACAGGAAAGGCTGAGAAGGTCATTCCAGTGGGGGTGGGATGGGGCTTGAAGCTGGTGGTGGGACAAAGTTGGGGGAGGAGGTAGCACCTGCCCCCCTGGTTCCCATCCAGGGCTGTGGTTTATTTGACTAGGGCTGCTCTTCTGGGCCAGGGGGCAGAGGGGGTGGTGGTGGGGTTGATGGGAAAAAGATTCTGGGGCTTCCTGTCCCCTCACTGCTGGGTAGGGGGTGGCGGTGGCAGGTTACATCACTCACAGGCATTCTAACCTCCATTCTTTCCATCGGAGACCTTTTTCCTTGTGCTTGTTACATGGGGGGGGGGGGAAGCTCTGCTCTTTGGGGGCAGGGAGGCAGCTGCAGACTTCACAGGTCAAGACAGAGTTAAAAACAAAACCGCAACAAACTCAACACCCGTGTCCTTCAGGGACTTTCCATGACACCTTCCTTCCCCGTTTCCCCCAAGCCAAGGAGCACCTCCCTAGAGGGCCTCCCCAAACCAGGTGCAGTGGCTTTTGGCTTTTATGCAAACAACCGTCTGCGGGGTGGGGGGGTGGGGGGTGGGGGGTGCTCCAGGGGCAGAACTTCCAGCCTGGGTGAACCTTCCCACTTTACCACTTTCCTCTGGCCAATCCTGGCAGTCTGGACTCAAATGCCCTGGGGGTTTAAGGATGGGCTGGAGGGAGAGGAACTTTTGGTCCTTTGCCTCCCTACCCTCAGGTAGCAGTTACTTGCAGGTGGAGGTTTGGGCCCTTCAACCTTGCAGGTGGCCTGGGGTGTGGAGTGATGTTGAGGGTGGGGAAGTCTGCAGGTGTTGGGTGGCCTCTCTTGCTGGGTTCATCACCCCTCTAAGGCAACACTGATCACTGGAGCTAGAGAAACGGCGGGTCCTTGGGCTGGAAAGAATACCCACTCCCCCATCTCCTTGGAAAAGGTTCAAGGCCTCCTTGTCTCCCCTTTCTCTCCTCCAGCTGATTCTGCTTGGGAGGGAGTGGGCTTGGGGAAGTCCACATATATGTCTGGCTTTGACTAAGGGAAAGCTACTTTTAAATGATTTACTCTAAAATGCAAGGCTAGGCTGTTCTCCATTCCCGTCTTCTGTGCTGGAGGAGTTGCTGCTCTAAGTCCTCAAACATGTCTGCCGTAGAGCTGGTGGCCCCACCGCCAATCTGCTTAGGACTGAACTTGCTAAATCCAAACTGCAGAAGGCCCGAGGCAGACATGTGTGTCCAACCTTTTGACATTGTGATATGATGGTGTCATCTACAAAGTTCCCATCCGAGAACTGCAAGTGGATCGAAACCTTAATGTTTAAGTTGATGGCTTGTGTGTTGGACCACATTCAGGGTTATCTTTGGCCATATGGGATCCATGAGGGGCCTAGGTTCTACATGCCCTTGGGTGAGTTTATATGAACTGGGCGGGAGGCTAGAGCAGTCGTACCCCTCCAACTGTCTTGGAGTAAACTCTGGATAGTAAGGCAAGGATGTATCATTCTTTGGGGGAGTCTCCCACACCACACTTCAGCTGAAGTTTGGGTCCCCAAGTATCTACAGACTGTATGTAACTTGGCTGAGTTTAATGACTGCAACCTTGAATTTCTCACTGTTTCAGAGAGCCCCGGGTTGAGAAAAGCCAAGAGCTCCCTGCCTATCTCAGAGGCTCTCTGTTGGAGGGGAGGGTGGCGAAGCAATGTGGATCAGGGAGGCTGTTGTGGGGGTGTTGCTCCTGGTGTGTCTAGACCCCCGTCTACTGGAATCTCTAGTGAGTTTCAAAGAGTTGTGTAGATCCAGAACTCTGCTATGGCCTTAGAGACCAGTGGTACACCAGAGCAGGCTCAGCAGTGTGGCTGGGGTGACACGTCTACACGGCTGGGGTGACACGTCTGTGGTAAGTCCGCTGATTTTGAGACTTTGGCTTTAAGAAAAAGCTAAGGCAAAAATGATGGAACTATTCCCCCCCCCCCGGGCAGAATGAATTCCCTCGATGTTCTGACAGGAGCCATGACAAATGACAGGCATACCCTAGGACTAATTTTTAACACATCAGGATTTTATTTATTTATCACTGTAAAAAAAAAAAATCAAACACAGTAAAGAAAACTTGACAATACTAGCAAGCTGCTTTATACAGGAGGCGCAGTCCTGACGTTCTGGCGAGTCAGCAAGGGTTTCACTCAAGGTGGACTTGGGACAGATGTTCTGAGGCGGGGAGTACAGGGCTCCCGATGGAGGGATTCAGGTAAATCTCCAGAGGGAAGGGGGAAGAGAGACACCAGTGCAGGGGATGTTTCTGAGAAACACGGGGCGGGGGGGGGGTGCTGATAGTGCAGGCCTTGTGGTAACTGCTAGGTGAGGGTCCCCTGAGCTCCAAGCCTCCTTTTGTTCTTCTCTAGTCAACTCTGCAGGTGAGGGTCATTCACAGACCACACGTGTGGTGACTTTGACAACCAGAAATTAAAAATAAGCTATGGTTTTTTCCAGTAGCCAAAAAAAACGATCCTTCCCTCCCTCCCCCCCCCGCCCCCCCCCCCCGGGGCTCACTGACTGAGCATATAAAAACCACAGTCTGGGTGAAGGTATGTCTGCTTTTCAAATGACCTGCTAATTCTTCACAACCCACAGTAATTTGGTTTCTGTGAATCCACAGAGGCAGGCCAAGCAGGAAGGACCTTGCCAGTGAGCCTGGAAAGGTCTCATATCGATGAGTCACTGGCTGCCACACCAGTCAATTTTAAAGGCTGCTTTCCTTCCCTAACATGGTTAAAATGTGTGTCTTTTTTTTGGGAGGCAAAGAAACAGGGCTGTGTTTGAGAAAGGTAGGGAGCCCAGTGGGGCTACTATTCTCTGGGCTCTCAGGAATGGGCTCCCTAGAGTGACAGAGGGTGGGGACCTTCTGGGAAGAAGATGAGGGCCAATGGCTGTGGTCTCAGGGACATTCAGGGAGCAAAGCTGTCCTACTGTCCCGGTGAAAGGCCATGAAAAGTTCTACGTGGCTTCCTCACAGTGGCTCCATAGTCTTAAGTTTTATGCCACACAACACTAAGGAACTGCTAGTTAGGAACTGGTGGCCTCCGTTTGCAGTGGCACTGGCCCTAGCCCTAGGGTGATCCTGAACTTTTTCATGTCCTTCGGAACCAGACGCAGGATCTACAGTAGAAAATTTGTACTTGCACAGCGTTAACATCCCTCTCCCCCCCCCCCCCCAAAGCAACTTCACAGACAAGACTACAGCAGACGCCACACAACTCTGGAAGGTGGATATTCTTGTGACTTTCATTTTAAAATCAACGCGTGAATGTTCCAGTTTTGGATAACAACCAAATGATATCAGTGGATCAGATGGCCTACCATTGGAGGGGTTAGGGGACCAGTACATCTAACTTCTTCATCGGAAAAACACCTATTTAGCACGTTGATGGCTTGGTGGGGATGGAGGTCACAGCTTTGGTAAGGCAAGAGACTTCCATTACGCCCTGAGCTCACTCTGGGTCAAAGGCCACACCTGCCCTCTAGGCACTTCCAAGTCCCTTGTCCTTAGAAACTGTGGTCCCCAACTCTATCCTTATTGCCCATTCCCACGGCTGCTCGGTCCTGTCTTCTTAGAGAATGACCCCAGGGTGACCCAGATTCAGCTTTTGGTTTCAGATAAAGAATGTGGATTCCCCAGTCGTGACGCCTGGAATCAATGTCTCGAACTATCCTAAACAACCCTTAGCATGAGATAGCATTGCTGTCCCCTGAAATGTGACAATATATATATTCTCTTCCACCAAAGCTCTTGGTGCTGATTTTTTAGGTAAAAATTTTCACCACTCTTTCTTCTTCCTTCCTGACTGCAGAAGTTTAAATCCAAGGCTTCTGCATCCTCAAAAATGCCCAGGCTGGTCCACAAGTCTGTCCTGTCACAGAGAGTCCCATCCTGTCACAGAGAGTCCCAAGCCTTACTAGAGACTAGCATGCCTTTCAGTGGTGTGCACCTTACAGGGAGGACCATGCACCTTACAAGGAGGACCATGGAGCTTATAGGGAGGATCATGCACCTTACAGGGAGGACCATGGACCTTACAGGGAGGACTATGCACCTTACAGGGAGGACCATGCACCTTACAGGGAGGATCATGGACCTTACAGGGAGGACCATGCACCTTACAGGGAGGACCATGGACCTTACAGGGAGGATCATGGACCTTACAGGGAGGATCATGGACCAGTTTTGTCCCCATAGTCTTCCTGCCTATCTATCTATCTATCTATCTGTCTGTCTGTCTATCTATCTATCTATCTATCTATCTATCAATCAGCTATCATTTATCTATCTCTTCCTCTCCCAGCCAGGCTTGGAAACCAGGGCCTCCGTCATGCTAGTGTTAGGCAGACATTCTTGTGCCGAGCTGCACCCATCCTAGAAGTAAGACTTTCCCCCTCAAAGTGTTACAACCTTCACATTCAGTAATGGGACAGAGAAGCTGAGAGGCATAGTAATGTAGACCTTCTTGGAAAACTTTTATGTCCATGTGACATTTGCTCTCTCTCTCTCTCTCTCTCTCTCTCTCTCTCTCT
>NC_034603.1:65880550-65890550 GCF_900095145.1 Mus pahari
GTGTGTGTGTGTGTATGTATGTCTCTGTGTTTGTGTGGTGTTTATCTATCTGGTGTAGTGTGTGTGTTTGTGCGTATATGTGCGTGTGTGTCTGTGTGTGTGGTGTGTGTGTGCTATGTGTGTATGTGTGTGTGATGGTGGTGGTGATGTGTGTATGTGTGTGTGTCTCTGTGTTTGTGTGGTGTGTATCTATCTGGTGTAGTGTATGTGTATCTGTGTATGTGTGGTGTGTGGTATGTGTGTGGTGTGTATATATGTATGTGTGTATATGTGTGTGTGAATATGGATGGATTAACCCGCGTGGTAAGCACATACAAGCTGGAAAAATCTATGGTGGGCGAATTCAGAAGCGAAGTCAGGAAGGGCCGAGAAGGGGCAGCGGAGAGAAGACTAGCTGGCTTATCGCCAGGGGAAATGACTTGAGGTCTATGAAGATGAGTGGCCTTTCCCCTCTCCTGTGGCAATGCTGAGCAGCCATGGGAAGGCTGTGTGTGTCTGTATGTGTGTGGTTTATGTGTGCTGTGTGTGTGTGTGTGTGTGTGTGTCTGTGTGTCTGTGTGTCTTCTACTCAGCTCTGTGCTGCACTTCAGCTCATGGTGAGGAACACTTGGAGAGCCATTTCTATTCTTCGCCCACCCTCGCCCCAACCTTAGCTGCAATGGAACTTCTTGTGGGTTTGGTTGGTCCCCAGATTGCAGCCCCCCACCCTGCGGTGTGTGGTGAGAATGGAAGGTAAGATCCACAGGGCTCAGGCAGAGGTGTCTGTCTGAAGCTACCCCAGGACTCCACAGCCTCACGGAGGATGCAAATCTACCCTTTCTCATCTCAGCCCCCACCTCCATCAGGGGGGCCCTTAGGTAGTGCACGGATCACATGCACAGGCGGTGCTAACCGCGGCACTAACCACGGCACCCCACTGGCCTCAACTGCCAGACTCGAGGTCCTCAAGCTCCTGCAGGCCCTTGGAGTTGAGGGCTCCTTCCTACTCAGGCTCCCGATGCTTCTGCGTGCACATCACTCAGAGAAGGAGCCTCAGGAGTAGGGTGCAAGCCAGCAGGTCCACAGTCACAGGACAGCGTCTGATCTGGGCTGGTAGAATGGTAGTCCGCCATCTTAAGATGACAGTGTGTGTGTGTGTGTGTGTGTGTGTGTGTGTGTGTCTGCTCCCCTGCAGCAGATTTCAACAGAGTTCTGGTGGAAATGCCCCCCCCCCATTTCTGCATCTCTTCTTTCTAGTCCCTGCTTCCCAATGCCCTCTCTTTGTATCCCCCCCCCCGCAACTCCCCCCTCCCCGCCAAGACAACAGGATGTGAGATATCTCAAGCATAGACTAGGCAGGTCCTCTTTCACAGTGGGCATGAACAATGCGGTGCAGCTCACATCCGATTCTGCTGAGATGCAGAGACGTGCTGAAGACATCCAGCCCTCAGGCTGAGGCCTCAGACACACGGAATTGCTGCCACTCAACTGTTGCCACGGAATTGTTGCCATGGAATTTCATAATCTCCTCCCCCCTTACCCTGAGACAGACACCATGCTACAAGGCAGGCTAAGCCGTTTGTGTGTTTGAGGAGGAATGTTTTAATTACTGGCATTGTATAAATGAATTGAGTAAGAGTCGAATCCATAAGTCCTTTAGAAGGAAAATGCTAACATACCAGGAATTTGGGATTCCTGGCTCTGGCGGAAATGTTCATAAAAAGCTAAGCTCTTAATTTGTAAATAGGCTCCATGAAGCCGTCCCTGTAAGCAGAACTTATTTTCCCCTAACATAAGTTCTTTTAAAAGGAAAGGAAGAAAAGGGTTCTGGCAAAAAGCTATAGATGCCAGCTCGTGTGTACACGACGGCACGATCAAAACCCTTCCTGTCCTTGGTCCCCCCCTCACTGAGACGGTCATGACTCAGTAGCTGAAGGAAAAACTTAACTATATTTTCACATCAAAGACATATGAAACACATTCTCACGCGCAGACTTGTCTGCTTAATGCCCACACATCAAGAAGTTAAAAATAAAACAAAACAAAAAACCTGTGGCTATTGAATAATCATGTATTAAAGCTGGAAGTGACCATCAGGAGGGTCTGGATGCAACTCTTATTTTATGGTTGAGGACATTTAGCTTTTAGAGTTAACCAATTAGTATCAAGTATGAGCTTGGCAAGCATGGCTGGGGGCCTTGATTCCAGTGCTCGTTTATGGAGCATTTTCCCAAGAATCTTGATGTCTTGGTGACTATGTGACAAAGGCGACTAACTGGTCCATCTACAGAATAAGATCAGCCTTCCAAGACTCTCGGTGAGATGCGGCAGCTCCTCTTTAGGACAGCAGAAGCCCAACACCACGGTGCTGATCACCCTCTCAACCCAGCACCCCATAGGTAGACTGAGGCAGGAAGCTCAGAGTGCCGTCCAGCTTCAGCTAGCAGTGAGCCTGAGGCTTGCTGGGGCACCGGGAGACCCTGTTTTAAAAATAGAGTAATAAAATAAAAGCCATGCATTTCTAACCCAGGAGAGTGTGATGTCACACCATCCTGAGAGAACATTTGTGGTTCTGTTCCTGATCTCATGCCTGTGGGGTGAGGGGTGGGGTGGCGGGGAATTAAGCAGCACATTTTGGCTCCTTTGCCTAAAATCACTTTTCAAATGTTCTTTGGGTTTTCAGTCAGTACTCCACCAAGGTGACGAGGGTGGCCTCCCAGCCAACCCTACACGCTCTGCTCAGCCAACCTCTCTTCCCTCCATTTTCTTTCTTTCTTCCCCCTTTGTCCCCTGGTGTGGCAGTTGCACCTGGCAGGCACTGTACCCCTAAACTATGTCCCCCCCACACACTTGCTCTACCAATCCCAATCAAAGGAGACAAATGCCAGCCCTCTGTGTATGACTCTGCGGTTTCAATGATACCCAATATTTAAAAGCATTGGATTTTCTGGAGTAGAATTTTCATCCAGACTGAGGCAGGAAGATCAGGGTCTGGCTCAGGCCAAGTCGTCCGAGGTTCACCCTTGTGACAGCAGGTAAAGGAGAAGGGCCCTCACTCGGGTGGCTTCAGTTTTGTTTGATAGGAAGTGGATTGATGCTCCAAGAACAGGGTCTTCCATTACTGCCAGCGGGTCCTTACTGTACGGCCACCTCTTCCTCACTGTTAGAACGTGAAGGGAGGGTACTACACGCTAAGGCTTCTGCCTTGTGTTGGTGCCCAAGAGCAAGGGCAGCTGGGCGGCTCTTCTGCTGTGTGGATCTGGGCATAGGATCAAAGGGCTTTTCCACATATGGCTGCTGTATTCCAGCGAATGACTCCTGCAGCCCACGGAGGACTGTTCCAATTGGCCAGGAGCTCCAGTGGATGGCTGTCTATTGCTACAAAAGATAATGAACCAGATACTTCTTTGGCTTTTAAATCCCATCAAACTCAGCTGCTGGGAAAGGGAGGTTTCACAAAGTAACATGATAGCTCTGCGAACAGTTTCTGAATGAAGACAGTGATTTCCCTGACTGCTCATGAGGACATGATTGAGAGCTAACATAACTGGGCGGGACTGTGGGTTTGAGTTCAGTCCAGTAGGAGAAGGCTACCATCAGTTTTAAAAAAACAGTGTTGACCCTCGCATTGAGGACAGATGCTCACTTCAACATGGCTCTGTGCTCTCCTCTGGCGATGTGAGAGGAGAACTCGTAGCGATCGTGGCTCCGGTAGCCGCACATGTTACACTCGAAGGGATCACGGAAACCGTGGCACCCCATGTGGATGGTGAACATCACATAATCCAGGAAGAGGACATGGCAGTGGTCACATCGAAACACATCCATCACCTCCCCTTCTTTGTTGATCACTTTGATGGAGTCCCTCAGGCAGATGGGAGGGGGCTTGAGGAGTTCAAAAGAGCGAGGGACCTCCTTGAGAAGAGGCATCCCGTTGCGGGCCTGGGGAAGGACCACGTGGCTTTGCTGGTAGAGATGCTGGCGATCCTCGTGGTTGCTGTCGGTGTCTGTGGAGTCCTGGGCACTGTTATTGGGGGACAGACCTCGTTCAGAAGACAAGACCTTCTCTGGCAGGAGGATCCGTTTCTTTTCCAGCTCCTGTGGGGCCCCATTGGGCATATCGGCCCGAGTAAGTGCTATGGGGTACACACTGCTGATGACTGGGACCATCTCAGAGGTGGGCGCAGGTGGAGTCTGGACTAAGGGGCGAAGGGCTTCAGCCCCCAGATAGCTGATGGCGTTATTGATGGCTTGGTCCATCATCCGGGTCTGCATCATCTCGTTCTCCTTCTCATACATGTAGCCGGGATTGTAGTTGGCGTCAAAGCAATGACGCTTCTCACCTGGAACGGGCAGGAGGGGAGGTTAGAGAAGAAACAGCAGGAGGCAGAGTGGGGAAAGTTGTTTCCCAGAGAACTCTAGAAGAGGGGAAGGGTAAGCTGCGGTTGCTGCACACTGGCACCCAGCCACGGGGCAGGAGGCACCCAGCCACGCCAGTCTCAGGGGTACATCAGTCACACGTTTAGGGGTGCTGTACATGGTTGACTTGTCAATTTAAGCCAGTGGATAAAGGAGAAGGGCAGAGGTGAGGCCATGTCGTGAGGTGTGCCCCCTGGAGGAAAGGGGTGGGCACAGGATGCAAAGACAGTGGGACCAGCGGAGGGTAGGGGTGGGGGTGGGGGGGTGGGCTGTCAGGAGCCTGGGGCCTCTGCTCTGCTACTGAGTGCTCTCTTAACGTGCTAGCGACATCCTAACTGCTATTCCACTGTAATGAATACTGTAAAGAAGAGATGTCCGTGATCAGCCTCAGTCGCTTGCAGCTTGTAGCTTGTCCTGGCTGTCTCCTAATCCTACTTTACTTTTTACTAATTTACTTATGGCGCCATAAGAAAACACAGGGATCAGAGGAGTCAGGTTCTGCTCTTGAGTGGGTTCTACCCCTGCAGGGCAGACACAAGACCTTCAGGGGTAAAACTGGAGGCAAGGTACATCACAGAAGGCTGCTCATCTGTGGAGGCCATCTGTGGTTTTATTCTAAATGCCCCATTTGATGTTTGAACCAGGGGAAGACTTTGTCTTCTGTTAAAAGTGTGTGTGTGTGTGTGTGTGTGTGTGTGTGTGTGTTGTAAGGTGTTATATGCAGGCAAAGTGAAGCTGTTTGGTATGAACTGTATATTTCAACATTAGGGGGATGCCAAAGACTTCAGAAGTACTCTGGGAAAAAAATGAATTCTTGGAAAAATCCAACTCTTGAGAGGGTTACTTGAGAATTGGTAGGACCAGGATTGCTCTGTATGAGGGAGGAGAGGAGATGAGGGCTGAAAGATGCGGGCAGGCAGAGCGAGCCGCAGAAGGGGTTTCTCAGACTTCACAGAGCCCCACACTGTAATGGCCACACACTGGGGTAGCAGTGGTGGTTGGGACAGGCTTCAGCCACATGGACTAGTTTGGGCTGGTTTGATTCTGGTTCCATTGGTTACTAGTTGTGTGACCCTGTGTGAAAGGAACGCAGTAATTCCTCACAGGGTGATTGGAAGGCACTCAGGGCTGGGCTAGGCACATACACAGCACCTGGCACAAGCTGGCATCTCCTTTCCCCCCCCTTTCCTTCCTTCCTTCCTTCCTTCCTTCCTTCCTTCCTTCCTTCCTTCCTTCCTTCCTGAGATCTTTTATTTGCTTTATCTAAAGGCATGCGTGTGTCAAAGCATGCTTGTTGAGGTTAAAGGACAACTTGTGGGACTCGGTTCTAGCTTCCCACCATGTGGGACCTTGGTTTTGATCTCAGGTTACCATGTTTGGCACCAAGTGCCCTCGTCTGCTGAGCCACCTCACTGGCCTGGGTTTTCTGTTCATAAGGATCAAAGTTTACAAATGTCCAGGTATCCCATATTGTGGGAAAGACAGATCTGGAAAACAAAACAAAACAAAACAAAAGGAAAGAGGTAGGCCTATAATCCCAGCTACTCCGGAGGCCGAGGGAAGAGGATCAGATGGAAGACCTGCCTGGGCTGCAAAGGGGGTTCAAGGTCAGCCTGGGTAGCTTTGTGAATGTTTGTCTCTAAAGTTAAAGACAGATTTGGGGGTGTAGGTCAATGGCAGAGTGCTTGTCTATCTGTGTGAAGCCCTAGGGTTGATCCCAGGGCCACAATCAAACAGAGGACTCTTGAAAACACACAGTAGGGCCAAATGACAGGCATTCTGAATAACCAGCCATAGGGTGTGGTTGGATTCAAACACGCAGCAAGTGGTTACCCGCCTCTGAGGAAAGACGGTCGTGATCAATGAACAGCAATGCGTAATATGTGCTAGACTAGGATGGGAGGCAGAAAGGCCAGCTAGGAGATAGATCTGAGATGCGTTTACCCTGCATCCCCATGACTTTGTGGACCCTGTTACTTTCTACACTAATATCTGAGAAAAAGAAAAGAAGAAGCCCTAATTTGACAACCCACTAGGAAGCCACAGAAGAATGTACAAGTTTGTCAAAGTCACCCATGGGTTTTCTTCCCAGCTCCCAGACTGGTTCTCTTGTCGATGATGATGGCCGCCTGTATCAATGACACCATGAACAGGAAACACCGAGTTCACCCACACCCGTTCCCCTGGAAACGGCACAGGGCTGATGAAATCTGGTTTCTTAATCTTTTCAAGGTCATTTCCCAGTGTGGCTGGCTCTGCCCCTCTAACCTCACTAAGTACCAGGAGATCTCTAATCACTGTTTCTTATGACGGAGAGGCTCTGGGAAGTTTCCAGGGACATGTAGGCACGCCACCACCTCCGCTCTCATCCACCGGAAGCGCCTCGCAGCAAACAGCTGGGATACCACAGGTGGAACGAGACAAGACAGGAAGGGAGACCAAAGCCCTGGAAGAATGGAGTCAGGTGACAGAGGTGTGTGGTTTGACGCAGACCATTGTTCAACTTGACGAGGGGAGCGCCCCAGATCTTCACGTGCACACAGTTCATTCTGATCAGATCCCCTCATCTCCCAGTTACCGTAACCTGATCGCTGCAGATGGTTATCAGTCACCTGCAGACCGGATGACTCAATGTGTACGAAACGCCGAAGGGGTAGGCTACAGTAATTGAGAAGCCAATAGCTCACGTTTCTTTAGTAATACACTCATAAGAAAGGTTAGGCAAACCACAAGAGTAGAACTGCTTCCAAAGCAGCTCATACAGATTTTCTTCTGATGAAGACAGAAATGATCCTGAATGCAGACTCGAAGGCTGCCTGGTTGAGCCACTTGTTCCTTATAAACCTTCTAAAAGGTGGCTAACTTCTATTTTGGTATTTCTCAAGTGAGAAACGGCATGGCTGTATTGAAGCAACGGGAACAAGGTTGTTGGGAGTCTAGAAGCTCAGACTGGGTACGCAGACTTAGAGCTCTGTCTGCAGGGTCTAAGGTCAAGATCCACTATATATTGCGTATAAGATGCTAGTGGTAAAAGCGACTTTTATTGCAGCCCTACAGTACTGAGCTTTGTGCTACAGACTAAGCTCACTGCCACACTTTGCCACCCCTTCAAGGCTGAACGCTTTCAAGGTGGATTACTGTCTCCGGCAGAAGAGGAACCTGGAGCTCAAATTGCTTCACTTTTTCCAAGGTTGTCCAGGGTGACAGGAGAACCAGGCTGCAATTCAAGAGTCAAGGCCTAGCACTTGCTGGATGCTTCCTTGCTCATGGTGGCTCAGTCCTCCACAGTGACATCAGACACTCTGCTGAGATAGTTCTCACAGACAGGGCAGAGGGCCGAGTGGCAGCCACCATGGCTCTTTGTTGTTTAATTCTCACTATCATCAGCAGCTATCAGAGGTGGAGGAGGGGACTGCAGCCACAGCGAAGGGTAGAAGACTGCACAGGAACAGGGATGTGGGAGGGAGGGCATCCAGACCCGGAACTTGGGAAGGAATGCCTGCTTGGAAGTGGAAAGGGGTCCAGAGAAGATTGAAGGAAGAACAGAGGGAGGCTGGGCAGAGGCCACTGGGCTGCACTGCTCCACCAGGAGAGGCAAGTTCTGGGGCTTCTACGCCACTGGGAGCAACTTATGGGGGCTAAAGAGGAAGGCAAAAATGACTTGACCCCGAGACAAACTGCAAACCCAATATTCCAGTCAATGCTGGGCAATGGAAATATATGGATCTATTTGAGTCTTGAAGTTCCTCGGGTCACTTAAATGTCTTTCTTTCTTTCTTTCTTTTCTTTTCTTTTCTTTTCTTTTCTTTTCTTTTCTTTTCTTTTCTTTTCTTTCTTTTTTTTTTTTTTTTAAATATTTTTAGTTATTTATTTATTATATGTAAGAACACTGTAACTGTCTTCAGACACTCCAGAAGAGGGAGTCAGATCTTGTTACTGATGGTTATGAGCCACCATGTGGTTGCTGGGATTTGAACTCTGGACCTTCGGAAGAGCAGTCGGGTGCTCTTACCCACTGAACCATCTCACCAGCCCTTAAATGTCTTTCTTGCTGCTTCCTATTATGTACCATGGCTGTTCCCACTCGCTTTACTGCAACCACATGTCAAGAAATAAAGGAGGAGGGAGGAAGATGGGGAGGGAGGGAGGAAGGGAGGGAGGGAAGAAGAGAGGAGGAAGGAAGGAAGGGAGGGAGGAAAGGAGGAAGGAAGAGAGGGAGGAGGAGAGGAAGGGATGGAGAGAAGAGAGGAGGAAGGAAGGAAGGGAGGGAGGGAAGAAAGGAGGCAGGGAGGAAGGAAGGGGGAGAGGGGAGGGAGAGAGAGGGGAGGGAGAGAGGGAGGGAAGAAAGAAGGTAGGGCACATAAGCAAGAAAAATGGGGTACTTAGTGCTTGTAGTGATTCTGATTTCAACGTAAGGAAGACTCCCTTCAGGACACCGGGGCGTCAGGCAGCAGCAGGAAGGGAAGAAACCCTGATGGGGAGAAGACCTGAGCTGGAGCCACTGCCCAGGTGGTCTCTGTCACCTGTGACACACGGCTTGGATATAGGGAATTCCAGGCAGCCAAGATAGTTCTTCCCTCTGGACACAGAACAGCCACCTTTCAGGGCTTCCCTGCCACCAGCTCTCAGGGACCAGACTTCTGGCTGCCCAAAGCTCCCTGACTTCAGTATCAATCTGACCTGGGTCTCAGCCCTGGTGACCTGGGTCTCACCCTGCTTTATCTAAGCTGTGTTTCCCTGGTGCTCCTGTTGGTTGTCTGTCCTTCCTGAGTCTAAGGACTTCTCTGCAGGTTCCCAGCAGAATGTGCCTTAATTAAGAACATCTCAATGTCTATGGAACCAGGGACACAGGTGTTAAACCTGCTCCCCGCTGCTCTGTTAACCAAAGTAGGTGAGCTGATGCTGCTCGCAGAAGTGTCAAAACCTCACACACGTGTTTACTGCCACTGCCACAGATCTTTTTTTTTTTTTTTTTTTGGTCTTCATTTTCTTTTCAACACAAGAACGTTTGTTAATTAAGTAACTCACATGTGGTGAGTTTTGTTTGCCGGGTGGGGTTGGGGGAGAAAAACCAGGAAAAAAAGTTATGTATCTGCCCTCTGTTTGGGCCAACTATTTGAGACTAGCCTGACTTAAAGGATAGTCAAACACTGTTTCTCACGGGATAAGCTTCTGGTCAGGATGCTACAAGCAAGCCCACCTTGGAAAGAGATCCTCATGACCTGGATGAGAGCCGCTACCCCTGCAGGGGGAGGGGGAAGGGGTCCACTGACCAAGTTCTGTTTGACATTCGCCCTCACAGTTCAGGGCAGGGCAGCAAGGGCTGGTGTGAGAACGGTGCACTCTTCGAAAGGATGAGAAGGGACTGACTCATCCTTTGTGTGGTGGTGCCATTTCCCTGGCAACGAAGCTCTTCAGAAAATGGCTCCTTAACCAGGGTGTAGTGGCGCACGCCTTTAATCCCAGCACTCGGGAGGCACAGGCAGGTGGATTTCTGAGTTCGAGGCCAGCCTGGTCTACAGAGTGAGTTCCAGGACAGCCAGGGCTACACAGAGAAACCCTGTCTCGGGGGAAAAAAAAATATGGTGCCTTGGAAAGGAAA
>NC_034603.1:65895550-65905455 GCF_900095145.1 Mus pahari
AGACTGTGGATTAGTGATCAGCCCATCACTAGGCATCAGAATGGCACAGGCTAGAGCTGTCTGGCCCGGCTGTAAAGTAGTATTGACCTAATTGCCTTATACACACATAAGACATATCTATAGGAAGGTTCCCTTTTACTCTAGAGAGGCCAGGACAAGTGCACTTTCAAAGCTTGCTAAGATGATGGTAAAAGACAGCTGCAACAGGAGACAGTGGCTCACACCTATAATGCCAATACTTGGGAGGCCGAGGTGAAGGGGACTGCCATATATTTGAGACTAGCCTGGGCTATGCAGTAAGTTGTAGGCCATCCTAGACTATCATGTGAAACTCTGGGGAGGGAGAGAAGCTAGAATTTCAGTCCACTAGAGGAATATAAAAATAGTGCCAATACACTGAACAAAATATAATTGACTTTGCTACAGCCAGCAGTGCCCAGTGAGACATCATGGCTCCAGAGGGAAGATTCATTAGCCGCTACAAGTACAAGGCCGAAGACTTTATAATGCTAGCCAGGCTCAAGGATCAGTAAATTATTTCAGAAAAAAAAAAAACCCCAAAGAGTAAAAATACTATGTATGATTATTTTGTTATCATTGTTATTTTTTGAGACAGGGTCTTTCTGTTGCACAGCCCCAAGGCTGGCCTCAAATGTACGTTCCTCTTGCTTCAACCTCTCAAGTCCTGGGATTACACATGCACACGTCTATGCTCATGATGGTTGTGATAGTTTTAAATTTGTGGGCTGTATTGTCTCTTTCTATATTCATTTTTCCTACTCTACAGCTCTTTAAAAATGTAAAAATGGGGCTGGGGAGTGGCTCGGCCAGTGACATGCTCGCTATATAAGCCTGAGAACCTGAATGTGGATCTCAAGTGCCACACCTGTGCTGTGGCCCAGGCCTGTATCCCCGGCACCAGGGAAACAGGACCAGCAGACCCTAGAGACTGACTGGCCACGCAATCTAGCTGAATCTGCAAGCCCACGAGAGACCCCGTCTCAAGAAATAAGGTGGACAGTGATTGAGAAAGGCATCCAAAGTCAACTTCTGGCTCCAGGCACGTCTTACACGGGCATGTTCACATATCACACATGTCACATATACACATATATAATAAGTAAATGGTAAAAGCCCTGTGCACAGACAGATTGCTGGCTGCACTCGACTCGAGGGCCATGGTGTGTGCATCCTTACCCTAGCAAACACTGTGATGTTATGAACATGTTTCTGTTTTATCTGACAACGTCAGAAGGTCCAAGCTAAAGAGCTAAATAGCCACACACCTCTAACGTGTCTAAGGAAGAAGAAAATGTAATTGCTTTAAGGAGCTAGATTTAAAAAGCTAATGACAGCTTATAGAATGAGATACTCCTAGGATAGGTTTGGGAACGGTCAGCCCTTGCCCTGTAATAGAAGAGTCTGGGCACTGACCGTGTGAAGAGATTCCAGCACATGGTCTGTCAGACATGTGATCATGTCTACCCTTGCAGAAAATGAATGGCAGAGAAAGAACTGCAGGGCAGGACAGTCAGTCTGGGCCAGAGAGAGTCAACGCCAGATTGGTCATTCCAAGGATTAATTATTTTCCACTTTAGTACCATCATGAAAAGAACCCTATTTCAGATGTCATACCATATAAAACTTTGTGTGGTTTTTAAAGTCAGTAATAAAAGAAAATCTGTCTCCAAAAGTAAAAAAAAAAAAAAAAAAAAAAACCAAAAAAACCAAAACCAAAAAACAACCCCTCCTGGCTCTGAAGAAACACATCCTGAGTTCTGCTCCAGCTGTCAACAGGATTTATGTAAATGAACACACTGTGCTCAGGGCCAGGGGTGTGGGCAGCATTCAGGCTCCGTAAGGTCTTTGGACCCTGGTACATGTGGACAGAACCCTGCTACTGAGTGAAGTGGGTCAAATTCTGTTCAGTCCAGGGACAGGTTAAAATGACCAAAGAGGAAACGATCACACGTATTATTTCCGTTCACACAAACCACCGCCAGATGTGGCACTACCCAAAAGCCCCTTGAGCAGAGAGATGAAAGGCAGAGACTGGAATTTGAAGTCGGTTCCCAATAAGAGGGATCGCTTCTTTGCACTTCCTTTCTTTTAGAAGCAGGGGAGCCATGTCTGTACTCTAGGGGTGCCCTTGAGAGGATCACTCTTGTAGCTCTTATTGAAATGATCTAGATTGAAATGACGTTGAAAATACTTAGGGAATTTTTCCTTTTGACCCCATTTCTTACCACCGTGTTCTGTCCCTTGCGGTTGCTCCCTTTCTGGGCACATCATGACCTAGGACCTACCCCGAGCGAGCGCAGTACCTTGGCTTCCCACTTATCTTTTAGGAGCCGCTGCTTAAGCTGCAAAGTCACCATCAGCATCAGCAGGTTTGTGGGCACACGCAATCAACATCCTCTGCGTTTGAGAGGATGCTGATGCGTGGACACGTTGACCTAAATAACTGTAATTAGGGCATGTCACTAAATGGCAGCCTTCTGAGATAACATCACCTTTCTCATTCCTGGTTACCCACCAAGCTGGTCTCAAACAGTCATTTCCAGATAACTCTCAACACAGCAATCAGTGACCAAATGGCTGACATTAAAAAAAAAAAAAAAGAAAAAAGTAACATTCAGGAGTGTTCGAGGGTGGAAAGATAGTAACATTCAGGAGTGTTCCAGGGTAGAAAGATAGTAACATTCAGGAGTGTTCACGTGTGGAAAGATAATCTGAAGCACGAGGCTTCCCTTTTCATTCCTATTTTGTTTTCCTATTTCACAGTTCTGCTTAGAGGGAGGTACTTCCTGCAAGAAATCAAGAGGCAGATTCTGGTTCCCTGCACCCTCCCCAGATCTGTCATTCACTGACTTTCTGACCCCAGCTCCCCCAACCACGGGGAACAACCCCTCAGGGGCTGAGGTTATCTCCACAGACTCAAGTGTTTTCTAACTGCCGAGTGGACCTAGGCTAATGGCAACAACAAAGAGGACACTCTAATTTTCTTTCCTAGACCTTTCCACTTCTGACCTGTCAGAGAGCTGATGAACGAAAGCACTGAATAGCCCCTCTGAAACACTAAGTCAGATGCCAGCTTCCTCTGAGCTCAGGGATTGCTTAGGAACCATTCTGAAAAGACAAAAGAGAATGCCTTCTGGCTCGGGTCTTCCCGACTCAACTGTCTAGACTTGTTATCTCGCTATACCACGTCTCAGAAATGTAAATGGAGGAAAACAAGTTTGGCAACATTGCAAGGGAAGAAGATAATGAGTTTAGGTGAAGAAATAGGAAATCCGTTCCTAGGTGCTATTTGGCAGTTTAATGTTGCCAGGGTGGAGGTGGGGAATGCAGGATAGTAGACATTGGCATATTTGGTTCCTGAGTGGGCACGGGGTCGGATCCTGAACACTTTCCCTTTACATCATGTGTCTACTACATAGTAAGTAATGCCAACTTTTACTAGCAACAGATTGCAAAGACATATTGGAAAAATAATAAAACGTCATTGAAAATCACAATTGCAGAAGTGACCCATTGCCTTTAATCTCTGCATGTGCCTTAGATACTAATTGCTTCCATAATGCATTAAAAAAAAATCTCAAAGCAATTGCAGCTTTGACTAAGTGGTAGTGTTTTGCTTTTACTTTTTGCAAAAATCCTTCCTTAGGGCTCGAAGTGTTAAATGGAACTTAAACCAGTCACTGCTTCCTGTCTCTTCTATGGTGTGGTCAGCAGCTAATAGAGACGGGAACAAGCAGAGTCATTGTGCAACAAGATTGTCTAACAACAGATCGCTATCGAAGACAAGGCAGGTTGAAACAAAAAAAGTTACATGAAACTGTTGTCCTGTGAGCAAGTAAGGTGAAGACTGTTAAGGAAACAGACTTGATTTTTTTATTTTATTTTATTTTATTTACTTTTAGAAGAAAAAGTATGTTATCTTGCTTTAAAAAAAAAAATCTGGAAACCCTTGTGCTTGCATTAGCTCAACTGAGACAAGCAGAGAGAAGAGAAATGTTAACTCTAAGACTCACAAATAAATATAATTAATTGGTCACCTTAGGGTTTTTCTTTTTGACAAGGTCTCTCTATGTAGCTGTGTAGAATCTACATTGTAGACCAAACTGGCTTTGAACTCACAGAGGTCCTCCTGCCTTTGTCTCTCGAGTGCTGGATTCAAGGTGCATGCTGTCACACCAGGTTTTAGCCAATTACTTTATAGATGTTATTACCAGCGGTAGAATGCTTGTCTAGAATACACAAGGCCCTGGTTTGAGTTCTGGCACTACAAACGAAAAGGTTTTTTTTATTGCCAGAACGCATGGTTACTCACAAGAAAATTAGACTACAAGTCTAACTAGTGTGAAATGAGGCCATGTGGACCCCAGGAAGACCAAGGTGACACGGAGAGAAAGCCCATGGTCATCTATCGCTCCTTCTGGTCACCTGGACTCCATTAGGCAGCAGGACCAGAATACTGTGATGACGTCACCCATGGCATTTGCACAGACTTGGGCTGAACTTGCAATGCCTCACGTGTCTCCATTCCTAGAGCAGTGCCTCAGGGGACCGTGTGTTCTTCAGGGACAGGAGTTTAGCTTTCCTCATCCTTGCAAACAGTTCTGACATAGGATGTGGCACATCTAGACTCGAACCGGCTGTGTCTGGATAAAAGAATGGCCATCTGAAGGTCCTGTCACTTCACACTGGTATTCTTTCCGAGGCTGCGCTTTACTCTGAGGCCATTTCACCTGTCCCCTTCCAGGAAGGCCTGCTTTCCAGCCTAGGTGGCTCTGGCCTCAGCTCGACTCTCACACACCAGCACAACTTAATTTACTTAACTTTTCTTTCTTTGGAGACAGGGTCTTGCTATCCTACCCTCCAAATCAGCAGCATCCTGCCGCAGCATCCTGGGTACCGCTGAGTGCTGTTACCACACTGCACTTTGCCTTGGGAGAACATTTTAGAAGGGACCAGAGGGATAAAGCTTTAGGATGTGCCCCACTGGGGATAAGTACAGCTGCCTGATTGTGTGGCCCGCATAAGGCCGAGGCTTCTTTGGCTAGTGCCACATCAGACTGGGCATGGTGGTACATGGGTGTGATCCCAGCATGGAGAGAGGGTGGAGGCAGAGGGCAGAAAAACTTTACTGCATTGGTCAGACTTGGGATAGAACACGGTATTCACACTGGACTCCTAGTTACAGGGAGGATATAGAAATGGGTTGGCTCAGAAAGCCTTCACATTTGGATCTCAGAAAAAAAAAAAATGTATGGACTCTATTTAAGACCGAAGAGACTCAGTCATATAGTTGTGGCATGTGGTCTTTATACTTTATTAAGCTGTGACTTTACCCATTATGTAACCTAAAAAAAAAAAAAAAAAAGTCAAAGCCAGGCATGGTGGTGCACACCTCTGTTAACCCCAGTATCCAGAAAGCACAAGCAGGTGGATCTCTACAGGTCCAAGGTCAGCCAGGGCTACATAGAGAGGCTGGCCGCATCTCAAAATCCAAATCAAACCAAACCAAACCAAACCAGAATCAAATCAAAGCTTGCTGACTTGGTTAACCCTTTACTTTCTACTGAGACTTAGACCATGCTGCACGGATCCATCGAACACCCCTATGAATACAAACTAGCTCAGACTGCAGCTCAGTGACTCCCAACCTGTCCAGCACTTCTGAATGGTCTAAATAATTTTTTTTTTTTGGTAACTTTTAAAACTTCAAATCACTAAAATGGCATGGGGACTCAATTTTTTTTAAAAAAGTTACTTTACAAATAATCACTTCAAATATATTGTATATGAAAGAGAGCTTGCTGGTCCTCCTGTTTCCAGGAGAATCATATCTCTCTCTCTCTCTCTCTCTCTCTCTCTCTCTCTCTCTCTCTCTCTCTCTCTCTCTCTCACACACACACACACACACACACACACACATACATGTATACACACATTTATACACACATACATTTACACACAATACACATAAATACACGCACATTCACACATATATACACATGCACATATACTCCCATGTATACACACACACTAGTATGTGCATGTATCTATTCAGTATATGTTGCTTTATTTCTTTTGCTATCCAGATAATATAAGATCACTAAAAAATAGCTTATTATTCCCCCAAATGGAAACTAAATCCGCTACCTATTAATCGATGATTAGAAAAGCAGAATGTAGTAAATTCATACATGGACTCTTTTTCAGCTACAAATAGGTATGAACTGCACCTTAAGTTGTACTTTAAAAACAAAAAAAATACTGCTAGACACACGCACATGCACATGTACACACACATTGAGTGCACACACACACACACACACACACACACTAAATAAGCAAGCTAAAGTTCTAGTGGTTTTTAAGTTAGTCAATGGATTCTGACAAGTCTTTGTTTTTCCACGTCTAAATCGAGAACATAGGATTAAATGTTTCTTTTATGTGCAAACACTAAACTTGCTACTAAGCATGCTATCAAAGATGGCGAACACCAAGCTTTATTTTTTTTTTTTTATTAAAAGAGCAAGCATCACTCCCCAGAACCAAGATGGACATGGGGGTCCTTGATAAAACCCGAGATGCCATCAGAATGAGAGGTAGAGGCAACACAGACTCACAGGTTTTTGCTGCCCAGTGTGGGAATCAGGAAACAGGCTTTAACTAAAGCACAATTTCCTTCCACTCCATGGGGGAGAACACTCAGGATTTCCACTCTGCTTTTCATAACTCCCCCACTTTGCTCTGTCACACTCTGTAATCACCCTGCTTCAGGCCACTCAAAATGTTCCAGTGCAGTTACAGCTGTCAGTCACCAATGCCCATGAGGACCGCTTCCCGCTAGATAAGCACTTGGTTCTCAGAATCAAACAACCAAGTCCCCACCCCACACTGAAGAATCTGGTTGAAGGCCAAATGGATAGAAGGAAGGGTGACCGTCAGAGATGCTATACAAGACAAGCTTTAGGCTGATGCAAGTAGAAGAAGAGAAGGAAATGAAGCCAGCCACCCTGGACGTGGAGGAGAAGCAGAGCCTTTCAACCTGCGGTCAGGAGGCAGACAGTTCAAATCCCTGGAGAAAATAGGAATCCTGTCAAAGCCAAGCACAGACATCGCAGTGAGTCACACTCGCAGTCAAGGACATCACCTTTGGGCCCCGGGTAAAGGAAATCCTTGCACTTTTTAACTGGTTCTTCACTAACCACTCTCCAGCCTGTGTCACACTCTGTGCCATTCCAACACTGTTAGGAAATCCTGCTGGCTCTGCCCTGGCTCTACCTTTGAAATGTGTTTACAGACTCAGAACACCATCACCCAGTCAATGCCAAGACAGTTTCCCTTGGCGTGAATTCCTGCCACAGACTCCCAACTGGATTCCCCCAGATCTATCTCACCTTGTCCTCAGCACGACCTATTTTCATGAACAAGTTAAGACGATGGCTTTCAGATGAGAAGTCCGGTGACATCACCTGTCCATGTTCAAAGGTTTTCCGTTTCTCTCAAAGGCCTTTACGATAGCCTACAAGGCCTGATAAGATCTGGTTTCCCTTCTCCTCTCTGGCTTTACATCCCATTGCTCATGCCTCTCCAGTCACGCCGGGCTATATTTCTATTTCTTCAAGTTGAGCCTTGGGACCTTTGTATGTACTGGTCCCCAGTGACCTGTGGGGCTCACTGCCATACCTTTAAGTCCCCTGAAATGCTGCACAGTTGGCAGCTTCCTAGGCTCACCCATTCCCTGTACTCTATGCTCTGCTTTTCTCCATAGCACTCATAATCTCTCTGCCTTGCTCATTTGTTCTGTCTAGGATCTGTCTCCATCGCCTAGAAGGGCAGACGCTCACTGACACGTCCAGCGACCTAGCACTGTGCCACTCACCAGCGTCCCCCATGTCAGGGTTCTGAAGAAAAGCTCGGCAGCGTTCCTTGTGCTCCTCCAGGGAGCTTCTCTGCTTGTAGCTTCTCCCGCAGAACTCACACTTGTACGGCTTCTCCACTAGAAGGAAGACACAGGATACTCAGGGACCCTACACACTGCTGGCCTGGCCAGACCCATGCCTCCAAGTCTACGTTGCTGTCACATCTGTTAAGCTGAACCAAGGCTACTGTTCACTATCACAGCAACATATTGAAAAGGAAAGTCTTTCGCAGATGGAAGGGTCTGGAGTGGGTGAACCCTGTTTTATTAGTGTTTGGCTTCAGGTTAAATCTCATGTCTTTTTGGTTAACACAAACAGGTCCAGAAGGCTGGAGAGATGGCTCAGCTGCTTTGACCCAGGTCTGGGCTTTGGTTCCAGCAGCCATATGGGGTGATTCACATCAGCTGTAACCCTAGTCCTAGGCGATCTAGAGTTAAACATAAAAGGAAGAGGAAGAGGAGGAAGAGGGGGAAAGGAAGGAAGGAAGGAAGGAAGGAAGGAAGGAAGGAAGGAAGGACGACAGAGAAACCATAGCCATTTGTTCTTCAAGGTGTGGTACAAAATGCAATTCAGCCAGATGTGGTGACAATGCCTTTAATCTCAGCAGACACAGAAGGCTCTTTGTGAGTTTGATGTCAACCTGGTCTACATAGTGAGGCCCCGTCTCAAAACCGAGACAAAGCACATTATTTGGGACCTGGGACAATGGTTCAGCAGTTAGGAGTTCTTACTACTAGGGCGGTTGGGGTGGTGAGAACGCTTGTTGCTCTCAGAGTGGACCAGGGTTTGAGTCCCAGCACACACCTGGCAGCTCACCACCTTCCAGAGTAAGTCCAGGTCCAGGGGAATCTGATGCCCTTTTCTGACCTCTTTGGGCACAAGAGTGCAGGGAAAATGCCCATTCCCATAAAACTGATGTGTTGTGACAACCATCTAACTTAAGTAAGGAACTAGGAGGTTTGTGGGCACTGGGATCAGGCTAGAGACAAATCAGACACCCACATTTTGGGGTGTGTGGGCCATTCTTATCAAGTGACCTCAAACAAGCATGACCAAACCACGGCTGATTAACAAGAGATATTTTTAGTAATAGAATTAATTAATTGCAATAGCCAAACATAGTGGCACAACCCCTTAATCCCAGCCCCTGGGAGGCAGAGGCAGGCAGATCTCTGTGGATTCGAGGCCAGTCTGGTCTACAAAGTGAGACCCTGTCTCAAAACAAACAAAAACAAATGAGAGAACAAATCGCAAAAATGACTTCAACTAATTTTCTAAAGCAAATCAGAAGTTTCCCCGTAAGTTTATTCATGGGAAAGCAATACTTTCAACTCTCTTTACAAGTTTATGTTTTTCTGGTCTATTGATAAAACATAACCTAAAAAAAGCAAAAAACAAAACAAAAAAAAACTGTCATTGTTTTAGAGACTGAAATGGGTTTTCCCCTTTAGTTTTTGGTATATGAGGGAGCCCAGAGCCTTGTGTGTGCTAAGCTGAAATGCTGCCACTGAGTCACCAGGCTCTGTCACAAAATGTTCTATTTTCCAATTCCTCTCGCTTTGGGAGTAAAAGCACTCTCAAAGGATCCTTATGAAGTCCTAAACCAGAACAAAGTACAGGTCTGCAATGGCTAAAAATGTTCATTCCTGCATATCTTGGGTGCTCTGGAGTCTGTCTCAAAACACCTACTGGGTTTATGCTTGAAAGGGGGCAATAGGAGGCAAGTCTTATTTTTGTTTTCTTGTTGCCCCATCATGCCCATTGCTGATTTGTTACACTGGCAAATGAGCTAAAATGGGAGAGGAAGAGGGGGAGGGGAGGGGAGGGGGAAAAGGGAGGGAGAGGGAGAGAGGGAGGGAGGGAGAGAGAGAGAGAGAGAGAGAGAGAGAGAGAGAACCCCTCTTTGCCACATATGATCTATCTTGGGTTTTGCTGAGGTTGGCTTGTTTAATCTTCCTCTGAATTGGG
>NC_034603.1:65905692-65921864 GCF_900095145.1 Mus pahari
AAAAAAAGTGTCATCTTGCTTGTTCAAAACAAGGAGTGACAAGATCAAGGCAGCGTGTGGCTTTTTAAGAATTCTCGAGGCTGCTCTTAGAGCTTAAAAATAATCAGGCTGGGATGGGGGAAGTTGGGGTTAGGAAATTTAGCCAGAAGCTGGGTAGGGGGGTGCACGCTTGCGATTATAGCATCCCGAAGGTTAGGAAGGGAGATGGCTACAACATCGAGGCTACCAGGACTACAACGTAGGGCTCCTAGCTCGAAAACTAAAACAAAATAAAGAAAAAATTTAGCCCAGAACAACCAAAACGAACTTTAAATAATAATTTATATCTGAGTCAAAGTTTTTCTTTTCTTTTCTTAAAATTTATAATTATATGGTGTATATACACGTGAGAACAAGCATTTGTGGTGACCGGGGCTATCGGACCCCCTGGAGATGGAGCTGAAGTTGGCTATAAGGCAACAAATATGGATGTCAACATGGAATCCTGGTCCTCTGGAAGAGCAATCTGTGCTCCTAGCCATTGCGTCGTCGCTTCAGCACCCCCACCCCTGCCCGTTTATATTTTATAATAATTTACAAACTGTTCACAGTTTGCATGCATAGTTTCTGAATGGAAAACTGGAAAATGTGTGTGTGTGCGCGCGCGCATGCACGCTCGCAAATTAAGGAAACAACCCCTTAACAATTAGTTTACCATAAAAATACTGATGGACACAATTTTTCTCACCAAAAAAAAAAAAAAAAAAATCACAAAGGCGTGGTAATTTGTTTGACTGCTGTTGCTCTCCAGACACAAGGCTGCCGGGGGACCGGTTTCCAGTGAGGCAGACGGAGAGCAATTAATGCCTTAATGGAAGTGCATTAGCCCTAGAGGACCGTGCTTATGCAACCCTTGGGGGTGTGGGGGGGAGGTGACAGATGGAGGCCTCCACACTCAACTAGGTATGGGATGCTCATGTCCTCACTTACCAGAATGTGTCCTAAGGTGTCCCGTGAGCGCATCTCTCCTTTGGCATGCGTAGTTGCAGAGGTGACACTTAAAAGGTTTTTCCCCCGTGTGCAGCTTAATGTGGCGGAGGAGGTTACCTTTCTGAGTAAAAGATGCCCCGCACTGATTACACTGGAACGGACGTTCACCTTCAGAAAGGATGAGAAAAGGAGATCGCTGATCACAAGGTAAGTGGGAAGGCGGGCACTCAGATTAGAGGCCTAGGGTAAAGACCCATCTCTGGGCATGTCTCCCCACAGTGACACAGATCGCTTGGGAGCTGCGTTTTTCAGATGAAGAGACTTGTGGGAGCTTCCTCCATGAAGAACGAACGCCCCCACTCAGACCAACAATTCTAGCTGTCACCTCGATTGAGTCAGGACGCTTTCTAGAGGTTTCTTCATTTCTTGGCATCTGAATGCAGTTGCCTTGGCAAAAAAAGACTCACAGAGTCAAGCCTTCATTTTCTTATTTTGTAGCCCTGTCTTGAAACTCACTATACAGACCAGGTTAGTCCCAAACTTAGAGAAATCTGCCTGCCTCTGCCTCCTGTGCTGGTGCTGGGATTTTTGACAGGATTTTCCTCTGTAGCTCAGGATAGCATGGGACTCATCATGATGGTCCTCCTGCTGCAGCCTCCTGAGTACTGGGACTGAGCCACTGAGGCATGCTTAGATGTAACGAGGTGTCAAGGCACCAGTCTGCCTGTTTAGAGTCTCTGCCTCATATGGAGTTTATTGACTCAGTGTTGACTTGTTCCCGGGCCTTCCTATGGATCCTTGCTTACCATACGAAGATGTCTTTAAGACTGATGATAAAACTCATATCCTTTTATCCACAGTAAGAGGACCTGTCTCTTGCCCCTATGTCTCTCCCTGTCTCTATCTCTCTGTCTCTCTGAGTGTCTATCTCTCTTTGTTTCTCTCTGTCTCTGTCTCTTTCTCCCTGCTTCTCTCTCTGACTCCCCCTGTCTCTCCAGAGTCTTACAATGTAGCCCTGGCTGTCTTGAAACTCATTAAGTAGACCAGGCTGGCCCCAAACTCAGAGATCTGCCTGCCTCTGCCTCCCGCACACTGGGTTTACAGGTGTGAGACATTACACCAGGCTTTTGCTCGTCTCTCTTTAGCCACAGTATTTGCACTGTGTTTGCCAAACACATAGCGAAGCACAAACAGGAGCCACTGGGTAAACTGGCAATGCAAAGAGAGGCATCAACATGACAGCAGACAGCAATGGAGGAGTCCAAAGAAAGACCCCCATTCTGCTACTTCACTCTTCACAGGGCTGCATGAGGACAGTTTTGAGAATGGACAGAGGAGGCGATTTACCGGTATGGCTTCGCTTATGAACCATCAAGACGTTGAAGCTAATGCAGGATAATCCGCACACATCGCAGTTCATCTTCCCACTGGTTGGTCTGCTGCTGTCATACGGCACGTGTCTCTCCAGCTTAATGCTTTCATAGTCGCTGTATTCTCTTGCATAGCTGTAAGGCATTTCACTCTCTTCTGCATCTCCCATGGGCTCCGGCTTCATAATGTTCTCATCTCTGTCACTGTATTCATCTTTCACTTTCATCAAATCTTCTGCAGGGGACATAAGAGCAAGAAATGAACGATGACTGTATTTGAAGCTGTGAAGCGGCTCAGGAAAGAGACCCACAACCGATAGTTAAGGACAGAGGAAGCTCACGGAATGTTGTATACAATCAAAACAAGAGAGTGCTGTGAGGGGAACCATTCACTGTTTGAAGCAGCGCACACACACATGTACACACTTACAAAAGCACCCACATATGCACACATGCACATACAAGCATGCATATGTATACACATGCACACATTCATGTATACACATGCACACACAAGCACAAATGAACACACATGTGTACACACATACACCCACACACCCAAACACACACATACCCCTCCTCCCAACACACACACACATAAAATGGCAGCGTCATTGGTGGCTGCAGTTAAAAAGGACGATGGGACATGCATGGTCTTTGGTTTCAAGATGAACCTCTCATTTTGATGTCACAAAGGTCTTCGTGCGACCGTGAATATTGAGAGCCGAGGCTTTGAAACTTTTTTTCTGAGTTGAAGCTGGGTTTTGCTGCTTTCCTTCTGTGGGAACTGGGGGAAGATTCTCTTATCTCTCTGCCTTGGAAGCGATGGAGACAGCATTGAAGGCAGAGGAAATCTGGTGCTGGCCAACAGTGTCAAGACAGACCAAGGAAGTAATGCTTTAATCCAAGCTAAGGAGCCACTTCCAGTGATCCGAATGAGCTGGGTGCAACCCCACTAGGGGAAGAGAGACCTACCCTAAGTAAGACTAAACTCAAGACTAATTATAGGACTAGACTTGAGAGGAGGGACTGACCTGACCTAAGATGGATGACTAAACACTGCTCTTAAAAGGGCTGTTGTGCTGCTGAGCATTCTTTTTTGCAGGTAGGAACAGTCAGGGGGAACAGAACACCGAACGGAAGCAGCATTCTACTTCCTGGTGCTCTCTTCTATCCTGCTGCAACCCTCGTGTGTGTGCGTGCGCGTGCGTGTGTGCGTGTGTGTGTGTGTGTGTGTGTGTGTATGTATGTATGTGTGTGTGTGTATGTATGTGTGTGCGTGTGTGTGTGTGCGCGCGTACATGCCCACGTGTGTGTATGTGTGTGCGTGCGTGTGTGTGTGTGCGTGTGTGTGTGTGTGTGTGTGTGTGTGTGTTAACTCAGATGTCGCTCCTCAAGAACTGTTCACCTTGATTTTTGAGACAATGCCTGTCTCTCACTGTGACCTGGGGTTCAGTGATCAGGCCAAGCTGGCTGGCCAGCCAGTGAGCACCAGGGGGCCTCTTGTCTCTACCTCCTCAGAGCTGGGGTTACGAGCGCCACTTTATTTGGGTGCTGGAGATTAAACTGAGATTTTTCACGTGTGTGTGGCAAACACTTTGCCAACTGGAAGGACGTAAGACACACAGAAGGTTGGCTCGACATGGTGGCTCGCACCTTTAGTGCAAGCTTACTCTGGAGGCCAAGGAGGCAGGTAGATCTCTGAGTATAAGGCCAGCCTGGTCTATACAGTCAGTTTCCGGCCAGTGTGGGCGACAGAATGAGGTCCTGTCTCAAAAAAGAAAACCAAACAACAGAAGAAACAGAGAAGGCAAGTTTATATATTAACTCTCTCTCTCAAAAAAAAAAAAAATCCTCTAAAAATTTGCCTCATGAGACCAGCATGCAAGACATGTTCATATGTAAGGCTTGCTTATTCTTTCAAGCATCGAGTGTTTAAACATTGGAAGCTTCAATTTTCCACGAAGAAACATAAATCAGTGGAATTTAGAGCAAAGGAAAATTTAGAGATTGGCTAATCCAACCCCCCCACCCCCACCCCTTTCCTTCTCAGACAGGAAGTGTGGAAGCAGACATGAATCGGTCTCTCCAGACAGGCTACGCTTGGTCTGGAGAGATGGCTCAGCAGCTATGAGCCCTTGCTGCTCTTGCAGAGGACCTGGGTTTGGTTCCCAGCACCCACATGGTAGCTCACCACCACCCCTATCACCAGTTCCAAGGGATCTGAAGTCCTTTTTTTTTTTTTTTTTTCATTTAACTTCCATAGGAACACAGGTGGTTACCAACATACTATCAGCCAAAACATTCATACTTGTAATAAATAAATAAATAAATAAATAGTGCTAAACTTAAATTACCAGGTGGTTGGGTTGGACCTCATCCTCCCACATAGAAAAGTCTAAGTGTCTGTTTAACAACTCTATTCCACACCCTTCTCTCACTGGGGTAGATGTAAAAACCCAAAACACTGTGAAAAAAAAAAAAAAACCCACGATATTTTTAAAAACTACATCCCTTCCAAAACATATCAGAAGTGTTGATCCTGCCAGCAGAGAAGGAAGTGCCACAGCAGCTGCACGGGGCTTGCTGCCTTCCACCCTGGTTTCAATTTTCACTTCTATCAGGGTTTCCTTTCATCTATATTAACTGTGTTTGCTTAATAGAGCAAGACAAGGCCTAACCACCATCGGCAGGGCCACACTGCTTCACTGCTTGTCGTCTGCTTCAGTGCTTGTCGTCACAGGTCGTGGTTCACAACCCCTTGACTGCAGCTATGGATGGCTGAAGTAAACTCAGCATGGGCCACGTTGCCTCCTGATGCATCTTGGTTAGACAGGAATTGATTTCTGTGTCTTTCAGGGAAAGAGATTAACTAGATTTCTTTGTTTCTTTTTTTGTTGTTTGTTTCTTTGTTTCTTTCTGCCTGGATCTTGCCTGCTTTCCTATGGAATCTGTTTCCTTGGGTGTTGTTTTTCTTTTTCACCATTTAAGAGAAGTGTAAAAGCAAGGCTGGTGTCCCCCTTTGCCTCTGCTGTTCCAGCTGTGGGTGACATCCCACCGAAGCTTGAGTGCACTTCAGTTTGCATGTAGGCGTTTAAAAGAACCTCAACGGAAAAACTCTGTCTTTTACTGAGAACCGAAGACCAGCGGATTGAAAGGGACAGCAGAAAAGAGCTCCAGGACCGCCAGGGCTACAGTGCAATTTAACTAATAAAGTTACTGGGGTTCAGCAACTTTATGGTTTATCATGGAAAGGCAAATAGAGGTGCAGACTCAAAAAACCCAGAGACACAAAGGGACAGATGGGATTCCTGAGAGACCACTGGGCCCTCAGCCTCCAAACGTGGGCCACTGAACCCAATGAAGAGAAACCATTTCCTGAACCAGGAAAGCCACGGGACTCCCAGTGAAGAGATTCATTCCATACTCTGGGAGGAAGATTTCTTGGAGCCAAAGAAACACAGGCAATCTACTAATACCCCCAGGAAATGCTGACAAGTGTGCTCAGTGAGAGACGTGCACTGTCTCAAAAAAAAAACCAAAAAAACAAAAAAACAAAAAAAAACAAAACGGCGGACAGCTCTTGAGGAGCGCTATCTGTCTAGGTGAGCATTGAATCACAAGGAACCTAAGCACATTCTCTCTCCTCATAGCTTTCTAGTTGGATTTATACTTCCTGACTCCAGCTCCCCCAAATCCCCTGGAATCTGGGGAATCTCTTCACTGGGAGTCCAGTGGCTTTCCTGGTTCAGGAAATGGTTTCTCTTCATTGGGTTCAGTGGCCCATGTTTGGAGGCTGAGGGCCCAGTGGTCTCTCAGGACTCCCATCTGTCCCTTTGTGTCTCCGGATGTTTGAGTCTGCAGCTCTATTTGCCTTTCCTGGAATCTGGCATCTGCAATCGACTCTGTCCCCTGGAACAATCCACTCGTTTGCCCACACTTACCTCCTAAGTTCTGTGGCTAACCCTCTGTTTTTTTCTCCCTGAATGATTCTCTATGGCAATCCCATCCATTCTTAAGGCTCCCACCAAGGCCTTGTGTGATCAATCCCCAGATGTATACAGTTCCAGATGCGACACTTTCTTCCCTCCTCTCCAATCCTATTTCCAAATCCTCTAAAGCTATTTCTTCCCCGTCACTCAAGCCCCACAGTCATCGTCTGTTTTTCTTGTTTCGGTCACACATTCAAGGATGCTTACCCGCCACCTCCCACGCCCATTACTCCAAGGACCCGTGTCCTCTCCTCCCATCTGAGCCTTCACGCTGTGGACCGTTCCAGCTCATCCTGTGTACTGTGGTTTGTCCTAAAACTAAAGTGTGGCTCATGTCACGGTGCCGCCAAAACTCTGGAGTATTCTCCACTGCCCACAAAATAAAGTCAAAATGCAGGAACAAAACTTAAAGAGCTTTTTTTTTTTGAGATCCAGTCCAAGCTTATCGTTGGGATGTTGGCTCTTAGTCCTGAAATCTCCTTATCCAGCTAAACATCTAAGTGTCCTTGGTCTGTTCACATTACATCCCTTGACTACACAGTCTTCCCCAACATTGCCAGAAGCCTAAAGCAAAACTAATACGCCATTCCTCTCCCGGTCTTCTTGGATTCCCTCAGCTGGGAAATAGCCCATACTTTTTTCCTCTAGGCTACTTATAAACTCTCTCTTATTCCCTACAGCTATTAAGTTAGCGGAGGGCAGAAGCCACAGCCCTGGGCTAGTATTCGCTCTCTCTCTTTCTCTCTCTCTCTCTCTCTCTCTCTCTCTCTCTCTCTCTCTCTCTCTCTCTCTTTCTAACTCTATGTATTCTCTATGACACCGATTTGCCAGGATCTACCTAGAGCAGAGGTGGGCTGCCCTAGAAAAAGGTGACAGGGATAAAAGCACACATGGCTCTTGCTGAAGATTTTAGTTCTGTCCCCAGTGCCCACACTAGGCAACTCACAACCATCTGTGACTCCAGTCACAGGGTATCCAATACTCCTTTCTGGCCTCTGTGGGCACCTGTACTCACACGAACACCTCTACACACACACACACACACACACACACACACACACACACATACTTTTTTCCTTTTAAAGAGTTGAGGAGCTGGGCATAACAGTATGTGCCTGGTGTCCCAGCCACTCAGGAGGCTGAGGCAAAAGGACCACAGGAGCTCATGGGTTTGAGAATATTGTGGGCAATATAACAAGACTGTGAGTCAAGCGACAACAACAAAATCAAGTAAAAAGAAAAACATACTCACTTTTAATTTTTTGAAAATTATTTTATCTTGTAACTGGGTATGGGTATGGTAGCAAATGCCTTTAATTTCAGCCCTTGGGAGGTAGAGGCAAGTAGATTTCTGTGAGTATGAGGCCAGTCTGATCTACATAGTGAGTTCCAGCATAAACCATGGTTATAGAAACCCTGTCTCAACAACAACAAAAGACAAATTATCTTATATCACATGTATGGGTGTTTTATATGCACTTGTATCTGTGTATTACTTGCATGTCTGATGCCTGTAGAGACCAGAAGACGGTATCAGATCTCCCGAAACTGGAGTTACAAACAGTTATGAGACACTATGCGGGTCCTGGGAATCAAACCTTGGTCTTCTGGGAGGGTAGTCCATTCTCTTACCCACTGAACATCTCTCGAGTCCCCAAATCCCCTCTTAAAAACCCTAAAACCCAAATAAGAACAACAACCAAACTAGCCAGGAATGGTGCTACAGATCACTAATCCCTGTACTCTGAAGGTGGAGACAGGAGGACGGGGAACTCAAGATCAACTTGGGCTACACAGTGAGACCTTGAACCAAAACCAAAACAAGCAAACACAGGAAAAACAGTAACAAAACGAAAAGACCTCAGAAGACCAGGGGCTGCCTGTGTGTGCTTGTTTGTTTTCCAAGACAGGATTTCTCTGTGTAACCGCCCTGGCTGTCCTGGGACTCTCTAAACCAGGCTGGCCTCGAACTTACAGAGCTCTACTTGCCTCTGCCTCCCCAGTGCTGGGATTAAAGATGTGTGCCACCATGGCCTGGCATGATTGCATTTTTTTTGTTGTTGTTGTTGTTTTTTTTGTTTGTTTGTTTTTGTTTTTTAAAACAGAAATTGTGGAACCAATGAAGCAGCTCGGTGGGTAAATGCATTTGCTGTGCAAGCTTTGTCATCTGAGTTTGATTCCTGGAACCCTCAGTGGAAGGGGAGATCCGACCCTTACAAATTGTCCTTTGACCTCACATGACACCTCACATGTAGCCTGTGTGTCCCTCACCTCCCTATTTCATAAAATAAAATAAAACCTGGATATTTTCGGAGTCTCACCTCGATCTACTAATTAGGGAGAAGGGCCTCTATCATGTGCGGAAGGTTTAAAGGCAAGTGCTACTGCACCGGGTGTACATGTAGGTGCTGGGGAGCCAACCCTGTGGGTGCCAGGGATTGAGGGCTTGGGACAACTAGGTGGGGGTGGGGGGGTGGGTGGGGGGAGGCTTTACTTGCTGAGTTACATTCCCAGCCACAGTCTGAAGTCTTTTGTAAAGTGAAAGAACTCTTTGCAATGTGGGCAATCTCGCACTTGGTTCTGTAAATTCTAACCTTATTATAATTAGATCAGGTTTCTCAGACAATCTGAATTGACTTCAAACAGCACCAAGAAGCTGCTCAGGCACTAGCAAGATTTATTTCTTAAGTCGGGTGATGGGCCTCTCGATGCTCACTTTATTAGTGTTCTTTAAACTGTAAGTTTAATTATAATCTGCCTTTTTGTGTGTATGATCTATTTCATAATAAAAAAAATATTAAAGGCTTCCTAAGTAAATTTCGTGTAATTGAACTTGGGGAGAAAAGAACATAGCAAACCACAAATTGCTGATAAAAGTAATTGCTCTACATTCCCAGAGGGAGGAAGAGATGTTTAAATTGAATCTAACCCATAGGAAATTAGATTAAACTAAACTTTCTGAAGGAGCTGCTCTGGGGGACAATTGTTCCCATCGCTGTCTGCGTTCTGGAGGCCGCTTAGGAGGATGGTGCACACTAACACACACACCCCCTAGAGAGAATTTTGTAGGCTGAGGAGAACAAAGGTTTGGCTCACTGGGGCAGACGCACATGGTTTCACTTCCTGGGGTGATGCTTATCACTTGAAAGGCTCGAGCTCCTGGAGTAGACATTTTTGGTTTCACCTGAGACACTGCAAAAACAATGGGTCCTGGAAAGGATCCAGCCCCTAAATCCTTCAGGGGCCATAGCAGCCTCAGCCAACTGTGCCTCCGTTTGTTTTTACAGGCACATAAAATGCTCGGCTGGAGAGCAGACCCCATCAAAGACACACAGAACAGGCAACTTGGGTTCCTCGGGTGGCGCGTTGCTCGAAGGAACATCCGAGTATTAATAGGAGGTGCTGAATTTCCACCCTGGACCACGAGATCTCAAAGTCCAACAAGAAGGCCTGGGGTGAAAGAATGGCCGTCACTTTGCCAGCGATGTGGCCAGAAGGGACAGAACAACACAGAGGCTGTTAGACAAAACGGGATGATGTTGTTCAAGTGTTTTACAAGGATGGAGGGTCGTAACCATGAAATCCTCAGCACATGCAAAAGTCAACTGGATAACAAAGACGCTTAATCATCTTAATGTGGCATTTTAATGATGCACCGACTTGCTATGCCAATTCAGAGATAATGAGGCCCTAATGCTACAGATGTTCAGCCAGGCTAAAAGAAAGGCGGGGGGATTTTCTAGCATGCCATTTTCTAACTATCCAATTAAACAAATTGTGAACGCACCTAAATAGTTTACCAGGTTTTGACAGCTGTTAATAGGATTTAGAAGCCTGGTGGAGGAAAAGCAAACCGGGAGACGCAGGTTCCGTAGGTGTCTTGTCCATACACACACAGTGTCCACACACACACACACACACACACACACACACACACACACACACAGTGTCCACATACACACACAGTGACCACACACACACACAAGTCCACACACACAGTGTCCATACACACAGTGTCCACACACACACACAGAGTGCCCCCCACAGTGTCCACACACACATACATACAGTGTCCACACACACACACAGTGTCCACACAGTGTCCATACACACACACAGTGCCCACATACACACACACACACACACACACACACACACACACAGTGTCCATACACACACAGTGTCCACATACACACACAGTGTCCACACACACACACACACACACACACACACACACAGTGTCCACACACACAGGCTCCTTAAGTGTCTTGTCCACACACACAGGCAACTAGAACCGCTAGATCCCTCATAAACTTAATGTCTGCACATCTTTCCTGGGATGTCCTCTTTGTATCAAGAATGAAAACACTGAAATGATCATCCTTTTCATTTTCTGGTTCACCATTTTATGTATGAAGGAATTCAAGAGAAAAGAGAAACTCTGATATTTTGAGAACTAAGGAATATGGAGGGGTTTGGGTGCTTACTAAAACTCCAAAGTCTCAATGCATATTAAACTTCTGATCAATGATTGGCAGGATCTGTTACGGTTTCTCTTCTCTTGCCTTTAAAGATAAGATGATGGGCAGTTGTTAATTTTTGAAGTGCCTATTTTAAGATCAAGAAAACCTGGAAACGGTGACCCAATCTATGAAGGGATGAGATGATTCCATCTCAGGCGCGAGGAAGGGCGAGCACGCAGGCTTGGGTTAAGGTGCTCATTAAAACAAGTCCTCCTCCACCTTTCAAACGTCTCTGCCAAGTATCTACACGCATAATGGGTAAACCATGTCACTTCAATTGCAAGAGAATTCGCACACTCCCCCAAAGTTAACAGTTACAAAAGAAAAGAAACACCCCTGCCCCCGAATTTAACCAAGGACATCAGTCTGTGCCTTATAAGCTGACTGTCCACACAGTTCATTCACATAATAGTAACAATGACTTTGTTCAATAGTTTCAGTACATTTCTTGGCTTTCCAATTAAAAGATATGATTGGCTACATCCAACATCAGGAACACTCTGCACCTGGGGGTAGGTGACGTTCCAGCAACCTGACTTAGCTAAGCCTTTTAAATGTCATGGAGCTAGGCATGGCCCTTCATTGAAAACAAAAACAAAAACAAAAACAAAACACGAAAATACTGAAGAACCAACCAGTGCATGCAGGCTTCTCCTGAACCACATAGCACTGTAAGTCTAAAGCATCGTTTAGTTCCGCCCATCCCAAAGACCATCTTCACCTGGCTCAGCCCTTAAGAGCTCCTGTTGCTTTTACGGAGCACCTGGGTTCACCTCCCAGCACCCATGTCATGCATGGTTCATAACTTTCTGTACCTTAACTGCCAGGGGACCCAATGCCCCTTTCTGGCCTCTGAGGGCACCAGGCATGAAAACGGTGCATATACATACAGGCGAAACACTCATATACATAAAACAATACAATAAGGAACTCTACAGAGATTTCTTGTATCTATTGTTTTAATCTATATTTTATCTAGCATTTGTAATTCTGAGCAGTAATTGCTATGCCTAAATATAGGCTGGACAGATGGCTCCATGGTTAGAGCACTTGTTGCTCTTATAGAGGACCTAGGTTCAATCCCCAGCACCTATGTGGTGGCTCTCAACCATCCAATATTCCAGTTCCAGGGATCTAGCCCTCTTTTTTGAGACAGGCTCTTACTCTGTAGCTCTGGCTGTCCCAGAATTCACTACATAGCCCAGGCTAGTCTCAAACTCACAGAGCTCCACCTGCCTCTGCCTCCTAAGTACTGAAATTGACTTTTTTTTTTTTTCTCACATAGGCCAGGCTAGCTTTGAAGTCCTGGTTGTCTTGCCTCCATTTTCCAAGTGCCAGAATTATAGGAGTGTATTTGTCATGCTTGGCTTCCATCTTTTCCTTTCTTTCTTTCTTTCTTTCTTTCTTTCTTTCTTTCTTTCTTTCTTTCTTTCTTTCTTTCTTTCACATTTACTTAGAGGCTAGAGAGATGGTTCTGCTGATAAAATGCTTACTGCACAGGCCTGAGGGCTAAGTTGGGACCACCAGCGTCCCAGTGAAAAGTCAGGTGTGCTGGTAGTACTTTTAGTCCTAGCACTGGGGTGGTGGGGGGCAGATGATCCCTGAACCTCAGAGGCTAGACAGTCTTGATTCATCGGTTTGCACCAGGTCCTGATAAGAGACCCCGTCTCACAAAATAAGGTGGAGAGCAAAAAAAGAAAGACATCTGACATGGATATACGCCGTCCCAAACACTCAAATATACATGTAAACATGTATGAACATCCACACACACACACACACACACACACACACATATATATATATATATATATATATATATATATATATATATATACACAGCACATGTTAAAATATAATTCTTAAGAAAATTTAAAAGCTGTTAATTCAAATATAATTAAATTGGCTAAAAAACCTTCTGATTATCACAATATCAAACGCAGGGTCACAGGTGAACCGAAATGTCTTCCATGGTTACAGCACATGTAGCTCCTGGTGTATGTAGTGTGTTATGGAACAGATAACACATTTATTCCCTTATGAACTAGGAATCGTTTCAAGGCTGTCCCAGAACCTGCAGACTCAGTTACTCTAGGAACTGAATGAATGAATGAATGAATGAGTTGCTCATGTAGCCTGAACCAATTCATTGATAACAACCAGGCCAAGGAGGGAAGAGTTCTGTTTTTTTTTTTTTTTCCAACCTTTTTCTTTTTCTTTTATATTCTCTCCTGACTCAATGTCTTTCTGCCACTGACTGCCTGACTAGATCTCCCTGCTGAGCCCAGAGACATTTCCTGGTTTTCTACACTCACTTCACGATCCACGAACTACCACAATAGCTTCCCACTTCTAGATCTATCCATCCCAGACCAGCTTTGGACTATGTGGCCAGGGTGACCTTGAGTTTCTAATCCTCCTGCTTCCACTTCCTCAGTGTGGGGATTCTAGGAGTGTGACACCTCATCCAGTCAATGCAGTGCTTGGGGGTGGGGGGAACCAACCTGGAGTTTTGTATGTGTGGGACAAGCTGTCCTCTAACTGAACTCTGATACATCCACCCCCAACCCTTGACAGGGTTTTGCCTCGTAGTTCAGGTTGTCCTGGAACTCATGTCCCGCTCAGCCTCCTGAGCGCTGGCATTACGGGTGTGCACGTCCGTGTTTCGCTTCCAATAGCGGCGGATTGTTTTCCTTGCACCTTCAACTGTGACTGCTGGGCTTGGCTCGGGTCTGGGACGGCTCACCAAGCCAACGGGAAGGAGCAAGGAAAGGAGGTGAGAGGGGAGGAAGATGAACGAGCGTTCTGCTCTTTGCCCGAAGTACAAAATTAGGGTTGATGGTGTTTTTAAAAATTGCACAGATTGTAGCTTTGCCTAAAGCCAGCGCATTAGCAGAGAGGAAAACCAATCAATTGTTCTAAGTGAAGGTGCAGCAATCAGACCCAAAGCACACGAGGAACTATTGGGGGTGGGAGGTGGGGGAGAAGGCGGAGATGGAAATCTAAGAGATTCTTTTGCTGTTAATATTAAATTGATTGAAATAAAACATGTGTAAAGAAAGAGTATAAAGTTGACCATCTGGAGCATATCACTTGAACTTCCAGCCCTCCTTTCTGTTCACCCTTCCCTTCCTGACATTCAAATAATGAGATGAGGGCATAAGCAAGCGGGAGGGGCTCCGTTGTCTTCTAGGTGAATGTGCACCATTAAAGCACACTAGGGAATACGCTATCTTGTCACTGGAACGTGCTCATCCCTGGAGCAGGGAGCACAACTGCTTAACAGCTGCCCAGTCACACACCAGAGGGCGGCAAGCAGAGAGACACCCCAGCTCTACCAGAGACTGTGGAGGGAATGCTGTCCCACAGAACAAACTCAGAGCAGAAGCTGGCCAACGACCTGAGCCCACATCTTCTCTCTCTCTGTCGTATGGAAATTCCTAGTGATCCCTAATAGAGACTGTCAACTGTTCATAGTCAAAGAATAAAGCAGGGACTGACAGCCACAGGACAATGACAATATGGAATCTAACTCTATTTTTTTCCAACTGAAACTACAATCTTAATGCCTCACACTAACCAGCCTATGGTTTTAATGAAAATCTGACTTCTGTGAATTTTCTCATTTGTGCAACGATAAAATCTATACCTCACAGGGTTTTTACAGTAATGAAATTCATCATGATACCGCACAGTCCAAGTGTAATGGTTAACATGTGGTATATTCATGATCTTGATTTAGACAAAGATTTCTTAGATATGATACTAAAGTCCTGATTCATAAACAAGAAGTGTCTCATAATTCAATAATAAGATCAATAGCCCAGTTGAAGGCACACAAGTGGATAGAAATACAACTCAAGGACTGGAGAGATGGCTCAGCAGTTAAGAGCAATGACTGTTCTTCCAGAGGTCCCGAGTTCAAATCCCAGCAACCACATGGTGGCTCTCAAACATCTGTAATGGGATCTGGTGTGTCTGAAGACAGCTACAGTGTACTCATATACATAAAATAAAAAAGTAAATCTTTAAAAAAAAAGAAATATAACTCAAGTAATAGAGTGTTAGCCTGGCATATACATATACAAGACTTTAGATTCAGTTGCTACCACTAGCATAATAGATTTTTAAAAGCACACAGGATGTCTGCCTTGATACCCTACTTGAGAGATTGTACAAATGAACAGTGGGCTAATGGTAACAGTTATCATCATTTGTTAGAGAAATGCAGGTAAGACTACAAGATGCCTCTTTACACCCGCTGGAAAAATTAAGTTAAAAAAGACACACAAAGACACGAGGAAAACACAATCCTCATGCGTGTGGGTGGTGGGGGATGGGAAATGGTGTGGCCATTTGGAAAGCCATTTGACATTTGTGGCAAGCAGCCTCCCAAATGCCTCCCAGCTGGCAGAAGAGGTTGGAGGTGTCATTTCTGTGCTTAGGTTATGTGAGATGGTGACTTGGATCTTGCTTTCGCTCCCACCTTGATGCTTTGTGATTCTCTGGTAGGTGAGCTGGATAGCTCAAGGGGCAGGGAATTGGAACCAGTGCCTGGCCAAGCTCCATCAAGGAGAAAAAAACTGAGGCCTTTGGTGTGTCAACTGTTAAGACTGACTCCTGACCATGGCCATTAGTGAGTTTTGGGTTGTCTCTTCTCTTGTCAAGGTTTCGGAGGAGACAACAGTTCAGGTGAGTGTCTCCATCAGAATCTTGGGAGAGCCTATGAAGCAGAGGACCCAGTGGAACTACGCCTATACTTCTGAGACAACCCATTTGCATTGTCTCCAAATGGTCCAGGTTTGTGGTCATTTCTTACTCATCACCTGGTACCTGAAATAGGCAGTTCCCTAGAAGATTAAACATAAATAGACCAAACAACCCTGGAAGTCCACTCTTAAATGCCCACGTGAAACGGAAGCACATCCTCACATAAGACCTATATAATAATGTTTGCAGTGACATTATGCTTATCAACTTGTGAACTGTGCATACTGGTTTGTGTCAACAATGGAATCCTACTCAGATATAAAACAAAGCAGAATGAAGCCAGGAAGGATGGCATGTGGCTTTAATCCCAGCACTCAGAAGTCCAAGGCTGGTCACAAGCTCAAGGCTAGCTTGATAAAGATAAAATACTAAATTAAAAAAAAGAAGCAAACTGGTGGTACCTACAACACCACAGATGAACTTCCAAAACACTGTCTTGAAAAAACAGAGGCAGCCGGGTGTGGTGGCGCACGCCTTTAATCCCAGCACTTGGGAGGCAGAGGCAGGCGGATTTCTGAGTTCGAGGCCAGCCTGGTCTACAGAGTGAG
>NC_034603.1:65921899-65927707 GCF_900095145.1 Mus pahari
AAAAAAAAAAAAAAAAAGAAAAAACAGAGGCAGAAGTAAAAGACTATAAGTTGTATTATTCCATTTGCATGAAAGTCCAGAAATGGTGACAGTACAGAGATGCAGGCCAGAGTACTGGCTTCCTGAGGCCACAGGTAAAATGACAGTTAGCTGCAAAGCAGATACAAGGGGGCCTTTGATGGGGCAGACATGGCCTAAAACATGGTGGAAGCTATAGGATGTTAAGTTCACCTAAAGAACAGCCACTGAACACAGGTAAGACAAGATAAATTATAACTAACCTAAGACTGCTTTAAAAAAGAAATCTTGGGTCAGTAAGACAGCCCCCTCCAGTAACAGTGCTTGCTACACACACCTGGAGACCTGAATTCCATCCCCAGAACCTAGGTAAAGGTGGGAGTGGGGAGTGGGGAGTGGGGCATGTTTTCTCCCACAATAGTAAATAACAAATAAATAAATGAATTAAAAAAGAAATCTATATGACTAAAGAAGGCTAACCTGTTAGCCTGCCCACTCACTGCCTTGCTAGTGACCATCACAAAGGGACGAGTTTGACTTCTCATTCCCTACAAGGAGCTTCAGGATGAGAGTTTGTTGTTTTGTTTGGTTCTGAGGTGGGATCATACCCAAAGCCCCAGAACTCAATTCTTAACTCCCTTTGTTTCTATAGAACTGATTTCCTGTGGTTTTCAATAAAATGTATAGCTGGTAAAAAGCCACAAAGCACACTCCTTCACTGGCAATAGGAAAATAGACTGAAGCAATCGACTCCAAGAGTCGACAGGACAAATAATCTACTCCAAGGACACTCCTGTGTTGAATTATGTTATTATCAACTCCAGAGAGATACGTAACCTCGTACTAAATTGTGCCAGAGTCCATGTCACACAGCTTCTTAAACTTGCTTGTTCTCTGCTTCCTTAATAATTTAGTGGGCTTCGTTAGACTATGATTGTTAATTAATGGTTATAGCCCTTGCATCCGCGGCAGCAGAAGGGCGTGGGGAGATGTCCACACACATCCAGGGATGATGGCTTAGTCCTCTCGTAAGACGAGAGAAGAAAATAGAGTTATCTTTTCTGCAAGGCCTCAGAAAGGGCGTGAGCCCAGCCTGAAGAACCTGAAGAGCAAGCTGACCAGGTAAGGAACAGGTCACATAAAAACGCCAGCTATGGTTCTGGGATTCAAGCAATAAAGGGTCACTAAAGGACCACACAGTTGTCTCCACTGTTTGGTGGATGGGAAGTATGGCCACAAGCCTAGAATGACTTAGGAGAAGCTAATCAAAGCCTTTTGTATTTTCTCGGCACTTCCTTGAGGAATACCAAAGGGTAACAGAGACCTGGCTGGGATTTCTGCCTCCACGGGCGCAGGTGCGGAAAGACTGGCTCTAACAAATCTTGTCACTGTCTTTAATGCCACCAGACCAACAAAAATAGCGAAATATCTATCACGATCCCATTTTTTACTTCTTCAGTTGACATAATTAACAAATTTATTATGGGTAAGGTCACACATTATTTTTAATTATTAAACCGTGGGTGTCCATATGTTACTGTTTAGACAGCGTCACTGGCTGAGGGGGTATCGTTTTCAAGACTGTCATTCCTGAGACCTCAAATCTAGCTCCAGCTGCAGCCAGTGAGGAGAGATTTCAACTAAGCGGCTAAATGAGAAAACATCTGTGCTTACCAGTCAAAACGAGAAAGGTCACATGTTAAACCCAGTTAATCTTGTTTATTGATGTTTGAAGGTTATTCACCGAGGGCTGGATTACCAGGGTCCTCCTTCAGGCCTGGCTCTGACATCTATATTCAATCTGCTGCATAGAGACGTTTGAAAATCCAAAGCTCTAGAAATTAGACCGTCACTTCTAAATATAATTTGGCTAACTCTGAACTGGAATCCACTGTCAACCTGTTGCTGGGCCATCAGTTAAATGCTAGAAAAGACCACCTGACCAGAGAGTCCAGGGAGGCTGACCATGGTCTTAAAATAATGTTTTCTTAATTCCCGTCCATCCTTTCTGGATGGATATGGATAAAGCACTCAAAACATTCCTCCATCAAAATCAAGAAAAATGAACAGTCTTGGTCAGCAAGAGATAAAAATAAAAGATGGTCCTGGAGTAAGTTTGGGGACTCCAGAAGAGAAAGGAATGTCGCTCAGGGGTCAAATGCCTACCAGACCTGAGCAAGGACCTGAGCTCAATTTCCCACACTGAGGTGGGTAAAAAGGAAGGAAGGAAGGAAGGAAGGAAGGAAGGAAGGAAGGAAGGAAGGAAGGAAGGAAGGAAGGAAGGAAGGAAGGAAAGAAGGAAAGAAGGAAGGAAGAGGGTGTGTCTATCTGGGCCTATTTCATGATTTTTCACAATTAGCATATATTTTTCTCTATCTAAGTAGAAAACAAGATTGTTTATGTTGGAACTACAACATGAAACTAATCATTTAAAGAAACATTGAAGACAAGAGCCCTGGGGAGAGGGTTCAACACTCTCTGCTCTTCCAGAGGACCAGGGTTCAGTAGTCAGTACCCACATCAGGATCTCACAGTTGCCTGAAGCCCTCGTTCCAGGAGATCTGACATCCCTGTTCTGGTGTCCCTGGGCATCTTCACACATACACACTTAGGCCCCCCCACACACACACACTTAGACACGCGCGCGCGCATGCACGTGCGCGCACACACACACACAAGAACTGATTTTTAAAAATGAGCTCTGGGGGCTGGAGAGATGGCTCAGTGGTTAAGAGCACTGACTGCTCTTCAGAAGGTCCTGAGTTCAAATCCCAGCAACCACATGGTGGCTCACAACCATCCTTAATGAGATCTGACTTCCTCTTCTGGAGTGTCTGAAGACAGCTATGATGTACTTACATGTAATAAATAAATGAATCTTTAAAAATGAGCTCTAAGACTTTATATACTTCGGTCAGATCTTGTTAATTGTATAAAATCTTATAAAATCTTGTAAAACGTATACACGCCTATCAGCATGAAACGTGCCTTGCTACTGAGAGATCTTTCTCAAACCCCGAGGTATAAAGATTTCTGCGCTAGACCTTTAAATCAGCTCAGGCTTACATGAAAGCTGTGTCTACACTGCGCTTTGTACAAACAGTGGTTTGGCATTCCAAGTTTTTCACAAGTACCCTTAAAAGAAATTGAAAATATTATGATTTTGCCTTACGCACTGAGACATTAAGAGGGTACTAGGTTAACATTTACACTTTTTCATCATAGTTTACTCTTAAAACTCTTAAACAAAACCAGAAACATTTCTGTCTTAGATACTAGAGGTTCTGCATATGTCAATTTTGTCGCTTACAAAGTTTACTTCTGAGAATCACAGAACTGGGCTACAGAAAAAAAAAATTGCAAAATGTCTGTTTCTTAAGTAAACTTAAAGATTCTGTGATGGGCCACATCCAGAGCTATTCAGGGGAGCATGTGTCCCATTGACCACAGATGGAGCTGTGACCACATCTTTTTAAAAAGGAACCAGGCTGGTGAGATGGCTCAGTGGGGAAAGGGGCTTGCCACCAAGGCTGATGATCAGAGTTCAATCCTCGGAGCCCACATGGTGGAAAGAGAGTCAGCTTCGGCAAGTTACTTTCTGACCCCACATAATAAGTGAATTAATAGATGCACAAAGGTGTCACGTGAAGAGCAGTATTAGTCATGGGATTTATCCCATCATAAATTAACAATCACATAAATAAGCTTTTTAGGAGGCATACACCTTTAATTCTAGCACCCGGGAGGCAGAGGCAGGAGGATCTCTGAGTTGGAGGCCAGCCTGGTCTACAGAGCAAGCTCTAAAGCAGGTAGAACTACACAGAGAGACCTTGTCTCATATATATATATATATATATATATATATATATATATATATATATTCCCTTGACCTCTATTTCCAGTTTGCTTTCCCAATAAAATCTCATCCCAATGTTCTGCTCTTAAGAACTGTAGCCTAGGCAGGCAGTGGTGGCGCATGCCTTTAATCCCAGCACTCGGGAGGCAGAGGCAGGCGGATTTCTGAGTTCGAGGCCAGCCTGGTCTACAGCGTGAGTTCCAGGACAGCTAGGGCTACACAGAGAAACCCTGTCTCGAAAAAAATCAAACAACAACAACAACAACAAAACAAACAAGAGTTGTAACCTCTGTTGCTCTGTACCTACACACTACAAACATCTTGGTGTATGTTTCTTCATTAAAATTACACAAGAAAAATATTTTTTCACTTATTTTTTTGCTGCAATGAGGTGCCACATGTTAAAAAAAAAACTCCTATGTATCGAGTTTTGTATTTTTATTTTTTATTGTTTTTGAGGCAGGGTCTCTCTATTTAATCCTGACTGTCCTGGAACTCACTACGTAGCCCAGATTGGCCTTGACTCATGGTGATCTGTCTGCTTCAACAGATTATAAATAGAAATATAAGCATTGTAGGTATGCTCAATGCTTTCCTTCATCAAATTATTATGACAATAATTAGCGTGAACTTGATTAAATAATATAGCTATAGTTCTTATTGAGTAATTGTTAAGCATACAAATGGAAATAGTTAGTAATTTCTCTCTATTAAGAAATTGATCTTTCAAAAAAAAAAGAAATTGATCAATTGATCTTTCTGTTCTTCAGGCTGGGCTAAAACTTGCTATGTAGCCAAGGCTAGCCTCAAACTCACCCTCCTCTGCTTTTGCCTCTTGAATGTTGGCACTACAGACATGTTCTCAGGCAACGTTCCTGAGAAGAGCAGAGTGGATATAATTTATGGAAGTTTGGTCAACACAATTATCTAACTATCCAAAAAGATAGTCACACTGGAGGTTGTCACCTCAATGATGGTAAAAGATGAACCTTTCTTTAATGCGTTGGAATAGGCTTGTTTGGGAAGGAGAATATCAACCTTTGTAAGACCAGTTTCAAGAAAACAACACACTGAAATCAAGAACCTAGAAAGTATCTTAAAATTATCCCCACCCACCAAGGTTTGAAGGTCACTGCTAACAAAGATCATATTGTCAGGCTGGAGAGATGGCTCAAGGCTAAAGCTCACTCCTCCCAACCCCCCAAAACACATCACCAAGATGTCTGTCTTTACCTGCTCATTACTTGATCAAACAGTTGTCTAGTGAGCACTTGTGGACAAGGCTGGGATGAATGAACAGGTGGATGGATGGATGGATGGATGGATGGATGATGGATGTAGTGATAGATAGATGAGTGGGTGGATGGATGAATGGATAGGTGGATGGATGAAAAGGCAAAAATGAAAGTAACAAACACAGACATTTACTGTCTACCCAGAACTCTGATATTAAAGAATACAAATAGGTTCATGGCACATGTCTTTAGTTCCAGCCCTTGGGAGGCTGAGGGAGGAGGATCATTCTAAATTCGAGGTCAGCCTGGATAACATAATGAGTTCTAAGCTAGATTGGGACCTTGCTTTTGAAGAGGAGGAGGAGGAGGAGGAGGAGGAGGAGGAGGAAGAGGAGGAAGAGGAAAATTCTTTAGGGCACAATAACCTGCAGTAGGCCCCTACCGTAAAAGTATATAGAGTCAAAATGGAGCTATAACATGGTAGTGATTGGCCCTTATCCCATGGAAAGTGGGTAAGGAGTAGCTGCTATGTGAGTCTTTAGGAATTTTTAATGTGACACGTATCTCATGCCAACTGGAATGTCTCTGTTCTTGCTTTATACCTTTTGTAACACTACACACAACACTGGCTATATTCATTATCACATTTGAAGAATTTTGTTTTTGCTCTTTTCCTTGTGCCAGACCTTAGCATTGGAG
>NC_034603.1:65928397-65931502 GCF_900095145.1 Mus pahari
AGAATGTATAATTGGTATAGATATACTCAGAAATTGGCAGAATTCTCATAGAGGTCTCATTACCTCCACGGCAATGAGACCTCTATACTTTATAAGTTCTACATCCTATTTGCTATGTTAGTGGAGAGATCTTATCTCTCACATCATTGTTCTTTGTAATAATTAGAAATAACAGCCACCACCTCCCTCCCACGCACACACAGCGTGAGATCCAGGTAAGAGTGTGTTCAGTCCCTGGTCTAGCAGTGAGCTGGTGACGCTGAATGGTTAGCATGGGGTGGGGAAAGGCTTGTTGATTTTCCGTGCTATAAATACTCCACCACAGCCAGTTACAAGCTACCAATGCAAAGCCTGCCAGCTCACAAAATTCCTGAAGATTTCACAAGTGACTTACAAGCTGGCTCTGGCACACCGCCGGGATCCCCTCTGTCCCTCAGCAAGGTTTCCTCACATGGTAGCAAACTGCACGGAGAGCCATCATGGGGCAGTTTCCCTAGCTAATGCCAAACTTCATCTGAGCCCAGAATTCACTTGGCAGGAGCAGCTGCTGTGACATGCATGCTCCTGTGGGTGTCATGTGTCCATCAGCCTAAGAAGAGATGCCAATACTGCCATACCACAGAGACCACAGTGAAAAGAGGTGGCAATCTCCCCAAGAAGACCCAGAAACAGCAGGTGGACGTCTATTCATTATTTTAACCCTTTCAACTGTCTATTCTTCTGCAGAAAGCACTCCTTTAACTGTGCTTCACAGGTTGGCAAAAGAAAGAATTAAAAAAGAAAGAGAGTGGGGAAGGAGGGAGGAGAAGAGAGAGAGAGAGAGAGAGAGAGAGAGAGAGAGAGAGAGAGAGAGAGAGAGAGAGAGAGAGAGAGAGAGAGAGAGACCAGAGATGCCTTTGTTTTTGTCAAGAAGATTCAAGGAGCGACATCTTAGCTTTATCACTAACACAACCGCAAATTGACACTGGGGAAGCTGTGAGCCTGCCCATCACAACACACACAGAAGGAGTACACTTCTGCAGGGGCACACTGCTGATGTTGTGAGATAACTCCTGCATCCCATGAGCAGGGGGTGTGCTCTGGGCTCAAGAGATGTAATATATTGATAAGACGTGGCACTTCCTTTCAGGGCAGGTATTTGCGTGCACTGAGCGATACCGCTCGCTGGAGCTTCGGTGAACAGAGGCGATGCTGACTTGGTCTCTCCCAGCACCCCTCCCATCCACGACACACAGCATCATTAGCATCCATAAGTCGCAAAGGTGGCTTGTTTTTGCCTCTCTTAGGCGGCGGCATCAGAGTAGTTTGTGTTAATGTTTCTTATAAGCACGAGATGGTCACAGACATCAGAAAGGATCAAGACTTCGCCACTGGTGTCAGGTGTGTGTGCTGTGGGCCTGCAATCCATCTTAGCACTTGGGAGCCGGAGCCGGAGCCGGAGCCGGAGCCGGAGCCGGAGCCACAAGTGGAAGGCTAACTTTTGTTACATAGTGAGTTTCAGGCTGGCCTGAACTACAGTTGGAGCTCCTTTTCCAGTCCTTCCCCTACTCCAAACAGGAAAACATGTTGTGGAAAGCTACCGAGGCACAGAGTTATGTTTTCTGAGGGAGAAATGATTTTGTTTTTTTTTTTCTAGCAAACTTTCCAAGTTCCCATCTTTATCGTAAACTATTCTGCTCAAGGTGTCACCATAGAAAACATTTAAGGCCTTTCAACAAACTATCAAGTTCAACTTTTCTCTTGGAACCTGGCAAGACCTAAATAGATATACTGAAAGCCAAAGAGATGGCTCAGCAGGGAACGGTGTGCAGCGGTGTTTGCTACCAAGCCTGAGGACCTGAGTTCAACCCCAAGATCTGCATGGCGAAGGGAAAAAACCAAAACTGACCCCCCAAAACAATAAAAGTCTCCGAAAACCAGGGTTAGAACAGGCCCATGTTTGACTTCAGCGTGCCCAGGGATACCTCGGTTAGACACCATGAAGCAACGGAGCACCTCCCAACGAGGTGGAAAGGCCATGACAGAAGCCCCGGTTCTTCCTCTGGTTCTTCACCTGAAACTGGATTTTCATTGTCTCCACTTTCCACATAGGAAACGGAAGAAGTTTGCCATGAGCACGCCTGGGTACCATCTTTGAAATTTTAAGGACGCTGAGTTAGGCCACCAATGCCCTGCGTTTCCTGTCTTACTGGGTCCCTGATTTTTGCAGTCTCTATCAGCCACTGTTACCCTTAGGAGCCAAAACACGCTCCTGACCCCAGAGACCTCTGGCGCTAGAATCTTCCTTGCTGAGCTGTAGGTGGAGGTGTGGTAGACATCATCACTGGGAGGGGGCGGGGCCTCGCTGGAGGAAGTGGGACACTGGGGAGTCCTTGAAGGTTTAGTGGGGTCCTAGCTCCTTCTTCTCCATCTTTTTGTCTCTTGCGGCCATGAAGTGAACAGCTCTGTTTCACTGGACTCTCTGCCATGATTATCTTGTCACGGGCCTAAAGTGATAGGGCCAAGAAGCCCGGGGCTAAGACCTTGGAGCTTACAAGCCTGAACCAACCTTTCCACTTAATGTTTATGATTGTTTTGTTTTGTCCTGTTGAGAAAGGGTCTTACGACATAGTTCAGAGTGGCCTCAAACTTAATTTGTTGTCAAGGCAGGCCTTGAACTCCTGACTCTCCACTTCTGCCTCCTAAGTGGTAAGACTATAGGCCTCTGCTACTTTACTCTTTTTAAGTTTTTCTCCCCCCTCTTTTTAGTGTAAATACATTTTTTAAATAGCACCTAATCTATCCTGATTACAGTTTTCTCTCTTTGACTACTCTCAGGCCCTCCCCACCCCCTTCCCCCCACCCCTCACCCCCATCTCATCTAGACCCATCCCCCACCCCATCTGAGGGCGACAGCAAGCCTTGGCATTCCTTGCTCAGAGCAATAGAACTCCAAGCTCATTAAAAACAATGAATTTATGAAATTCTTGGGCAAATGGATATATGTGGAAGATATCATCCTTAGTGAGGTAACCCAATCACAAAAGAAGTCACTAGACATGCACTCACTGATAAGCGGATATTAGCCTAGAAACTTAGAATACCCAAGATACATTATGCAAAACA
>NC_034603.1:65932482-65941962 GCF_900095145.1 Mus pahari
AAAAAAAAAAAAAAAAAAAAAAAAAGAATACCCACCATGACTCTGTCTCCTCACAATATCATGCTAGCATTTCGGATGTAAAACGAGGATCACAATATCTTTTGTATTCAGAGGTGGCTAGGACACATTCATCGGATGCTTAGCGGGGCTGCTTCTACTGCTCAAGATCAGTCAGAGGGACAGCTCCAACTAGTCACCAAGAAGAGAGAGCCAACAACTATTCCTACATACCAATGATCCCCCTGCAAAATAACTCTGCCGCTTTTCACTCATTGTGCCTGAGGCGCACCATTTCATAGGGATGTGAGTTGCAGGACATGGTGGCACGCACCTTTAATCCCAGCATGCAGGAAGCAGACAGGGGGTGGATCTCTGTGAGTTAAAGTACAGCCCGGTGTCCACACAGTGAATTGTAGGCTAGTTAGGCATACACGGTGAAACATTATCTCAAAAAAACATTATCTCAAAAAAAAAATATAAGTTTGGCAACTAAGCTTCTTTAAAAGAACATTTGTGTGTATGGGTGTTTTTCCTACATGCGCATCAGCGGCATGCCTGGTGCTCTTGGTGGCTAGAAGGGAACAAGGATCCCCTGGAACCAGAATTACTGACGGTCGGTCGTGAGCCAACACATTGGTGCTGGGAATGGAACTCATGTCCTCTGGAAGAGCAGCCAGTGTCCTTAACCACTGGGCCACTGCTCTAACCGCTACGACACATCCTCTCTCTCTCTCTCTCTCCCTCTCGCTCTCCCTCCCCCTCCCCCATTTATGATATAATGGGTTAAGCTTTGTCATATATGCAAATAGTTCCAGATAAAACATAATGAGGCATATAAACAATTACTAATCAAACATACTCCAAAAAACCTCAATTCTAAGACCTCAGTGTGGGAGAGCCGGGCAGTGTATGGAGGCCTCATGGGGAAGGAACTGGAGCTGGTATACACAGCATGAGCTGACAGACTTAAATCTTCAGGAAGAAAGGAAGGAGCAACTGAGCTGTAACGTAACCTTTAGCCTACGCGCGATTCTATGCCTGTTTAATTATGTAAATTATAGTGGTATGTGCTATCGTTATTGGGGATGTCTATTTTTTCTAATTTTAGAAATGATTAACAGTTACAATCCTTATTGATGTCGTTTTCAAACATTTGCACAATTACGGTTACAAGTCCAATCCCACCCACCGTCTGTCTTTATAAATAAAGTTTTATTGGTTGCACACCCATGCCTATCCCTTTATGTATCTTCTCTGATTGATTTACACTGTATCAGCAGAGTTGAGAAGTCTGTAATACAGGTTATAGGGTCCACCAAACCTAAGATATTTATATATTTATTATTTGGCCCTTTATAGATAAAAACTTTGCCAACTTCTGCACTGGGTTCCTGGGAATATTATTTTTAAAAATATTGTTTTAAAAATGTATAATGTTTGTGAAGTGAGAAACAAGTGTCTGTGTGGTTGCATGGTGAGATCTGAAAACTTATCAAGATGAACATTTCTTTTCATTTTTAAGCTCTAAATTAAACACAATTATAATTAGTCTGAATTCAACACACTCCAGATAGGTCTTAGCTTCTACAACCTGTCAAAGAACATTTAAAAGAATGCTTCCATCAAATTTAAATATACAGGATTCTCTGAATGTTTTCTATAATTCTTACTACATTATAGCTACATCTTCCTAATTAAAATTTATAAATATAATCCTAACTCTAGCTTCAACATTGGACTGGCATGTACTGTTTTGTTGTTTGATGATGATGATGATTATGACAACAATGAGTTCGAGTATCACGTGGTCCAGGCTGGCCTTGATTCTCCTGCCTGTACCTCCTATATTCTGGGTCACAGGCCTATGCCACAATGCCCAGTTAACGCTCCTCTTCAGTTTTGTAATTCTTATCGTTTGGCATGTATAATCTGAACACGCTGATGATCTTCTTTCTTAAAGCAGTGTGCCCTGCTGACTACCTTTTCAAAGGCAAATTACTCACACTTTTGACATTTATAGTGTCTGAGTCAGTTTGAAAGTTAATCATGAACACGGAATAATCTTTCAACACCGGTGTTATTCTATTAATTTCTTTCTAAGACGATTTTAAAGGAGCGTGTTACCCTGTCTCTTCCCGATTCCCAAGATGCTTAGAGTAACAGATCACGTCTTCAAATTGCTACCAAGAACTGCGTGACACTTCCTGACGCCACCAACTTGGAAAGTTGAATGTTTACAGCATTTGGGTCAGTTAATTTTTTTTTTTTTTAATATTTTGAGACAAAGTCTCTATATATCCAAGGCTAGCCTGAAACTCTCTATTAGCCCAAGTTAGCTTCAAACTCACAGAGATCCTCCTGCCAATGCCCTACTGAGATTACAGGCATGTGCTATTGTATTTTAACTTCTTATTGTTACAGGAGAATTGTCTGTTTCCATGTTTATGTTGGAGCACTAACTCTGAGGTTATTTGGAACCCTGTAGACATCCCAGCATGGATCGTCGGTTCCCAGACCAACCGCCGGGCAGAGGTTGCTGTTATCCCGAACACAACCTTACTGTGGTGACTACCAGAACCCAGAAGCCCTAACCTAGAAAAGTGTGGGCACAGCTACTACGGTTTTGCCTCATCCTGAACGTAACCCGATGGATGTCCCCATCGAGAAGCTGCCGAATCAGAGCCATCATGCGCCTTTCCTCGGCACACACGACCACATCCTGCGCAGCAGTTTTTGCTGACTCTGTGGTTAAAAACTGGCACGAATTAATGTATAGCTCGGCAGATCAGGAATATGCGCTAAAGCTGTGATTTGAATCTCAGAAATTTTAGACAAGGAACTCCATTTCTTGGTTCATGAGTGATAGGGCAAAAAAGAGAGAGTCTGAGAAGAAAATACTTTTCTTCGGAGAAATATGTAGAAACACACGCAACTAACCCAGGACTTTCTTTTAGTCATACAACAGACATGTATTGCACATCTACTATAGGTGAGGTACCTACTTGTGAAAAAGATGTCCTAGATGCCAGTGAAGAATGACAGTTAACGGACACAGGAGGAGAGTTATCTGTTCATAGGCTAGCGCTGTAGAATAAAATGCAGTTCAAGTGTTGACCAGGTTGTCAGGGAAACCTCTAAAGAAACGATATTTTAGATGAGATCCCAGTGACATTCGCAAGGCAGCAGTGGATGAGATTTGTCACCATTATTATCAGCATGATATAAGAACACTGCAAACAAGCACACAGTGCTGAAATCCAATGCACACACCAACAAAAGCCCCAAAGTGCAGTCTAGAATGTTCGAATAGTGGAATGCAGATTTTTTTTTTCCCCCTTCTTGCTTTTGGTCTTTTTGTTTTGCTTTGAAATTTTTTTTTCTTGCTTTCCTCGTCTATGAACCTTACAGACGAAAGTACATTGCAAAGATGTATTTGGTGTTCCTGTCCTTTCTTCTAGGCACACAACTCCTAAAACTCTTGTGTTTTCTTCGTGATAATGAGATGTTGCGATTCACAACAAAACCCTTTCAATATTCATGAGTTTATGCTAATGAGGTGGCTTAGGTTGGGACCTCAGAGGACAGAGAAACCAGTGAGAATTTTCAGTCCCACCCACTGATCTCTGGGAAAGACCATGAAGGGCTGGAGATCCACACAGAATCTTGGACAGTGAGCTTGAGAGGTTCCACGCTGGGGAACACTCGGAGGTGCTGGGGGGAATGGGGGACTGGCGACATGCTTGGAGAAGGCATGAGAGCTCCACCTGCTTCCTCCCAAGCCCTGGCCTGTGCTCTCTTCCACTTGACTGCTTCTGAGTCAAATGATTTATAATAAAGCATTAACAGTAAGTAAAGCCATGTCTGGGCTCTGTACTGTGGCTGATGTCTGAAGCAGGGGGCTCCCTTACAAGATGGAAGCCTTAACCCACGGTGTCCTTCCGAATCCTGGGAATTAATGCCAGAACTAAACAGATACTCAACAACTAAAACGCTGTCTTTGGTTGTCAGTGTGGAAAACACCTCAGAACTGGTGTCAGAAGCAGGACTTGACAGCTCAGCTGTGGCTCACAGAAGAGAAAAAAAAAAAAAAGGAAGGGAATGCTGAATCTTTGATTCCTGGGTGGCTGTATTGTTACTCAGGGTTTGGAGCCACAATGACAGTGTTCCAATCAGCTACTAAAGGTAAAAGTTACCAATGGCCAACTCCCAAGGCACTGGGATGTCCAAGGAAATGCAGCTAAGAAGACAAGGAGTAAGATGTGTAACCCTTTGGCTGCTGTTGTAATAGTTCAATTACAGGCAAAGAACATATTGGATCAAGTCTTGAAGCCAGACCAAGCTCAGATTGCATCTGACCTGAGCTTTGGATATTAGATTCCATGCTGTGTCTCTAAAGGGCAAAAAAAAAAAAAAAAAAAAATCACACAGGAGCAAGATACCACCTGTGTCTGGACAAGGGCCATGGAGACAGACCAGTGGCTAAAGCACCTGCTACACAAGCAGAGGGACCAGAGTTCAAATCGCCAGCAGTCATGTAAATACCAGTCAGGTGTGGTAGCCCAACTGCGACCCCTGCATCAGGGGGCAGAGACAGGGGATCTCCCGGCAAATTGACTGGCTAGACTAGAAAATTGGCAAGCTCTGGGTTCAGCGGGAGAGCCTGCCTCAACATAGAAAGTGGAGAACAATCAGTAACGACGCTTCCGTATCAACCGCCAACCCCCACTCACCAGTGTGCTTCTGCACAGTGTTCCCACACACACGCATGCATGCACACACACTTGGGGTGCCAAGAAAGGGGTCCAGGTATGGGAGGGCACAACCAAGAAATGAAGCCAGGGGTAGAGTGTGGGCGGAGTGACGTTATTTTGTAAGCCTGTATGGTCAACCTCCTGAAGAACCCTTACTTAGAATGAATTGTGAGCTTATTTAGGGGTGGTATTTGAACCCTTTGTTTTTCTTTTTCTTTCTAGCTGGCAATGGAACCCAGGACCTTGTGTGTGATAAGTACACACTCTACCCTGAGCAATGCCTCTTCACTGACTCTTCCTGCTGCCAATAGTCAGACATGCATGGACTGATACAGGATCCCCAATCGTGAACTATTCCTGAGGGAACTACCAGCCTGGAAGATGGGATATGAGCCACTGTAAAGTCTGTTTAACGTACAGTCACCTACCTAACTCCTCTCATAAACGCTAAGGGGATTGTCCAGATAGAACAGCAGTTATACCTCCCATACAAGCCATGCAGGGCTGGCTTTATGACTGGCTGGATATCCACCCACTGAATAGGCCCAGTCAGTACCAGGCCACTGTAAATGCCAAAGTTGAGCATGCATGTGAGAATGTACAGAGGAAATGAAAAGGAGGATTGGAAGGAAGAAGATAGTTTCCATGATTACGGTGTCATGAAGAATGCACCATTGGTGTTAAGACGGAGTGTAAAACTTGACTGGAGTTTCTGTGAGAAAGGCAAGGCAGAGCGAGAAGTTTAGGAGAGGTTCCTTGGAAGGTTCTTGTTGGGTCTGGAGGTAGAGGATTGGTTTCTGGCTGTCCAGTAAGAGGCCTTAAGTTGATTTAAGACTTGGTGTCGGAGCTGGAAATAAGGATGTAATTGTTGGTGTAGATTCCGGAGTAGTTGGTTTGAACATGAAACCCCCCCCAAAACAAAAAACAAACTCCCAGTCAAGGGCATTATAGTCTCCCCCCTGGGTCTGTAAGACCCCCAATGCCAGAGCAGCAAGAATACAGGAAATATGAAAATAAAGGCTGACACCCTGAGTTTGGTTGTGAGCGAACTGACTCCCACAGGGTGTCTTCTGACCTTTATAGACACTTCTACCCCCAATAAAAATAAATAAAAATTTAAGAATAATTGAATTGCTGTCTAATCAGTTACGTCTGGAGAACTGACGGTTGGAAAATACCCCCAACTACTGACATTTGTTATTTTTATAATGAAACATGGTAAAACAAGCATTTCATTTTGCTTTGCTTGAGACAGGGTCTGAATACATTGTTTTGGCTATGAAGCCCTGAATAACCTTAAGTCACGCTCCTTCCACCTCAGCTCCACAAGAGCTGGGATCACACACGTGTGCCACCAAATCTGGCCAACAAATAGTAAAGTTAGTATAATGTGAACAATGAATAAGTATCTTAAATTCTCAAAATATTGGTGTAATGCATGTGCGTGTGACTGTGTGTGTGTGTGTGTGTGTATGCCAAGCAAGCACAAGTGCCCACGGACACCATAAGGTCACCTGGAGTTATTGGTTGTAGGGAGTCACCTGACATGGGTGGTGGGAGCCAACCTAGGACCCTCTGGCAGAGCAGCAGGAGTGCTTAACTGCTGAGCCGTCTCCCCCCCCCACCCCACTATCCGTGTTCTCATGTAACAGACTGTTAAACGCAAATATATGTGAAACAGACAAATCTGAGTTGATTCCACATCAACTGTTTCTGTCACCATGAGGCTGTAAGTGTAGAGCGTGGTTTACCTCCTGCGTCTTCATCTTCATTGGCTGGGGCTTCTATACTGTCCACATTTTCTATCTCATGAGGTTTGGGTAAGCTGTAGTCATTCAGAACTTCTGGGCTCTCTGGAAGACGGAGAAGGTTGTAAGGATGCAGTCAGCTTGAAGAGGTTTGTAAAACCATGCACTGAGTCTGACTTCACAGTCATCAACATTGATGGCCAGTGTTCCCCATCCAGGGCCCAGCCTCAGCACCCAGCTCTGACAGTTAACGTCTACTTTACTCACTGCAGCAGCAGCAGATGTGGGAGCCCTCAAAGCCTAGAACTGTGAATGAGGCTCATGCATCCCTCTGCCAGTTTGCATCCTTGTGAATAGTTCTTCCTACACCTACATTATAATGAACTCATGCTGCATCTACAGCAGTGCGTCTCAACCTCCCTAATGCCATGACCCTTTAATACAGTCCCTCATGTTGTGGTGACCCCCCCAATCATAAAAATTATTTCATTACTGTACTGGCTAATTTTGTGTCAACTTGACACAGGCTGAAGTTATCACAGAGAAAGGAGCTTTAGTTGGGGAAAGGCCTCCATGAGATCCAGCTGTAAGGCATTTTCTCAATTAGTGATCAAGGAGGGAGGGCTCCTTGTGGGTGGTGCCATCTCTGGGCTGGTAGTCTTGGTTTCTATAAGAGAGCAGGCTGAGCAAGCCAGTGGAAGCAAGCCAGTAAAGAACATCCCTCCACGGCCTCTGCATCAGCTCCTGCTTTCTGACCTGCTTGAGTTCCAGTCCTGACTTCCTTTGGTGATCAACAGCAATGTGGAAAATGTAAGCTGAATAAACCCTTTCCTCCCCAAATTGCTTCTTGGTCATGATGTTTGTGCAGGAATAGAAACCCTGACTAAGACAATTACTACTTCATGTAAATATCTGTGAAAGGGTCATTCAACCCCAAAGGGCCCAAGACCCACAGGTTGAGAACCACTAGACAGGACTTCTGTCTTCATTACTTTAACTCACAGTATTCAGAAGGATGTTACTGCTGTTCGTTCCCAACAAATATTAATGTGAAGGATTAAGAGATACTGAGCCTGAACATAACTGATATAGCTCGGTTTGGGAGATATGCTTTCCTAAAAGGAAACCTAGAAACTTCTGTATGCCAAATCTATTTTCTCTTGTGTTTATATCATAAGTGTGATTCTACAAAAAAACACGATGGAACCCAGGGTTGTTCGTTCATTCATCTCTTGGTACTTTAAAAAAAACAGGATCTCCCTATGTAGCCCAGGCTAGCTTCACTATAGTCTGTGCTGGCCTGAATTCAGTCAAGATCCTCCTGCTTAATCCTGGAGCAGGTATCAGCAACCTGTGGCCCATGGCCACGCCTGATCATGCCTGCTCTGTAGCAGTCCAGGGGGAAGGATGGTTTCAACATTTTTAAAGGTTATTAAAAACAGCTCCTACAACAAAGGACCCAGGAAAGAGATTATATATGAATTTCTGACCCTTTTCCTGAAATGGTTGCTGACCACTGATCGAAAGTGAAGCTTAGCCGAGCAGTGCTGACACATGCTTCAAATCTCAGTGCTTGGGAGGCAGAGGCAGGCAGATCTCTGTGAGTTCAAGGGCAGCCTGGTCTACAAACCAAGTTCCAGGACAGTCAGTATTGTTATACAGAGAAACCCTGTCTTGGAAAAAAAAAAAAAAACCAAGATGATGATGATGATGATGATAAAATAAAGTGAAGTTTAAGAATCAAAACCAAGCTATTGCTTTATCAAAACCAATTAGTTGAAAAAAAAAATCAATGGAGTTAACAGAAGCCTAATGATCAACATTAGCTGGAATGTACTATGTGGTATTGAAGTGTGTGTGTGTGTGTGTGTGTGTGTGTGTGTGTGTGTCTAAGTGTGTGGAGGCTGGAGACCAATTTGGATGTCTTCCTTTCCTGCTCTCCACTTGAACCTAGAGCTTGCTGGGATCCATCTATCCCTGTCCCCCAGGGCTGGGGTTACAGGTACGTGAGGCCACAGATGGCTTTATACAGTGTTGGGGGTCTAAATGCAGGCCCTTCTTTACCCACTGAGCTATTATCCCCCATCCCCGTTGCATTTTTATGATGTATCTCAAAGTATCTTTAAGGTGTCTAAGGAGGAAGTAACATATCAGCAAAGGGGCTGTATTAATTTTTCCATTGTATTTTTTACTATAAAAAGAACACTCTCCTTTCTTGAGTGCTCTTGGTTAAAAGCATGCTTCCACAGCAGAGACCAGCATTACCTGTGGCCAGAGGCTGCTCCTCGGTGCTTTTCAGCTCCGTGCTCGGTTGTATATCTAAAAAAGAAAGGGTTTATGGGTATTAGGTACACAAGACGCATTCCCACAGGTTGGAATGTTTTGAATCTAATGAGGCTAGATGGCACTGTAAAGCCACAGAATTCCTCTGTCAGGGCAGAACACACTTCCTCATGCTCCCCCTAATGGCGCTGTAAGGAGAATGGAAGGAATTATCCAGGCAGCAGCAGATCGGAGAACTCTCTTCCAGACCCACTTATACTAAGATCGATAAGAAAAGGTGGGTCACGGGAGGGTTAGCACTCAGGGGGTAGTGGCAGGTGGCTCTTAGTGAGTTAAGGCCAGCCTGGTCTACAGATCAAGTTCTAGATCAGCCACAGCTACATAGTGAGAAAATTGTACATTAAATAAAATTAAAAGGAGGGTATTGCAGAAAGAATTTTAGATATACTTTTTTCCATATGTATGTGTGTCTCTGTGTGTGTCATCACAAACATTACTAAATTGTATATTTTTATAAGATTTGAAGGTAAGGTTTATAAGCGAGCAATTGTCTATATTTTAAATGTGCCATTTAATGACTTTTTTGTTTGTTTGTTTGTTTGTTTGTTTTTGGTTTTTCGAGACAGGGTTTCTCTGTATAGCCCTGGCTGTCCTAGAACTCACTCTGTAGACCAGGCTGGCCTCGAACTCAGAAATCC
>NC_034603.1:65942017-65954358 GCF_900095145.1 Mus pahari
CCTGCCTCTGCCTCCCGAGTGCTGGGATTAAAGGCGTGCGCCACCACGCCCGGCTTTAATGACTTTTTAAAAAGTGTGTGTCTTTGTGTAAGGCAAACTCCTGTCAATATCCAGATGTAAGTGTCCGTGTTTGTAAATCCCAGGACCCAGGAGTCTGAGGACTGTGGGTTCCAGCGCAGTCTGGGCTACATAATGAGACTCCATGGGGAAGGAATGGGAGGAAGAAGGGGACAGGGGAGGGAAGGAGAAGGGAGGGGAGGGGAAGGAAGAAGTGGGAAGAAAGGTGTACAGGACAGAGAGTGACTATCACCCCAGAAAGGGGTCCCCATGAGCCCTTCCCAGTCAGTGTATACATGCACACACGCACGCATGCATACACGCACGCATGCACCCACCCACCCACCCATGCGGTGCCTCCAGAAACAACAGCTTCCACTGTAGCTTTTCTATAGTTTTAGCTTATTCTAAAACTTCGTGAAAACGGAATTATACAGACAGATGATGCAAATCCTTTTGTCTAAGGCTCTTTTAACGTAATGTTTTGGGATTCATGCATTTAGTAGTGATTCTCATTAGTTTTGTTTTGTTTTTGTTTTTTTTAAAGTAATATTGCACTGTATGAATCCACTACTTACCTACTCTCCTGTTGAGGAATATTTAAACTATGTCTAATTTTGCTGTTGTTTGTTTATTGGTTTCTTTCTTTGCCTCCTGGGATTAAAGGTGTATACCACCATACCTAGATGTTTTTAGGTTTCCTTATTGTAAATAAAACTTTTTTTTTTTTTTAATTTGTAAAAAGTAGACTTGAGGCTGGAGAGATGACTCAGCAGTTGAGAGCACTGGCTGCTCTTGCAGAGGACCTGAGTTCAGATCCCAGCACCCACACAGCAGCTGACAACTGCCTGAAACGCCAGTGCCAGAGGATGTGATGTCCCCTTTTCAGCACTCTGAGGGTAGGAGGCACAGGTGTAAACACATATAAGCAGGCAAAACACTCATACACATAAAATAAATAGATCCTTAAAAAATTTTTAACAATGAGCTTAAGTTTGAAGATAGTTTTAAATTTATTGGAAAATTATGAAATCAAGTGCAAAAGGCTCCCACCTCTCCTTTTAATCACTATCTTATTGTTAGTGTGGGACATCTGCTATAACTCACAGTCAGATATCTAGTCATTATACTAAGAATCCAGATTTCCTTCCTTTCCGCCCAATGCTGGTCGGTTGGTCGCATTAGTTTAGTTACTGTGTCCCCTTAGGTTCCTCTTGGTTAGTTAGTGTCTCAGACTTTCCTTGTTTGGGTGACCTTGACAGTTTTGAGTGACAGGCAGGTATTTCAGAGGCTGTCCCTCAGCTGGGAGGTGTTTGCTTTTCTCATGAATAGACTGTGGTATGGCGATCCATGTAAAAGTCTTTCTTCGGGAGCCATTGGCTTTCGGATCTCTTGAGTAAACACCCAAGTGTCGAGTTACTGGGTCATGGAGTAAGTATATGTTTAGTTTTAATAGAAACTGCCAGAACTTGTTCAAAAGCGGTTGTGCCATCAGCAAAATATGCGTTCTGCCTGTTGCTCTGTGTCCTCACCCATATGCATTTCATTAACTTCATGATGAGATAAATTCCTGAGATTATGTTTCTGACACTCCTGGGACACATCCCTGCCTGGTTATGACTTTAACCACTGTGGTGTGGACTGAGGACCCAACCACTAGCCAGTTTATTAAGAATTTGTGAGTTTATGTCTGGATGGTTTAGGCCTACACTTTATAAAATTTCTTTGTTAGACTTTTCTTTTGTTGTTTTTGTAGCATTTCCTATTATTATTATTATTATTATTATTATTATTATTATTATTATTATTATTATTTAAATCATGTCAAACTGACTGTGTTTCCTCTCTAATGTTTATGGTAACATTTAAAGTAACGCTGCTTCGATTGAACTTTAAATCCCAGCTTCGTATTTTAAACAGCTACGGGCCAATGCAGACTTTGATCCCATTTGTTTTTGGTGAGTTTTACTTTTCAAAGGTTTTGCTTACTTTTTATAATGGTCTAATTTCTTGGCGTGAGATTCCTGTGGTCCCCCCCTGCCCCGTCATCTCTTTCCTTTCCTGTAGGAGCTACAGTCAGGCAATCTTTTCTCAGTTTCTGTTTTGATAATCTGCAGTCGCCTTTTCTTGTTTGGGAGACCCATCTCCTCAAAAAACCAACTTTTGATTTAGTTCATTTTCTCTGCATTTTCTCTGCCCTTCAGGACATGTCTCTGTTGCTTACTTTGGGTTTAATTTGCCCTTCCTTTTTTTTAGCCTATTAAGGCGAAACTATGGTAAACTGCTTTAATTCCTGCTCTGTAACTGTGAACACCTAGGCTATATGTTGTCCCTTGAGGTTTATTCTTGAGCATCCTATGAATTTGACTCTTTACCCTCACTGTAACTTAGTTACAATCTCCTTGGGACTTCTTCAGGCCACTGGTTACTTTATTTAAACTTTGTTTAATTTGTAGACATTTAGCAGAATCTGAGCTCTCTGTTCTTTCATATTTATTGATTTCTGGGCAAGAGATGTAACTCCATGACAGACCATGTGCATGGTTCAGGGTTCAATTCCTTTTTTGCAAAAAGGGAAACACAAAACCAAAAGTAAGAAGATTTTTTTAAATTCTACTCTACTACAGTTTTTAAAAAGCCTATGATTTCAGTCCATTTCTTTCTTTATTTCAGGATGGGTTTTGTTTCGGTTTTTGTTTTTGTTGTTGTTATTTTTGCTTTTTTGTTTTGTCTTGTTTTTCCAGACAGGATTTCTATGTGTAGCCCTGGCTGTCCTGAAACTCTCTGTAGACCAGACTGGCCTTGACCTCACAGAGACCTGCCTGCTTCTACCTCCTAAGTGCTGGGATTAAAGGTATAGGCCGCCACTGCACAGCTTGTTTTTGTTTTTGAGACTCTAGCTGGCCTCGAGTGTGTCACGTAGACCAGGTGACCTTGAACTCACAGAAATCTGCCTGCCTCTGCCTACCAAGTCCTGGGATTAACCACCCCCAATTTCTGGGTTTTTACAATTATGAAGATCTGTTCGTTTTCTTGGGAAGAACATGCTATACGTAGTTGGAAAAGCCACACTGCGCTGTGGCTGGGTGAACTGGCTGATGAATGTCAGTGAGACTAAAGTAACTGATAGGACCACTCACACCTTCTCAGGCTGCACTTCTAGCTGGCTGGCTGTCTAAGTTGCTCAAGGAAGACTCTTAAATTCCCCAAACACTATTATTCGTCTGTCTGTTTCTGCTTGTTCTAGAGGCTGGAACACACGTCTTCAGTTTTCCACAGTTGGCTTCCTAACGAAGTCAGACCAGCTCACCAGCTCACAGCAGCTGGCAGCCATTTTAACCCTTTTTTCTGCTCTGCATCCTTTACACTCTGGTTGTCACATGTCATATCTAAATATATCACAAACGCCACCAGACAATGCCATTAAATTTTGCTATAGATAGTCACATTTTATTTTACAGTAATCAAGAGGAAATTTTATTTCGGCTTTACCCACATAGTTAACGTTTCTGGTGCCTTTCTTTCTTTCTTTCTTTCTTTCTTTCTTTCTTTCTTTCTTTCTTTCTTTCTTTCTTTCTTTTTCTTTTTCTTTTTTTTGGTTTTTCAAGACAGGGTTTCTCTGTGCGGTCCTGGAACTCACTCTGTAGACCAGGCTGGCCTCGAACTCAGAAATCCACCTGCCTCCCAAGTGCTGGGATTACAGGCATGTGCCACCATGCCTGGCTATTTCTGGTGCTTTTTATTTCCTTTTTCATGAATGTCTGGTTCTTGTCTAACAGCGATTTGCTTACAGCTTAAAGAACTTCAGCTAATACTTACAGTAGTCCAACTACTCTAAGTATGGGATCAGTGGCTCATAACTTTCATGTATTTGGCTATACCTTTACTTTATTTTGGGGGTTAAATTTTATTTGGGGGCTGGAGAGGTGGATCCATGGTTAAGAACACTGACTGCTCTTCCAGAGGACCTGGGTTCAATCCCCAGCTCCCACATGACAGCTCTGTGACTCCAGTTCTGGGATATCCAACATCCTCTCATGGCTTCCCTAGGCACCAGACACATATGTGGTGCACACACACTTGTGTAGGCAAAACATCCATACACATAAAATAAAAATAACTAAAACATTTTTTAAAAGAAATCATATTAGGTACAGAATACTGATTCCAGGTATGCCACCTTTAATCCCAGCACTCAGGAGGCAGAGATAGGAAACTCTCTCAATTCAAGGCCAGTTTGGCCTACATAATGAGCTACAGGCCAGCCAAGTTAACACGGTGAGACCCTGTTGTGGATATATGTTTATGGATTGAGCCAGGCACAGAAGCTCACACTTGTCATCTCAGTATTCCTAAGGACAGAGCAGGAGGATTGCCCAGATGGAGTTCATAGTAAGTTCCAGGCCTGCCTGCACTCCTCAGTGAAACCTAAAACCAAACCAAAAACAGAATCTTAGCTTGGCAGGTCTCCCCCCGATTCCCCTTCTTCTATCACCTTAAAGACAGCATGAATTCTGCGTTCTACAGTTGCCGGTGAGGAGTCGGTGAGGAGTCAGTGGTGTGTTCTTGCTCTTATTCTTTTTCTTTGACTATCCCCCCCCTCACTTTACCTTCGCTTACAGCCGTTGACAATGACAAGACTTTTATTTGCATTTTCCTACTTGAACTCTTCAATAAAGTGAGGGTCTTTAACAAACCAAAATGTTCTCGAGGGCAATTCTTCACATACCCCTCTGCTGTTCTGTTTTTCTCCTATGACTTCGATTACAAGTGGGTTCGGTACCTCCTTATTTCCCACACCTCCCTTGAGACCGTTCCCATCCAAGTGATTTCAGCTCTAACGCTCACAGTGAATGATATATATTGCTCTCAGGCTGTGACTATGTAGCCCAGGTTGGCCTGAAACTTGCTTTGCTTTGTGGTTTAGGTAAGCCTTGAATTCATCCTCCTCCTCCCTCTGCCTTCTTAGTGCTGGGACCTCAGAGACACACCACAAGATCCCAGTCACTTTTAAATCATCTTACTTTGCTGTTAAGACCATCCAAAGAGTTTCTTAAAGATTTTAATTCTAGAATTTTTATTTTTGTTATAGTTTCTTTTCCAACGTTTCCCATGTGTTAATTCATTGTGTGTGTTTTTCCTTTACATCTTTCAAATACTCACAGTTGTATTAGATTCTCCCCAATATTTTCCCAATATTCCTGTATCATCTGAGCCCAGTCATCATTAGTTTTTCTTTCCCTGAAGGAAGTATTACATTTTCTTGCGTCTTCGTATGACCCAACAATTTTAGATTGTATTCCGGACATTATAAATGATATGTTGCAGAAATCCTAAATTCTTTTACATTTCTCTAAACTCTGTAGGAATGGGGGGATTAATTGTGGTTGTTTTCAGTTTATAAGACATGTAGTTAACTTCTCTGGGTTAACGTTCTAATTCTCCCTCTTCACCTGGGGGAAGCAGCAGCCAGAGTGACCACAGCAACATAGAGATTTCATATTTCCAAGGACACCTGAATGCGTTGGTCACCCTGAGGAAACCAATCTCATAGTTCAGCTCCAGATGGAGTATCGTGCAAACATGTACATGCACATATATGCACACATATGCATACACAGGCACACACACATGCACATGCACACACATGTACACACACTCTTCCAGAATCAACCGGACAATTCATACTTCCCTTTTGGCTTTTTCCATATCAGAGTTCTTCCCATTTTTTTCTAATTGTGTATAGTTTTTCATTGTTGTTGTTATTATTGTTGTGGTTTTAACTAAGATTGTAGATTCTGGATTCAAGCTTTAGTAATTCTGAGGTTTAAGACGGAGCCTGTTCTTAAAGCAAAAACCCGTTAGGCTGTTTCTAATGTCTTCAGGTGATAGATTTTTGTTTTTAAATTACATGTCTAGAATCTGTAAATTGTTTTCTCTGGGAATAATGGTTTGGTATCTCCTGTGTAGCTGAAAATTTTTGAGGTTTGCTTTTATTTTCATGGTAATGGTTTATGCAAAACTGCTCAGGATAATACTGATTTCATATGTCATAGCATAGACAGTAATCAGGTTATGTTCCTGGTTGTTTGAAAGATATAATCACTCTATATACACTCTATTCTAATTGGGAAAGCTCAGTATATCAGCCATTCCATGCTAGCAACAAAATATGAAGGCATAAGAAACACATGAATTTGAAAGATTAAAAAAAAAATCGCAGTTTGGCATGAGGTATCAGAATCCAAGCCCTTGAGAGGCATGGGTGGGGGAGGGGGTATCCAGGGTTCAAGGTCATTCTCTGACAGCTGTGAAACTTTCACGTGCACACTGAAGATTCTCAGCGTGGGGGGAGGGGACCACAGAGCTAGTTCAAAGGTTTCATGAGCAACTGTCATATAGAATGGACATCTTTTAGTTAAATATAGCAAGATAGCCTTTGATTTGGTGGCTGCAACACAAAGGGCTGTGTTTCTATTGAACCTTTAAAACCCTTAAAATAGGTCTCAATAATATTTAATGGAAACTCTGGCTTGGCTATGAGTGGTAGAGCCCTTGCCTTATATATGGAAGGGCCTGGGGTCTATCCTCAAAAGGAATATATTAATACTGAATATGTAAGCCTGTTGTGTTGGAACTGAAGGCATAGGCACAAACCCATGGCTGCTACGGCATATAAAACACACATATAAATGTACGTACATGAGTACTCATAGATAAATACAGCCCTCTTTGCCAATATCACCTGGTAACAGGAGCACAGACATCTCCCAGCCTCTGACAGAACATCCAAATATTATTCTCCTCTTAAAGAGCCAGGCTCCCTAGAGAAACAGCTCATATCAGGGAAAGAACAAGATGGGTTGGAAACATTGTTCTAGGCCAGAAGGCAAGAAAGAGATCGTAGAAGGAAGAGAATGTCTTTGGGCACAGAAGTCATCACTAAAGAGTTTCCTCTACCCAACCGGCATTAGTGAGCAATGAAATAAATAAGCTGTTGAAAATCTGATGAAGGGGCTGGAGAACACTTGTTACTCTAGCAGAGGACCTGGTTTCAGTTCCTAGCACCCACATGGTGGCTCATAACCCATTTCTAACTTAAGTCCAATGGGGTTCAATGCCTTCTTCTGAACTCTGTGAAGACCAAGCATGCACATGGTACACATGATGCATGTATATGCATGCAGGCGAAACACTCATGCATATAAAATAAAATAAAATAAATACATTATCTACTTAGTTAAAAAAGTAAGTCTGAATATAAATAGGCTATCTATATAGTTTCAAAATACTTGTGAATTAGTTCGATTTATGTGTATGTGTCTGAGTTAGTGGATTCCCTGTGTGTGGTTGGGGGTGCCAGAGGTGGCCAGAAGAGGGTGTCTGGTCCCTCAGGGCTGGAGTTATAAGTGGTGAGAAGCCACCTAACATGTGCTAAGAACTGAACTCAGGTCCTCTGGAAGAGCAACAAGTGCTCTTAACAGCTAAGCCATCTCTCCAGGTCCCTAGAGTACTTCTTTTCAAAGCTCAAAACCAAAACCATAGAAGTGAAAGAATAGCTATGTAGTGGCAAAGCCTGGTTGACACGAAGTCACACGTGAAGTCACACTTGACCATCTATGGTGGACACCCTAATTCTTACAGAGCAGGAGTCATGCCATGAGGGATCAACCTAACTTGAGAGAGAGCTTACAAAGTAGCTGGCAGAGCCGGGCGTGGTGGTGCACGCCTTTAATCCCAGCACTCGGGAGGCAGAGGCAGGCGGATTTCTGAGTTCGAGGCCAGCCTGGTCTACAAAGTGAGTTCCAGGACAGCCAGGGCTGTATAGAGAAACCCTGCCTCGAAAAACAAACAAACAAACAAACAAACAAACAAAAAAACCAAAGTAGCTGGCTCACAATCCTGGGAAGTGTCAAAGCTGTGACAGCATGAGGGACTGTTCTAGACTGCAAGTGGAGATGTGACGGGGACCACGAGCACTCTGGACTAAATCCTCTTGTGGGAAAGAGTATTACAGACACAATCAGAACACTGATGGGGCAGAGGATAAATTGGTAGTAATTTACCAATGTTCATTTCCTGGTTTCGCTGGCTGTACTGTGGTTATGCCCTGAGATAGGACCTACACTTTAAAGAGCTCAAAGTGATAACGGATCAACTCAGCAACTTATGCTCACATTTTCCGAAAAAAAAAAAATATGTTTTTTTGCACTATACTGCAACTTTTCTGTGAGCTTCATAGTGTTTTTTTTTCCTTTAATTGTAAAAGGGGGGCTGAGGAGGAAGCTGGCTTCGAAACTTTCAACTGTGCTGAGAGGATTCTTAAAGGGAACAAAGGAAAGACAGTTCAAAGGCCTGAGAGCAACCGTCTTGTGGCAACATCTTTTCGTTACATGCAACAAAGTCACTTTGGGTTTGGTTTGGTGGTCTAAGGGCAGAGTCCTGGTCCGGGGACCTTTTAAGTTCCCAGGCAGTGACATTTAAATTGGTGTCAACACCTTTCAGATACCTTGTGTGTACAACAGCAGCAAAGATAACAGGGTACAGCTCCAAAAAGAAGAGGGAGCTTTCGACTGCCTTAGCACTAGTGACTTCAAAGATATTCAAACAGCCTAGAGCAGCCCACAGAGACGGTTATCCCAGGTTAGTAAGCATAGATGCCCAAAGGAGTCCAGAAAAAGGGCGTTGGACCCCCTGGAGTTGGAGCTCCAGGAGGATGTGAGCCATTCCGTAGGTGCTAGAAACCGAACTCTGGTCCACTGAGCCATCTCCAGGCTGGTTATAATTTTCTCGTCTTAACATTTGCCTTCTAAATAGCAAACTTTGTAGAGGTCAGTACTAGTCTATGATTGAGACAGTTGATGAATCCCCCCGGGTAACAACAGTAAAGGATGTTTCTCTTCTTGCTTCCCGCGGCAGTTTATTCTTGTTAGTGATTTATGGCTGCATTAGCAAGCTCAGTTGTCTCTTCCCATGAGTACTGAAGACAGGCCTCCATTGCATTATGGGAGATGACAATTCCATAACGCTTTTCCCCTTCTATTTTATTTTGGTAGAACTGGGGATTGAACCCAGTGCCTCCAATACACTAAGCAAATTCTCCACCCCTGAGCTGTATACCCAACCCCAAAGATGACAGCTTCCATCTTTTTCCCCTTTTGGTTATCTTTTCACTGCTAAAGATGACACACAAGAATTTTCATTTTTAAAAGAATTTTCAAAATACCAACATTTTTCTGTATTTATGTTATGACTGTGATGGATTGCAAATACATTTTAAACTTAGAAACAACAGAGGTCTGGCTAGGACATCAGAATTTACATCTAAGCTTTGAACTCTTTACTTACAACAAAGCCAAATACCCGTATTTACAACAAAATGTGTGAGCAGAGTTTACTCAGATGACTATACACCTGCCTTTATTGCCTAATAGTATTAAATAATCATCACTCACTTAGGAACACTTGCTAACAGAATTCTGCTCTCCAGGGATCAGATTTCCCACCCACTGGTTTGCTTAGTAGGAGATGCGGACGCTAAGGAGAACAGAATGGTGAACCAGATAGAACTTGTCCTGAAGCACTCAGTGCGAGCCGCGCTCAGCCCTCAACCACACAAGGCGACACCTCAATGCCGGCCTTTAGTTGTCCTCACGACAGTAAACCGACAGACACTCTTATGCCCCTTTTAAAATATTAGTTTCTCTTATCTAAACTGTCCACTTTTGCTTTCTGGATAAATCTTTGGAAATGTAATTAATACTTTGGACCGTAATTGTGCAGGCTAGCATTTCTGTAAAGCCCTCTGCCGGGCCTCATGGCCACACCACAGGCATTCCTGATGTGTCACCAGAGGATGAAAAGTGACCCTAGTAGCAAACAAAACAAAACAAAACAAAAAACATGAGGATGTCAGAACAGGGAGCCAGAAGTGAAGTCTTTAGCAGGTCATCAATCCTCCCTGTCACCTGGTGCTTGCATGCCCTTGAACATTCTCTCACGGTACAGTCTCTATCCAACAACACCGAGGTCTTCATTGTTTGCTTGCTTGTGTCCTTCCTTAAAAACATCTAAAATGCCCACTTAAGGTCTTAAGGTCCTGGTTCGGTTTGGGGGTTCATGCAGAGTAATCCATTACTCAGATGGTACCTCTCAGGTCCCTGACCACAATGAGTGCTTTCTTATGGAACCATTTGTGTTGGTACCTGATCCTACAAATAAAAAAGAGGGGAGGGGACAAGCATTGAGCGCAGTCAGACAGTAAGGGTTCTTTTTATCCAACGCCACTGCTGAGGTATGGGAGTGATGGCATTTACAACTGTGCCGGTAGCCGGGCATTCGGGAGGCAGAGGCAGGTGGCTTTCTGAGTTCGAGGCCAGCCTGGTCTACAAAGTGAGTTCCAGGATAGCCAGGGCTATACAGAGAAACCCTGTCTCGAAAAAAAAACCAAAAAAAAAAAAAAAAGATTTACAAATGTGCCCATTTTACAGACAAGATTCAGACACAGGAGCCAGGCATGGTGGTGCCCACCTCTAACCCCCTGCACTCAGGAGCCAGGAAAAGGTGAATCTCCGAGTTCAAGGCCAGCCTGTCCACAGAGTGAGTGTCACTGTTGTTTGGGAGACCTTAATCCATGCTTTTAAATGCTCCCTGTGTGGGTTACAATCTTCAAAGGCCACACTGAGCAATGACCTCCGGGTCCTAATGCTTTCAAACATCTCAGATGGCTGAGTGTACATTACTGCAGCCGGAGGCAGGAGGGGAAAGGAAAAGGACACACCGGAAAGCTGGGGAATCCAACCAGGGAACTCTTCCTTCCCTGAGTCCCAGGACTAAGGGCAAACGATTAAGAAATATCAAATCTTCTTAAAGAAAACCAGATAGATTACAGCCACAGTAGCTATTTGCCTTATCCTGCCCTTTTATATAAAGTATTCAATATTCACCTAAATTAAAAATCTAATGAGGAACTACACTATGGGCCCCAGGAGGACTGCAGACAATTATTAATAAAATAACAAGCTGGATGTCCAGTGTTATTTGTCCCGTGAAGTCAGTTACCCTAAAACATATACGTATTTCTAGTTTACCATTTGTTTTTTACTAATTTCTTGGATGTCGCATGGCACCGAATGAATATGAAAAAGATTCGAAGAATGGGCATTTCCTGTCGTGCTAATTAAAGGAAAATATTCTCGCTTAAATGACCGAGCCCACCGTGTTCAAACTGAGGCTTTTGTGTTATAACTGTAAAATGCCTAGTTTCACTGTAACCGAATAACTTAAAGTATATATGGCTGAGCATGGTAGTACGTGCCTGTAATACTAGCATCTGGCGGGGGCGGGGGGGGGTAGAGTCAGAAGAATCAACAGTTCACAGTCCTCCTCAACTGCATTGCCAGTTCAAGGTCAGCCTGGGAGAAACAGTGAGATCTGGTCTCAACAAACAAACAAACAAACAAACAAACAAAACAAAAATCTCAACGGAAAGCTACACTGTCTTTGAGACAGTGCTCCAATTAACAAACACTACTATTTCCATTAAATATTTATACAGGAAATGATGAACATACCTTCAGCCTACTGGGCTCCATTAGAACGCTAAGGTTCTTGCCTGCTCGAACTTTTCCTGTGTGAATACATAAGATTGGGCTGGAAGTGGTGCTGGATGCCTATGATCTCAGGACTAAGGAGACAAAGACAGGCAGATCTCTATAGGTTCCAGGACAGCCTAGCCTACACGGAGAGTTCCAGGCCATCCAGGGATACACAGCAAGACTCTATCTAAAACAAATTATAAAGTTGTGAGATATGAATTATGTTGTATGTTATGTGTTGTCACTAAACATGTAAATATAAAAACTAAATGAAATAGGAATTCTCCTCATCAAATAAACGAGTACGTTAGTGACAGAAGAGAAGAGAATATTAACCTCTGACAAGTCACACACTCCCAAACATTAAAAACATCGCAGACTTGGGCTAGAGATCTAGATGCGTTAGTATAGTGCTGGCAAGTTCTCACAAGGCCAGGGGCTCAGTCTCCAGCACCCCGTAAATAGGGTGTAGTGGCATGTACCTACAACCCAAGCATTTGGAGATGGAAGCAGGAAGGATCAAAAGTTCAAGGCCATCCTCAGCGACATAAGCAATTTGAAAAGTCAGCCTAAGATATGTGAGCTCTTATCAAAAAGAAAGAGAGAGAGAGAGAGAGAGAGAGAGAGAGAGAGAGAGAGAGAGAGAGAGAAGAAGGAGAAGGAGAAGGAGAAGGAGAAGGAGAAGGA
>NC_034603.1:65954403-65956942 GCF_900095145.1 Mus pahari
AAGAAGAAGAAGAAGAAGAAGAAGAAGAAGAAGAAGAAGAAGAAGAAGAAGAAGAAGAAGAAGAAGAAGAAGAAGAAGAAAGGGAGGGAGGGAGAGAGGGAGGGAGGGAGAGAGGGAAAGAGAGAGAAAGAAAAAGAAAAAGAAAAAAGAAAAAGAAAAGCCCGTAATCTTGTTGAGTTAAAAATCCAGAGGGCCAGTGAACTGGCTCAGTGGGTAAAGGCACTTGCCACCAAGTCTGAGGACGAGAGTTTGATCCCTGGAACACACATAGTGGAAGAACTGACTCCTGAAAGCTGTCCTCTGACCTCCACACACATGCTATGACATGACATGCACCCCTCTCCTCATACATACACAATACATACACACATACACAATACATACACACATACACAATACATACACACATACATACATACACATACAGAAGTATAATTTAAAGATAGATAAGCCAGAAACAAATGCATTTCAGGAAAGAAGATATCTGAGTGGCCAATAAACATTTTAAAAAAATACCCAAAAATCCTACTCAAAAGAAAAATGCAAAAGAAAACCACGAGAAGCTACTAATACACACACCAGAATATCTCAAAAGTAAAAAGATGACTGGCAATAGTGAGTGTCACTGAGAGGTGAGACGGGGGGACCCTGGTGTTGGCAGTGAGAGGGGGAATGGCTCCAACATCTTTGGAAATATTTGGTGGCCTGTGTCAAAGCTAAACAAACACACAATGTATTATTCAGAAATATTAGGTCTAGAAACATATCACAGAGGCATGAGTTTATTTACCCAGAAAAAAAATATATTACATAAACAAAAATGGATTAATAAATTGTTGTATATTTCTATTTTATATTATTCAATAATAAAAGATATTGAAGTACTATAAAATATAATACATATGGATCTTCAAAATATATGGAGAAAAAGAAGCCAGGAACAAAGAAAAAGCATGTATTACACGAGTCTGTTCCAATGGAATCCAAACACAGGTAACAGTCATCTATATGGTAGTAACCCAAATGGTGTTTAAAGGGAGAGTGTAACTATAGATCGGCACAAGGAAACGTTTTTTGGTATGATAAATGGTCCACCTTTTTGTTTTGTTTTGTTTCGAGATAGGGTTTCTCTGTGTAGCCTTAGCTATCCTGGAACTTGCTCTGTAGACCAGGCTGGCCTGCAAATCAAGAAATTTGCCTGCCTCTGCCTCCCGAGTGCTGGGATTAAAGGCATGTGTCTGTCCCATCTTTCGATCTAGAAGGATGTGTGTGGTGTGGTGTGTATACGAATGTGTGTATATATACATATACTATATACATATATAGTGTGTGTGTGTGTACACTTTATTGTAGGTTAATTAAAAAAAATCATTGAAGGGCCAAGAAGATGGCTCAGCGGGTTGAGCCCAGATCGTGGACTCACCCAGTGGATGGAGAGAACCAACTCCCATAAGCACACCCACATAAATAAAATGTAACTTTTAAAATGTCAAATCTACTACGCAGGAAAACCTTGTCTTGAAAAAACAAACAAACAAACAACAACAACAAAATGTCAAATCTATTGAACCAAACAGCCTCAAATCTGGAACCTTGGGAATGTGATTACAGGAGAAACTTCCCACTTTGAACAGAAAGAAGACTTTCAGGGCCGGAGAGACGATCCAGCTGTTAAACAGTATGTGGTGCTCTCGCAGAAGACTCAGGTTCAGTTCCCAGCACCCAGGTGGCTGCTCACAGCCATCTGTCACTCCAGTTCTAGTGGATCCAGCACCCTCCTCTGGCCTCTGCGGGCACCAGGCACACATGCAGAGTGATGCGGCCATCCTGTGGCAAAACAGAATTCCTAGGAGGTTACAGCCAGCGCTGTTCAACAACAGCCAGTGCTGTTCAACCGTTATCAGCCAGTCACAAACAGAAATGTTTGCTGAGACAGCCCAAACTCTAAGATAGTCTGTGTTGCTTGAGCAGACAATTTCAAGAGAGGAGAGACTACAGAACCCCAGGTAGCGCTCCAGAGCTACAACAGCTTCCTCATTCCCAAGCCCTCTATAAAAGGTCCAGGCCAGTTTTGCCTTTGTAGACTCATGCAGTCCTGCGAGAGAGGCTGCCCCTTGCTGTGTGTGCTTGGGGTCAGGCCCTGGTCTCTTTCCTGATCTTTGTCTCTTTGTTCCACAGTCTGGATGCTAACATGGTGCACTTCCATACACGTGGGCAAAACATTCCTGTACATAAAATTAAAATGAGTAATTTTTTTTTAAAATGAAGACATTAAAAAGGGTTCTATTATACAGTCTTTATTGTATAAGATGGCCAATCATCTACCACGTGCTCTAAATAGCTTTACAATTCTCATGAGGAGGAATCAGTTCACATATTGTAATGGTCTGGATGTCATCTGAGTGTTTCCTAAGGGTCTGCGTGCAGAAGGCTTGTTCTCAGGGTGGTAGTACTGGTGTTTAAAAATTGTAGTGTGGTAAACGGCCCTTGGGGCACTGAGAACACTGTCCCAAAAGGGCATGAATGCAGCTCTCATGGG
>NC_034603.1:65957052-65968093 GCF_900095145.1 Mus pahari
CTCTCCTCTCTTCTTTCTTCCTTCCTTTCAAGGTGTATGGGGTATGGGTATTTTGCCTACATGCATGTTTGTGTACCATGCATGTACAGAGCCCTCAGAGGTCAGAAGAGGATGTTGGATCTTCTTGAACTGGAGTTACAGATGGTTGTCAGCTGTCACGCTGGGAATTGAACCTGGAACTTCTGCAAGAGCAGCAAGCGCTCATCACAGCTGAGCCACAACCCTCTAAAGCCACAACCCTCTTGGTAGTTCTTAAGAGACAGTTGCTGTTGTTTTCCACGACATGTCTGCAGTCAATTAAGAGGGCTGTAAGAGAAGCCCACCTTGTGTCCCCTCCCTTCCATCGCAGCTTCTGGGTTTGAGGTAAGCCCTCTCCTTCCTGTACACAGACCACCAAAGGTCGATGTCACCTAAGCCATGCAACCGTGACTAAATCAATGGTGCTACCTAGCCTTGAACTTTACAAATGCAAAGCTATAAATGAGATAAACCTCCCCTTTCATATGTAGCCCGTCTCCCGTCTTCATCGCAGTACATCTCCTGCATGTCCAACCGTAACAGCCACACTCTCTTCTCACTACTGAGTCTCCAGGGGGATCGAGCTGCTGGCAGCATTTTTGCTTCTGTTCCCACTTCCGTTGCTGACCAAATGAACTATTTCTTGGGGCTTTGAGTCCCCCTCTCTCAGAACTCTCGCTTCAGGAGATCCCATTCATTCTCCCGGCTTTAAATATGATGGGTGTGCTGAGGATGGCCACAGTCCTACCTTAGCCAGGCCCTTCCTTGTGTGTCCGGTCCCTCTGCCACTGTTTTCTGTATGCCTCCTTCATTTTATTTCCTACATAGTATTTAGCACAATTCTAATTAATTGCATTGTTGCTCCCTCCTCTTCAGATCTTTTTTTCCTTACCTGACTAAATCCATGAGAACCAAAGCCCAGTTTTCCCTCTTCACCGTAAACCAGTACTTTTCATAGATGACAGATAGGAGGAATTCAATACATAGTTTTTAAGGAATCTCCCGGGCATAGTAGCACATGCCTTTAGTCCCAGCATTTGCAAGCTAGAGAGGCAGGAGGACTTCTATGAGTTCTGGGCCAGCCTGGTCTACACAGTGAGTTCCAGGACAGCTAGGGCTATACAGAGAAATCTTGTCTTAAAACAAATTTTATTGCCAGGCGTGGTGGGGCACGCCTTTAATCCCAGCACTTGGGAGGCAGAGGCAGGCGGATTTCTGAGTTCGAGGCCAGCCTGGTCTACAGAGTGAGTTCCAGGACAGCCAGGGCTATACAGAGAAACCTTGTCTCAAAAAACAAAAACAAAAACAACAAAACAAACTTTATTGTACTGTGTGTACACGTTGGGGGTGCTCATGCTGCAACATGTATGTCGGGGTCAGAGAACAACTTTGAAGAACTGGTTCTCTCCTTCCACCTTGACGGGGTTCTGGGCATGGCAAGTGCCTTTACCTGCTGAGGCGTCTTGCTAGTCTCCCAGTAAGTAATTTTTGAATGAAGACTGAGCACAGTCCTGAGTTTTGAATCATAGCATATTATAATCACTGTCTCACATGACTAATCAAAACAAAATCTCAGAAAGCTTTCTCTAGCCTAGTGAAATAGATCTGTCATCCCAGCTACTCGGAAGACGGAGGTAACCCAAGGCCTGTCTAGGAGACAGAATGAGTTCAAGTCCAACCTGGGCAACTTAGTAGGACTCTGTCTCAAAATAAAATGGGAGCAGAGTGCACATTTACCTAGCGTGTGAGGAAGGACTGGGTTCAACCAGAACAAAAAGCAAGCAAGCAAGCAAACAAACAAACAGAAAGGCTTCCATCATTCATCTTTTTGTTGGTAGTGTTGATTTTTTGTTTTGTCACTAAGTTGTCCTTGAACTCACGACAATTCTCCTGCTTTAGAGTCTCAAGTACTAGAGTACAGGCGTGAGCCTCCATGCCCTGAGTAACTTTTAGAATGATTGTTTAAGCCAAATGTGTTGGTGTACACACAAAATCTCAGTACTCAGGAGCAGGAGGAATGAGAGAGAACCAACCTGGTCTACACAGACAATTCCAGAATAGCAAGGGTTACTTAGTAAGAAGTTTCCAAATAAGTAAATGTGGCAGTTATGAGCACTCGCTACTCTTCCACAGGACCCAGGTTCAATTCCCAGTACCCACTTGGCAGCTCACAACTGTCTGTAACTCCAGTTCCATGGGATCTGACAGTCTCACATAGACATACCTCACATAGACATGTGGGCAAACATCAATGCACATTAAAAAAAAAATAGATGAACTCTAAACATAAGATAAAATCAGCATTTAAATGACATGCTAAATCTATGCATAGCAATAAATCCTCCACTGGCCACAACCCATGCTAGGGAAGTAGTGGTAGGTTTTGCTGATGTTAGTCTAATCAAGAGCAATGCATGTCAGACCTTCATGTGCACAGGATTTTCCAGGGATCTGGGTGAAGGTCCTGGCTCAGCCCGTCTAGTCCACACTTCTGCACTTACAACAGTTCCCGGTGATGCATTTGATGAGGATGCTCTTGGTTTATGTGATGGTTTGGACAAGAACGGCCACCATAGGCTCACATTTGAATACTTTGGCTCCAGTTTGTGGAACTGTTTGAGAAGGATGAAGAGGTGTGCCCCTGTGGTGAAAGGTGTGTCACTGAGGTAGGCTTTGGGATTTTAAAAGACCCCACCGCTCTTAGAACCTTCTCTTTCCACCTGTGGTCATGGACCAAGATGTGAGCTATTGCTCTCAGCTGTCCCTTCACTCAGCCACCATGGGCTCTAACCCTCGGAAACTATAAAATCCTCTCTTTTATAAGCTGCCTTGGTCATGGTATTTTATTGCAACAACAGAATAACTAAAGGCAATACACAACTGCCTCTCAGCAAGGCTCTGAAGAGGCCTTGTAAAGGATTTGTGGACCAACCCCAAACATTAGCAGGGCTGAGTCTGGGTCTTTTATTTTTTTGGGGGGGGGGCTTTTTTGAGACAAGATTTTTCTGTGTAGCCCTGGCTATCCTGTCCTGAAACTCACTCTGTAGACCAGACTGGCCTTGAAGATCTACTTGAGTTCAAGGCCTCTGCCTCCCAAGTGCTGGGATCAAAGGTGTGTGCCACCCTCTGGCTTCTGTGTCTATTTTTAAGTACGCTGATTTCATATATATATTATCTTTACTCTGTGGCTGGATGGTCTCTCATGATATAATAAACTATGTATCTGAAAGTTGTTTTCCCCCCCTTTAGGTCAATCATTCCTACCAAGATCTAGTGCCCTCTTTCAGAAAAATATTTGTATATCCCCCCTTTTTTTTATTGTCATGGTTTTATTGCCTTCTGACAGATATGTTTCCTATATTTCAAAGTGTAAATACGCCAGCACCATTACTCTAGAATCCAGCGAGATAAGGCAACCGATGCATCTGTAGAATTGCCTCTACAGGGGACAGAAACTTCCATCCAGAAGGATACAGGCTCACTGATGATGGTGAAAGTATTGATTGTGAACGGAACAAGAAGAGTATCCTCTCTCCACAAACACGGTACTTAAAATCCTAGACAAGTCAGGGTGTGCTCTCTCCATACAAAAACACTTGGTATATAAACATAAAATGGGGTGAGAGCCTCCAGGGGATTAGACGTTGACCTATGGACACGAACCCTGGAGCGAGCAGTGGCTTCTTTCACAGAGAACATGGAGAGGAGCCCTGACGGATGGGTGAGGGGCCGCACCGGTGGGTGGCGGGGCTCTTAACGGCGTTGGGAAACCAAGGAAAGTTGGTCTGGGTTTGGGAGAGGTGGGAGTTGAGTTCATTTTTGGGCTTGGCGAGTTGGAAGAGAAACATTACAAAAATAGGCAGTTAAAGAAAATGTGTGTTCTGGGAACACGAGCGGCGCAGAAGGGCAGTATTGGAAGACAGAAAACACCACTGGAAAGACACCAGGAAGCCTACCCTGGGAAGTGTTCAGGGTAGGAGACAAACTTTCTGTTGTGGGTCAATCACTCGGGCCAGCCATCCTCAAAATAGATTAAGGGCGGTAAGTCTAGGTACAAGGTTAGCAGTAGGAGGGGAAAGCATGTGACATTCTGAGTCAGGACTATTCAAAATAGACCTACAGAGTCCCAGGGGGCCACCAGGGGTGGTGACCTCTGGCAGGGAGAAACTGGGCCTAACAGGGGTCTCCTGCCCCCTCCCTCTCTTATCTGGACACTGCACTCACATCTGGGGTTCATCAGTCTCTGTATTGAAAAGTAAACACAAGTTGTGTCTCATTTTTGCTCCTAATGTTAACTCTTGGTGAACTAACAGAATGCAATCCATAGGTCCTTGGCCTTTAATCCCAGCACTTGGGAGATGGAGCAGGAGGATCAAATCAAGCCAGCCTGAGCTCCCCAACGAGAGCCTTGTCAACAATGAAGGGCTGAGGAGCCATTAACACTGTTGGCTGCTCCCCCAGGGGACCTGTCTTTGGTTTTCAGCACCCACATCTGTAACTCCAATTTCAGGGGTCCTAAAGCTTCATAAAAATCTAAAGGTAGGTATGGCGGCACACACCTGTAGGTCCAACGGTTTAGGGTCAGAAGCGGAAAGATGAGGAATTTAAGGCCAACTAGTCACATAGCAGGGTTAAAGCAGCCTGGACTTTATGAGACCTTGTCTCAAAGCAAAACAAGCACAAAAAAGAAATTATAAGAGTTTTATGAAGTTGGGCAGTGGTGGCGCACCCCTTTAATCCCAGCACTTGGGAGGCAGAGGCAGGCGGATTTCTGAGTTCGAGTCCAGCCTGGTCTACAGAGTTACAGGAGAGCCAGAGCTATACAGAGAAACCCTGTCTCAAAAAAACAAACAATCAGAACTCTATGAATTATATATTAGCTATTATTTGTCTAATTTTATTCCTTATACCTCTATCACATGGTGTTTAGCTGTTTTATTTAGAGGTAACCAGGACACATTAGGTCACTGGTGTTTGTAACAGCTATTGGTGAAGTCCTTTGACAAATACAAATTCCTAACTTACAGTGAGCTATGCATGCCATACTGTGGGCTTGGCATACTCAGAAACTCTGTACTTGATTGTGTATTCTGGGCTCCTGGCTCTTTTAATTCAAATTTGAGAAGTAAGATTTATTCCACTTAAATCATTACATCTATAAATCATAACACTTAACCAATGATCATGTCTTATGTTTTATATGTATTATAATTTACAAAGAGTCAAAGCAACCAGCTACATTTTCAAATGCAAGGATTGATTTTTTTTTAAAAGATTTATTTTCTTTTTATTCATATGTGTGCCCACAGACTTGGGTGCACGTACATGCAGGCACCAGTGGGGGGCAGAAGTGGGTGTTGGAGCCCCTGGATCTTGACTAGAGGTGACTGGGAATGGAACTCTGGTCCCCTCAGGAACAAAAAGCACTCTTAAGCGATGAGCCATCTCTCCAGTCCCGAAGGTTTTTTTTTAAATTTATCAGCTTCCTGACTTCATTTCTAGAATGTATGAACATGCTAAAATGTTATCCTAATCCTTGCATCTACTCACACATACATCCTCATTTATTCAGAGAAATTCTTATAATAATAGCAAACAGCCGGAAGATGGAGCTGGTTGGCAGAATGCTTGCCTAGTATGCATGAAGCCCTGGATTCCGTCCCAGGACCAAATAAACCTGGTGCGATGATGCACACTTGTAATTTTTTTTGGGGGGGGGAGGGGAGGGAGGGACCATTGACAAGTCAGTAGGATCCAAAGTTCAAGGCCACAGACAGTTCGAGGCCAGCATTGCATACATGAGACCCTATCTCAAAGAATGAGAGAAGATGGGATGGAGAGGAGAGGGAGGGAGGAGAAGAGGGGGTGCTGCGGAGAGATCAAGAGCCCTGACCTGGGCGTGGCGGCCAAAGATTTCTGAGTTCGAGGCCAGCCTGGTCTACAGAGTGAGTTCCAGGACAGCCAGGGCTCCACAGAGAAACCCTGTCTCGAAAAACAAAAAACAAAGCAAAACAAAAAAAAAGAGAGCCCTGGCTTTTCTTCCAGAGGACTAGGGTTCAGTTCCCATCATCATCATGGTGGGTCACAGCCATCTGTAACTCTAGTTCTGGGACACCTGATGCTCTCTTCTGGCCTTTTCAAGCACCCGTCACACACGTGGTGCAGACATACATGCGGGGAAAACACTCACACACATAAATAGTAGCATGTAGATGAGTGTTGGTTAGGACTGTATCAAACACCCCTGTCCTGATGCAAAGATTCACAAAGCAAGAGCCACCTCACACCATGGACCTTAAGCTGTGGGCCACAGAACTGTGTGGGAGCCCCTAACTTGGCAACAGCAAAACAGTTCTGAATGTAATGACCACAAATTAAGTCACAATGGAAGTGTAATGAATCCTCGGTGTTTGTGGCAGGACTCAGCCGTGTCCCACCGTGCAACCTCAAGGTAGCCTTGGTTCTAAACATACCGCATGACACTTGGCATTGTGTATACCATCAAGCCACAAAGGCCAGTCAACATTGTCTGAAACACCCCGGGTGTCTGTTCAGTTGAATACTATGAACTGCAGCAGCAAGGTGGGGTCTGTTTGTTTCATTTGGGAGAGGGCTCTAGGACAAGAAACCTTTGTCCTGGAACTCGCTCTGTAGACCAGGCTGGCCTCACAAAGATCTGCCTGCCTCTGCTTCCCAAGTGCTGGGTTAAAGGTGTGTGCCTGGCTCTTGTTTTTTTTTTTTAAACTATGTACAGTTTTCTCCTTTCAAGGGAATATAATGGTTTCATTACGGAAAATACTTTTAATATTTGCTGACCATTATTCTTCAGCGTGTTAGTGATAAGTTAGTGTATCTTTGGATTGGATTGGATTAGAGTGAATGGCTTTTTAATTGCTATTGGAGGGTTGTCTGGTTCAGTAATTAAGAGCACTTTCATAGAGGGCACATCCGTTCTCAGCACCCACATAAGGTGATTTACAACCTCCTCTAACTCCAGCTTCAGTGGCTCTCATGCCCTCTACTGGCCTCCACAGGCACTACACTCACCTACACATATACCCACACATTTGATAAAAAAAAATAAAAATAAGTTATAAAATTGCTGTTTGAGTTGCTGAATTCAACCACTAAGTGAATTTTGGCTTGAGATTAGACAATAATTTCCGAAATAGCCCTAAACACATTGGCCATTTTGTTCTATGTGTTTATATGAAGCACTGTTTTCAGTATTGATGACTATTAAAAAAAAAAAATCAATCAAGACCAGAAAATATTGACAGTACTCTGTCCTGCCATATTAAATACTTGACCAAGATTTAATTCTTCTATAAAAATAATCATATCCATTTCATTAATATGAAATGTTTAACATTGCTTTAATAAATGATAAAATTATATGTGTAGTTATTTTAAAATAAATTTATGTGTGATTTATTACCATCTAGTGTCTGACTTGTATACCTGTTTTTTTGATTTATACATAAAAATTTACCAGACGGAAGGGGTTTTGAGTAAGCAGAGCTTATGAAATGCAGATTTGCTCGGGCTGTGAATAGTTTCCCTCTCCCGGCTCCCTGATTCTACTGCACATAACTGATTTAGCCCAATACTTCTGGAGCCGGACACCCACAGTACCATGTTGGAGTTAGGATGCTCTGTGTAACAAAGGAAGTTACATAGCTCTGGGAACCAGGGGCTTAATATCAGACAATCGTAATTGGTACAGAACTCACTGCTACGTGGTTGGAGCAGAAAACCAACTCCCACGCTATGACCTCTACAGTGTGCTGGGCACGTGTGTGTCCGCTCCCCCCACGCAGCTAAATGTAATAGAAAATTTAGATGAACATAATAAAAGCTATTTTTGGCACTGCTTTCTTCGCTGAATACAACAAACTCTGAACGTCTTCTACAAATCAGGCCCTGGGCAAACAGAAGTAAAACTTAAGGAATGGGAAGATGACAATAGGACCTGAGCTTGGGTCCCCAGCACACGTGTAAGAAGCCGTGTGTGGCAGTGTGTGTCAAGCAGAGGAGAAAGTATTCCCTGGACCTTCTGACCAGCTACACCAGCTGAATGAATGAGCTTCTGGTCCACTGGGAATCCCTGCTTCAAAAAAAGGAGGGAGGGAGAGCCACAGGGGGAGCACCTGCCGCCAACCTCTGTCCTCCATATACATGCGCACACAGGTTTACACACATGCGCAAAACACACAGCACAAAAATAAACAAACAAGTTATTAAAAAATAGTTGCTCATGGAGTGTGGTAGCTACCTGCAATCCCAGACCCCAAGAGGCTGAAGCAGGAGGATCACGTATTTGAGGCTAGTTTAAGTTACACCACGAGACCCTCTTTCAACAACAACAAAGCATGAAGCCTATAGGAAGGATAAAGCAATCCACCATTTTCATATACCACAGTAGAAGTACCTACAGAAAGGAGAAGGCTTTGGCAAAAGTGGAGGGGAGTACGGCACTGGTTAGGGGTGAGAACCAGAAGGCAGTAGGGAGACATCATCAAAGGTTATCAGTAGAGTGTCCTTGGTGCCTGAGCAGAGCCTTGAGACCTGAGTAGTTAGGAGGGGCAGGGGGCAAGGTTGTTAGGAAAGACGTGGAAGTGTGAAACGCACTATTAAGTTATGGAAAGTACAAACAGAATGTTTAGAACATCACATCCTACCAGAACCCATGACACTTCTGTGGCTGTGGTTGCTCAACTTTGATATTTTAAGCCTCTACACACTCATATGATGAAGCAAGAAAGCACCACCTAGATAGAAGTTAAGTCTCTGCAAATCCCTGGCATCTTAGAACACGGAAAAGGACTCAAAACTGGAAAAAGAAAATGACTACCATACATTCCACAAACTGAGCTAAACAACAGAAGTCTTAAAAAAAAAAAAAAAGATAGCATAATGAAGAACTATTTAGTGCAGGGGCATCCAGTTTTGTGCTGTTGTAAATCTCCCATGGGAATGAAAGCTAGAACAGGTACCCAGAAGCTATAGGATGACCCAGAAGCACTGAGATCATTCCCTGTCATGCACCTTGTTTATAAAGCAGGAAGCTGTATAAAATACACACACATTTGGGGTGGGAGAGATGCCTCAGCAGTTAAGAACACAAGCTGTCATTGCAGGGGACTCTAGTTCTGTTCCAAGCATGCGTGTGGTGGTACGCCTCAAGCTCCAGTTCCATAGGACCCTGTACCCTCTTCTGCCCTCCATGAGCACTGTGGGCAGTGGACATGCACGTGGTACATATACATACACACAGGAGGAAGATGAATGCATATGAAATACAATAAACAATTTATGTAAAAGAGATATACCTCAAAAAATCTTTGCATATGGTTAACGAGAAGACTTTACGACAAGCAAGAAACCCATGGGAAAGTCAGCCTTGTGAATCGCCTGTTCTCTGAGCCACTCCAGATAAAACAGCTGCTGTGGTAGTGTGGAGGTAGTGCCACAGAGCCATGCAGCATTGGTGGTCCCTAGCTTTGGGTACAAATACCCCAGGTCCCTGACTGTGGGGAGACAAATGCTAACAGTTTTAATTTGGTAAACTCTTAATTTGGTAAGCTCTTCAGTTTTACATGAAAGATTACGTTTTAATGAAAAGATACAGCCTTTAAAAAAAACAAAACAAAAAAAAAAAAACAAAAGATAGAGCCTAAGATCTCTATTTTAAAGGCTTATTTCATCTGACATCTCCACACAGAGAAAGTTTCCCCCCAAAATCTGTTGATGATTGCAAAGATAAATGGTTGAAAAGATGATAGGAATGAAGGAATGACTGTGTGCCCTTGCAGTTCACAATAACCGTGGTATATTAGGCAAAAACAAAGGTATCTGACATAAGAAAGTAGATAAAGCATTTTTAAGTCATGACATACATTCTTATATCAGTAAGATAGAGCGCAAATCTAACAAGACAAGTCAAATCTAACAGCAAATATCAAAATAGTACAAAGTATCTTATTTTAAATATCAAAAACATGAGTCAACAAGATGCTGTGTGTCCTATAACCTCATCACTCAGGAAGCTAAAGCAGGAGGATTGCTATGAGCTCAAGGCCAGCCTGGGCTATAGTGAGTTCAAGGCTAGCCCTGCATTGTCTTCTCAAATAACAATCAAAATTAGCCAGATTATTCTAATTAGTCTACATTATTTTTTAGTTATTTTACTACATCAACAATTCTAACCTCAAGGACCTAACATTAAAATGACCAAACTCACACATTAACCTTTTTTAGTTTGTTTTTATTTAAAGACTGAATTTGTGTATTAAATATACTATATGATATCTATCTCTTTGTATCTATTTAATCTAGTCATCCAAACCCATAACTTCTTTAAATCATTAACCTATATTCTATACATTCTTTTCTCACGTGTAGTCTACAAATGCTGGACTATACAAGTTTTCATTGTCTTTTTCTTCAGGAAGTCTTCATGGGTCCTACTGAAGAGACTGGTAAGTAGCCCCCTGTCCTAAAGTATGTTATTCACCTTAGTGTCTTGAATAACTAATCAGCTAATAGCGTTTGTACAGAAATACTCCAGTTGTGGGTTTACATTATTCCTAATAAATGGCACAGTTATAACTAGGACATGGTACTGGAGAACTGGCCAGGAACTTCAGGAAAAGAGATTATTTGTAATAATTAAAGCACGGGAGCTTGTTTTAAAATAAAGTTTCCCATAGTATACACCATGCCAACTCCCCACCCCTCTGTTCTTGGATGAGGAAACTTTTACATGTAAAATATTACACTTCATAGATCATTATTTAAATGTCAAACACTTTGAAGTTATTTTTTTAAACTTTGACACCAAAACATTAGAAGTATACAGGTTTTTTTCACGAGAGAAAATGTTTGAAGCATCATTCAACAGCAGACATTTAAAAGCTTTGCATTACCACTTGCCATTTTACTGAGAGAAAAAAATATGTTTACATTGGTCAAAGCAGGAAGAAGAAGAAAAAAAAGGAGGAGGAGGAGGAGGAGGAGGAGG
>NC_034603.1:65969005-65970181 GCF_900095145.1 Mus pahari
CCCACCGGGGGGGGGGGGGAGATTATTCCGTCCCAGGCTTGGTGCCAAACTTAGGGACACCCAAAACTGTTTTTCCTTTGCAGATTTAAGGTGACCCATACATATGCCCCCCGTCTCACAACCCCCAAGAACTAAAACTGAAGAGAACTTAGCACTTTCCCAAGCTGGGGGAGGGGGTGTCTGAGAACGGACACGCATTTAAATTAAAAGAAATAAATAGAAGCAAAACCGAGATTCAGAAGGAAGCCAGCCAAGCCTCTGAGCGCGCACCGCTCCGGCTGCTCAAAGCCCCCAGCGAAGTGACGCCGAGCTCACCTTCCATGTCGCCCCGGGCCGCGCGGGCTGCAGCTGTCGCACAGGCTCCGCGGCCGCTCCACGTGCTGCTGCCGTGGGGACCCGCGCGGCTGGCGGGAGATTCCCGGCGCGGGGAGGCCCCGGGATCGCTCGGTCGCGTCGGCGCAGATGCAGGGCGGGAGCCGCCGGCAGCCGGGGCGCGGGGTTACAGCGGCGCTGGCTGGCGGCCGCTTTAAAGCACGCTCCGAGCGCCGTGGGTTCCGCACCCTCAACCCACTTTTGAATGTCAAGCCTGAGGAACCCTGATGGCGTGGAAACAGTGCCTCAGCGACCGTCTCGGGACGTCTACTTGAGAAACACCGGGGATGAGGGCGCTGTCGCAAGGAGAGCTGAGCGGTGTGCGCAAGCCCAACTTCCAGATTTGCCTGACACGGAAGGACCTGGAACTTTTTATCTAGACTCAGGGATGACAGTCATGAGAACTGTCAGTGAGAACTCACTTCATTGAGTTATTTATGGCGGTCTTTCCCCAACCCCCGCAGCCCTTTGGTTTTTTTACGCCAGTTGGAGTGGCCCACCACTATGATCCCAGCACTTGAGAGGCTGAGGCAGGAGGATTGCCATCAGTTCCAGGCCAGCCCCAGATTACAGTATGAGCCATTTCTCAGAAAACAAACTTTAAAAAGTCTTTGGTTCAGATTTATAGATAGTTTAAAAGTACGTTGGCATTTACGGCTCCCCAACTTTTTAACTTGAAGGAACAATTCTCTCATTTTGCTGTCCTTTCTGAGAACTGGTTGGTTTGCCAGTGCTGAAAAAAAAAAAAAAAAAAAAAAAAAAAAAAAAAAAAAAAAAAAAAAAAAAAAAAAAAAAAAAAAGATA
>NC_034603.1:65970532-65984523 GCF_900095145.1 Mus pahari
GCTGGTTCACAGAGGCGTACCAATCAACATCCTTTCCCATCATCTACACTTTGGAGAGGAAAGCATTTGATGGGAGGGAGGGGAAAGGGGAAGTGAATGCAGAACAGTTTTTCAAAGCTCAGTGGTTCATCACTCTGAAGTCCTAAGAAACAGGGCTCAGAGGGGCACTTCTAACGATGACAACGGTGTGGAAGGAATGGTCCCACTTCCATCATCTCCTTAGTTACACAAATATACTTGAAGCTAGGTATGGGGGTGCAACACCTTTGATCTCATCACTGGGAAGGCAGAGGCAAGGAGATCCCCCTGAGCTTGAAGCCTTCCTGATCTGCACATTGAGTTCCAGGACCGCCAGGGCTTTATAATAGAGAGACCCTGTCTCAAGAAGACCGACAGATGTGCATGGGTGCACCGCCCCTCCCACCCCCGCGCGCATGCATACACACACACACACACACACACACACACACACACTTGAGATGTAAGGCTGAGGACTGAACATCAATCCTATCTGTATCTGAAGAAAATCATAATTCTGAGCTATGCAAGCACACTGAAAACATGCAGCATCTCCACTGACATGAGTTAAGAGTTCTGCAGGGTAATATGGAGCTCGGAGACATTCTAAGGTTTAATAAACACTAAGGTTTAATTTTAGTACTGAAAGGGGAAATTTGTTGTTTGTTAGTTTCTAAAAGCAAAAAATAGCACATCAAAAGTAGCAGAAGAGGAACTGTAAACTTTCACAGGGATGATAGGATGAATAGTTAATTGGTTGTTTAAAAGACAGAGAGAAACTTGGGGTTTTCTGTTACTGTGTTCTCTCTACATAACAGTAAACTGTTATCATGCTGTTTGCTCCTTATTCCAGTCTCTCCACATACTTGAAGAGAAATAAAAAGCAGAGGGGTGCAACCATTTGTGTAGCAATCCTACCCTCAAGTGGGTTTAGTATAAATCTCTCCTCTTTAAGTGCAAGGTACAAGCAGTATTGGGGGAAAGGGGCACCTTATATGGAGTAACCTGACAAACATTTAATGCATTTAACATTAAAAGTGATGAAGTGTGATGTGAGTATGTGTCACTGATAGGATGCATTGGGAACATCACTTTTCTGCTGCTGTCCTCACAAAAATCTGTAGTCTATGTAATAATGAGAACAACCATCAAGCAAAGTCCAAGAGAGGCTTTCCACAAAATACTTGATCATTTAAGGCTGAGTTGGGATCTTCAAAGCAGTCCTTAACTGTCAAAGTCAACCACAACCAAAAGGAAGGAAAACAAGAGAAGAAAGAAAACAAGAAAAGTCTGAGAATCTGTCAACAGCTCAGAAGAATCTGAGGTGACAGCACAACTAAATGTGACACGAAAGCCTGAGTGTGACTCTGGTGCAGATAAACTAAGGAAATATAAAAAATACGAACTTTAATTAACAATGCTGTATCATGCCAGGCATAGACGTGCATGTCTTTAATCCCAGCACTTGGGAAGCAGAGGCAAGAGGATCTCTGGGTTTGAGGATAGTGTGGTCTATAAAGCTAGTTCCAGGACAACCAGGGCTATACAGAAAGACCCTCTTTGATAAAAGGAAAGAAAAGAAAAGAAAAGAAAAGAAAGAAAAAAGAGAAAGGAAGGAAAGACAAGGATTGCTCAAGTGTACAACTGTGCCTTGGCAAGTATCAATATGTAATGTTTCATGTTAGAATAGTGCCTTGTGATATCAGCATTATTAATTTGCCTTCCATAAAAATCTCTCTCATATACTGAATTACTGACCTAAATCAGTCTAAATGAGATATCGAGAAAAAAAAGAAAATCAGTATAGATTTCATAATGAACCCAGCTCATGTAGCTTCCCCATAGAGTCATATGACAAGGTTTGTCTGGGCTGCTTGGCATGATGCTACGTATCTTTAACTCTAGCACTCACAAGGCAGAGGTAGGCAGATCTCTAGGAGGCCAGCCTGGACTATATAACAAGTTCTGGGCCAGCCAGAGATACACAGAGAGACATTATCTCAAAATAAGTCAACAAAACTCTAAAGCACAAAGCTTACATCAAACATTTACATGGACACTTCCAATACCCAAACTACTCCATTTTTTTTTTTTAATTGCTCTTCTTCTTGTTTGTTTTGAGACAGAGTTTCTCTATGTAGACCTGGCTGTCCTGGAATTCTCTCTGTGGACTAGGCTGGCCTCGAACTCAGAGATCTGCCCTCCTCTGCTTCTGCCTCTGCTTTCTGAGTGCTGGGATTCAAGGTATGTGCCACCACTATCTAGTTAAAGGTTTTCTTATGTATATATGGGAGAGATGGAGAGGGTATATGCATGTGAATGCAGACATCCATGGATTCCAGAAGAGGGCACTGGCTCACCTGGAACTGAGTTAAAATGGTGTTGCTGTAAGCTACCCAGCTGGATCCTGGAACTAGAGCCCTCGGGAAAAGCAGATAAACTCTCAGCCACTGAGCTATCTCTCCAGCCCCACTGTTCTAACACTCTTATCATAGGAGTTAAATTTAACACATAAGTTTATGAGAATCATGTCCAATAACTGAGAAGTTAGTAATACTTTGTACATTTGGAAAATGTTTTGATTCAATCTGGAATGAGGTGTCTCTGCGGTTATGAGCACTGGTTGCTCTTCTAAAGAACCCACGTTTGATTCCCAGCATCCAAATGGCTGCTCACAACCATCATTAACTCCAGTCCCAGAGACAACACCCTCTTCTGGCCTTGTGGGCAGTGCATGCCTGTGGTGCACAGACAGACAGAAATGCAAGAAAAACACCCATCTACATGTTTAACAGTTGAGGCTAACCCATGAGTCTAGACGTAGTAACTGACATGGGGGTGGATCTGACTCATTGGATCCCATTTCATGCTTGTGCTAGATCAATAAAATTAACAGTGACTAAAAATGAAATTACTGACAAAGGTTGCTCCTGGACCATCTGAGACAGTCCAAATACTGACTCGGCTCAAAGGAAATAAAACTGAAAACTCCTGATCTCACCCCAAATAACCATTCTGCACCCTATCTGAACCTTGGGCTCTCTCCCTAACCAACCTACTCAAAACCACTACTGAGAGTGGTGCTCTACTGCTAAGAGATAAACAACACCTAAAGCCTTTCAGGTCACCTCAAATAGCAGTCAAGATGGGACCACGCATGATAGGGTTAACGATTCATTTCAGTAAAGGCCCTGGGTTTGGTCCCCAGCACAGGGTTCAGAAGAACTTTGAAAGACTATTTTGGAGTTCCCTGAGAGTGACTTATCTCACATCAGCTGAGGAAAAGATCATCCGCTCTCGCCTTCCTTTCGATGGGACCCGTTCTCTAAAGCAAAGTTACTTCCGAATAAATTTGCATGAGGGGGTGTCCCTTACATCAACTCACACTCTAAGCTGAAAAATAAAGGTTTAACCTTCCTCCACGTGGGAAGGTCTGAGGGCACCCTTCCTGAAGCACAGAGGGCTCTTCAAGGTCTTGGTTTTGTATGCCAGAAAAAAGCAATTAGGTAAAAAACTGGATGTGACGTTTTGACAGATCCAGCAACGCTAGCAACGTGTCAGAATAGGGGGTTCCCGAGCTGAGCCCTCGCTTTTAGGAAATTCTCACAAGCTTCTTCCTTCTTCTGATCGCCAAACTACGGCATCCTGGGGCTGCTCAGCGCCACCACCACCGTCCTTAGGACCCACTTTGTTCACTCATCAGTTCCTTTGGCTTCTAGTCTGAGGAAGTCCCCGGAAGTCTTGAGTTCGTTTCCTTTACTCGTCACACCACCAGGCCAACTAGAGCTAGAGCGCGGGAACGCCGGATTCGAGGAGAGGTGCGAAAGGCTCGGAGGATGCAGCGCTCCGCAACTGCGCGTGCGCCAGGAGGCGGGGCTCTCCATCTGCGAGCGCTTGCCCCGCCCCTCGAGCCCAGCCGGAACACGCACAGCCGCCCCCGTGGTAGCCTGGGACCGGTAGGGTAGATGCCCTCGGCGGTTTGCTTCGCTCTGTAGAGGAGCGATGGGGAGGCGTTGGGCCTGGCCTGAGGTAGGAGGGCGCCCAGCCGTCGCCACTAGTGCCTGAGCCGTGATGCTTGCGTGGGCCCTACTCTCCGCGGTGCTCTGGTCTCTCGCAGGAGGTGGGGCTTGGCCCGCAGGCTCCTCCCTCGCCCCGCCTTCTTCGCCTCCCGCCCCGCCCTGAACCGTGTGTCCTCCAAACACTAATAAGCCAGAGGTTTTCTTTCCTCCGCAGTTGGATCGCAACGTTCTTCTTTATTCAATATCAGAGGCTTTGTTTACGGCACGATAGGGCACCCAGGTAATACGTGCCTCTTCTCACGCAAGGCCTGTCCCAAGAGCTGGGGATGCACCTGCTTAGGTTCTTCAAGCAGGGAAAAGGGAGCTAGGCAGGAGGGCGTCTGTGCTCTGCAGTTCGGGAAGTTTGCATCATTGCCCTCAAAGCTAGTCTTGTGTTTCCAGGGTTCACCACAGATCTGCTGCTCTGATACTACGTCCCTCTTTCAAATACTTCTGCTTTGTAATGGGTGAAGGAACTTAGCGGGATGGACGCCCCTCTGGAAGGTTCTTCTCTCCCTCTTGTATTAACCAGCCCTATTCATGCATCAAACATCAGCTCCAGTGTTACTCTCTGTAGTTTTCCTACACTCAGGAAAAAGTAGTGGTCCAATATTGAAATAACATTGCATTCCATCTAGAATAATTCCACATTTAAGGCCTTTCTCTTCCCAACACCACCAAACTGTACAATAAAAGGCTTATAGATTCTGATCCTGGCAATGATTGGACCTTAAAAAATATCTTGTGAGACTATGTACTATCCAGTTGAGTCACCGTAGTACACCTTTCTAGTAAGCACCGCACAAGACAACAGGAAGCTTACGTGAAATACTAAGTTTTCAGTTTTGAAATAGTTTGTCAGTCAAGCTAACATCCTGTGAACATTAATTCCATAGCTCTTTATTGGAGCTATTTGTTAATGTGTACATTAAAAGGAACTTGATCTACATTTTTCTAGACTGCCATAAAATAAAAATATTACCGACAAAGTACAGTTTAAAGGCTTACTTACTATGGGGGAAGCAAAAAAGACTTCATTCTAAATGACAACTAGTATTCAACATGTTATGAAGACTTTTTAATTACTGAAATCCAGAAAGAACTGGTATCATTGTCTAGGAGTCTTTATTTTGCTGTATAATGTAATTACACAGAATTTTATTTTGTCACAGTAAAAATATATGTAAAGGTACATCAGACTAGTCCTGTCCTTATTTGTATGGATATTGATCGTGCTAATAAAGAAACAGTGGACCCCACCTACTTATGGATTGGGCCAAATGAAAACACATTAAAAGGTAAATAATTTAAATGTATTTTAATGGTGTGAACATAGTTTTTTAAAAGCACTGCCATTATTGAAAAGAACAAATTTGATTTTAAAATTATATTAACTGTATTTTATTTTTGTATATGTGAGTGTTTTGCCTGCATGTATGTATGTGCACCACATGCTTGCCCGACGCCCTCAGAGGTCAGAAGAGGATATCTGATCCCATGGAAGTGGAATTACTACTGGTTGTGAACCACTTTGTGGGTGCTGGGAATTGAACCCAGGTCCTCTGCAAGAGCAGCAAGCGCTCTTAAACAGTGGGCCACCCCTCCAGCCCCAATAAATGTAATTTTAACTGCAATTAAATTTTCTCAACACGATGAATTATCATTTTTCTTGGCTCATGACTTTAGTTCTTCATATGCAAAAACTAAAGCAGATGCAAAAGACTGCATGGGCCGTGTGAGCACAATACTCAAAATGTTGAGGCAGGAGGATTACAAGTTTGAAGGTGGCCTGGGCTAACCAAAGAGATAGTTTCTTGTTACTTTTGTTTCCCAGTGCTTGGGACTGAATCCAGAGTCCCCCTCTCAAGCAAATTCTCTCTATGCTGTCTGGTTACCCTGAGGCAGTTATTTTTGGGCCCTACTTAAACATTTTCCTAAGCACTAAAGTTCATCCCTAAAACACCAGTAACATGGGATATTCAATATGTAATTTTATGTTAGAATAGGACCTTGTGATACCAACATTATTTGTGTGTTGTGTGTTTCTATATGTGTGTGTAAATATAAAATATAAATGTATTTATATAAACACATAAATATGTATAGATATATAATTTACTGAATTACTGGCATAAATCAGTCAAAACTAAATAAAGAAAATCAACATATATTTCACAAGTGTGCTGGCTCATGTAATTCTTTCATAGAGTAGTATGACAATTAAGTTTTTTTTTTTTTCTTGGACTGTTGGGCATAGTGCTACATGCCTTTAATTCCAACACTCAGAAGGCAGAGGCAGGCAGATTTCTGTGGATTCAAGGCCAACCTGATCTACATAGCAAGTTCTAGACCAGCCAGGGCTATGCAGTGAGACCCTGTCTTAAAAAAAAAGTTTTATTGGGTTCTCAAAGTTCAAATAGTCTATTAATTTTGAATTTTTGCATGTCTGTGTATAGCCCTGAGTCTACTGAATAATGTTTAAGTTACCTGCTGAATAACCCAGCGATTTCCTCTTTTGATCAGGGAATAGCCAAATAAATATAACAACCACAGGAGAACTGGTACTGAAGGATTTTCTGGAGCCGTTATCTGGACTTTACTCGTGTACTCTTTCCTATAAGACTATCAAAGCAGAAACCCAAGAAGAAACTATGATAAAGAAGAAATATGACTTTCTGGTCTTTGGTAATAATATATTTATATAAAAATAATATAAGTACCTGAGCCATCTTTCCAGTGCCCCAAAAACATCCTTACATTTTAAAATGTATTTTTATTATGTGTCTGTGTGTGTGTGTGTGTGTTATGTACATGTGAGTGCAGGTGCCAGAAGAGGCCAGAAGAGGGCGTCTGATGCCCAGGGGTTAGGAGCAGCTGTGAACTATCTGATGGATATCTGAGGCTGGGACCCACAGCTCCTAACTGCTGTGCCATCTCTTGAGCCCTAATGACTTTTTGACACTATTAACTTACCTGTGTTTCTACCACACCATAGCCATTTCTCTTAAGTAGACAGACATCTAATGACAATGACCAGTTTTGTTGTTGTTGTTGTTGCTGTTTCATTAAAATTATTAGTTATATGTATTATGTAAACAGACCAATGGAATTATCTAGACCATTTGCTAGATAAGTACGATTTTGAAACTGATTTGCAAAATTAACAGTGTTGAATGTTATATGTTTTTGGAAAAAACACAGCAGAAATTAATGGATGACACAACAGTTTTTCTTCTCATCTTTCTCTAAAGCCTATCGGGAACCTGATTATTCTTATCTCATGGCCGTGCGTTTTACCACAAAATCTTGTGTAGGAAGACACAATGACCTGCTCTTTAGAGTGCTGAAGAAATCCTTGGATAATTTAATCTCGGATTTATTGTGCCATGTCATAGAGCCATCATACAAGTGCCACTTTGTTAAAATTCCAGAGAGGGACTTCATGTATGAGCTGTTCATAGCCTTTCAAGGTAAAACAATTTTACAATGTTAATTTTATGGCTATAATTCAAAACCATAATAGATTATAGAATGAATTGCCATATAGACATGAGATGTCTCCTACCTATAACAAGTCTGAAGTGTTTGCTAAGCACTAATGTATTGCCTGGTTGTGGTTTTAAAGTCAGCCTACCTTCACATATAATATATTGTTTATTACTGAAAGTCAGTGTCATTTTATTGACACGACTTTTAACCGTGCAGCTAGGTACAACAACTTACAATTTCTTATAGAACTTTAGGAATGATGTTTTATGGTTTCTGTTTTTGAGGAATTAACGAGGGAGTAACCAGACACATGTATTTCTATTTTCAAGCCTTGTAATTACTTCAGTTAGCCCCCAGATGGAGTAAAGACACAGTGCATGTAGTACTCAAACTGTGTGCCTAGCTTTAGTGTTCTGATCAGGTAGCTGGGTTAAATAGGCATATGCCTGCATACCAACCAAAGCCTTTGGGACTTTACTGAAGGGTCCGGTACTTTCTAGAAGCTAGTGTGTACCTGTCATGTTTTCCTCTCCAGTGAATCCTTTCGCACCAGGCTGGAGAAGTATGTGCAATAGCTCTGCTGACTGTGAAGACATCACCAATCACAACATCCTCGAGGTAAGCGAACTCCCATAGTGAGGGGAAAGCACTGGGGATCCACAGAGCCTTTGGTAAATACTTTATCTTCTTAATAGCAGTCCAAGGTCATCTTCAGCTAGTTCAAGGCCAGCCTGGGCTACATGAAAACCCATCTCAAAAGAAAAGAAAAATTCTGACCTCCATATGCAAACCATGGTGTGCATGCACCTATGTGTGCACACAAACACACACATACACACAAACACACACACACAATCATAATATTGCTCTAGTTTTTTTAAGGAACAATTTTAGTTTATTTCTTCTATATTTTTTACATTATGTTTTTGTGTGTGTGCATCACTTACATGCAATAGCACACATGTGAACATTTGAAGAGCACTGGCAGGAATTGGCTCTGTCCTTCCTCTGTATGGGCTGTGGGTTCCAGGAGTCAAGTCTGGTTTCTCAGCAGATGCCTTTACCGCTGAGCCCCGAAAGGTTTTTAATATGGAGAAATAGTTACAACACAGAGAGATAAATTCCTTGACAAACTTTACAAGTCAGTTCTCTCCTTCCAGTATGTGGATGTCAGGGATCAAAGGTGTGAGCCACCACTGCTAGGCTTCATTTTTCTAAATGGTTAAGCAGTGGCCTGAAGGGAAAAAAAAAAAAACAAAAAACCTCACAATTATGTTACCATAGGTTAAATGTGTGGTTCTTCCAAAGTCGCAGCTATAGGAAATGTGGTGGTGGTTCTCCTGCCCCAGACTCCAGAGGCTGAGGGGAGAGTCGGAAACATGTCTGTACTCGCTGGTCTTGTTCCCAAGTCCATGCCTGTAATGTTTTATGCGGTTTATAAGAAGTACTTGGTTAGGCTTGGTCATTAGTACAGCTTGTCCCAAAGCCAGAGTCACATAGTCAGTTTGAAATGCTGATGAAAGCCTTGATTCCTATTTTGCTTGGCTCTTTTTTAATTTTTCATTTATGTATTCTGTATATGAGTTTTTGCTGACATGTGTATCTGTGTGCCGTATGCATGCTTAGTGCCCGAAGAGGCCAGAATAAGACATCTGATCGATGCACTGGAATTGGAGTTACAGACAGTTGTGAGCTGCCGTGTAGGTGCTGGGAATAGAACCCGGGTCCGCTGGAGGAGCAGCCCGTGCTCTTTACAGCTGAGCCACCACCTCTCTAGCACCTTGTCTCTTTCTCTGTTTGGGAGGTTTTGTTTGGTTGGTTGGTGAGTTTTTCTTTCCTTTTTAATAACCAGGGAGCATTAGAGATCTTGTTTAGTCTATGAAAAAGGCAAACAATTCAAAGCTAGCTTTTATCCATGTGTGTGTGTGTGCATGTGTGTGTGTGCATGTATGTGTGTGTGTGCAGGTGTGCATGTGTGTGTGTGTGCAGGTACATGGGGCTGTGTTGAGGCTGCAGTGCAACTTTAAATGCCAGTCTCAGGAACACCATCTCCTCCTTGGAGACAGGGGCTCTGCCTAGTTAGACTTGGCATTCTGACCAGCAAAGCCCCAGGAACCCACCATCTCCACCTCCCCAGCACTGAGATTACAAGCAAGGAACGCAAGCAAGGAACGTATTTGGCCAACTGAGCCATCCATCCCCCCAAACAAGTTTTTTTTTTTTTTAAATTATTTTATGTATTTGAGTATACTGTATGGACATCAGATCCCATTACAGATGGTTGTGAGCCACCATGTGGTTGCTGGGAATTGAACTCAGGGCTTTCAGAAGAGCAGTCAGTGCTCTTAACCACTGAGTCACCTCTCCAGCCCCCCCTCTCCCCCCAACAAGTTTTGTAACTGTTTTCCTTAGCCACTCCATGTATAAATTAACAAAAATTAGTAAAGTCAAAGGTACTAATTTTAGGCTTTAACATAGATTTTTCAGGACTTCGTCTAATGCATCTTGCCCTAATGAGCAAGAAATATTTCTGCTGTGTTTTATGGCCTGTGATTCATGAGAAGGATTTTGATTATTGAAGTTAATAATTTTAATTTTCTCTGGCATATCTAAATCTTAGGCAAGAGATCGGATAGAAGAATTTTTTCGGAAGCAAGCACATATTCTACACCATCACTTCAACAGAACTGTCCCAGCTATGCATTTTGTGGACCACAGTTTCCAAGTAACACGAATAGACAATTGTCGACCAGGCTTTGGGAAAAATGAAGTTCTGCACAGCAATTGTGCTAGCTGTTGCGGTAATTATAAAACTCACATACCTAAGTGTCTGTATATTCCAGAGATTATTGAGCTGAACCTTTTCATCGTTTCTTCCACAGAAGAGAGAAGTAAAAAACAAAACAAAAAAAACCTTGAAAGCCCAAATTTCTACATGTTATCATCCTATTATATATTCTTTGCATTGCTCACTCTTGTATTTCAAAACATTTCCACAGTGTTCTGACATATGATAATGTTCTGTGCAGGAGAGCAGAATGGTCCTGCCGGGGAAACGGAGCTAGGGAGCAGAGGGTGGAAACTGCAGACAGGCCCTGACAAATGAGGCGTGGAGAAGGTCTTGCGAATGCTGATAGAAAGCAAAATACAGTAGCCTAACTCTCCTGTTTTTAAGATTATCACATTACAAAGTTTGAGGCAATCTTTACCCCTTAATTGGCTAAACAGGTGTGGGCAGCCCTGTGTAGAAATGGTGTAACCCTGAAGACACTTTTGCATTGTTGAGAGGATATTATATATTATATTGTTGAAAGTCTGCCTTTCCCTTACAGTGGTCTGCAGTCCTGGGACGTTCAGTCCCGATGTGGATGTCACCTGTCAGATCTGTGTTTCTGTCCATATCTATGGAGCTAAAGCTTGCCCATAAACTCCAAGAGCAGAGGTGAAAGCATGGCTGTTTGCCTCTGAAAGTGGGGGCCAAGATCTGCTGGCGTCGGAGAGCATCATAGATACCTCCAGAAAGGAAGATCAGGAAGAGCAAAGCTTTGGAAGTCCGCACTCCAGAAACAACAGCAGAAAGTAGCCGTCAGGGAACAAAGAAGTCGTTTCTGAGAAGGCATTTATCGCAGTACCTCCGGTGTACGAGGGGAAGTTCACGTGTTACTGGATGCTTTAAATGAATACGTTCTGTTTTCTACAAACTGAAACATGCTTTGTACCTGATATTAAGGTCAAAAAGAGTAGCAAAGTATAATAAAACATTTTCTATTTTCCATATATTAATTTGTTTGAAATGGCTTCTATCAAGACATCCCTTTTTAATTTGTTTCTTAGATTTATTTTATATGTGTGGTTATTTCGCCAGCATGTACGTCCGTGCACCACATGCATGCTTGGTACCTTCAGAACTGGAGTTAGAGAAGGTTGTGAATCATTATGTGAGAGCTGGGAATTGAACCGGGGTCCTCTGGGAGAACAGCTAGTGTCCTCAACCACCAAGCCATCTCTCCAATAACTATAGTGCTTCGGGATTAATAACCTAAGGAGTTACTTTAGTCCCTTTGCGTTTAATTTCTAACAATGAAGTCGTGTTTTAGTCTAGGCTTAGAATTACAGAGAATGAAGCAAGAGGTGTGCAGTCACTTACACTCCTCCATGTGCACTCTTTACACACACACACACACACACACATCCCCTACTAATTTCACTCTGGTCCATGGTTCACATTAAGATCGTACTCCTCGGGTTACAGGTTTGGAGAAATGCGTAGTGATGTGTTCATCATGTGAGGTGAAACCCACCGTGCTTCACCTGCTCCCCTCTCCACCCTTCCCTCCATCATCTTCTTCTTGTCTTTTCCTAACTGCCATGGCGTTGGGATGATACAATGTGTGGACTCTTCGGACTGGCTTCTCTTCACTCAGCCCTATGCAGCTTGGGTTCCTTGGTGCCTTTTTTTCATGACGTCATAGCTCATTTCTACTGCTGGGTAATATTACAGGGTGTAAATAGAGCTTTTGTGAACATGCGTGTGCAAGTCCCTGTGGACAGAGTTCTCAGCGAGGTCGGGGTGATGCTGAGGAACATGGCTGCAGGCGAAGGTGGTGACTGTCTAGCTTTGTCAGAGACGAACACACTGCCAACCAAAGCGGCTTCCCCCCTCATGGTCTTGTTCCTTCTCCTCACCAGCATTCAGTACTGCGGATTCGCGGTGAGGGCTGACTACTCTAATGGAGGGAAGGGGTTCCTTTTTGTTTTTATCCGAATCCCTCTAGCCCTCTGACGCTGAGCGTCTTCTCCTGTGGTCACTGGTTCTGTGTGTGCTCCTTAGTTATTCTTTGTTGTCCAGCTTTACTGCCATTTTTTTTTTAATTGCATTGTCTGTCTTCTGTTGAGATCTAGGAGTTCGTGGTATGTTCTGGTCCGGAGTTTTAGACACCTCTACAGAGACGTTCACTCTTCCTGGGGTTTGTGCTTCAGTCCCTTCCCACTGTCTCACCGAGCAGAGTTTTAATAGCAGTGAACCCCTGCCTCACTGGCCATGACTCTGTACTGTGGTGTTTTGATTCATGGGTACCAACCTAATTTGAATAGCATTCTTCAGTAATATGTTAGTAATCCTGCACTTGTTGACCTGTTAATATGATTTCCCCCGTAAACCTGGTAATGGGATAAATTGTGTTAGTTCAGAAATTATCGTAAGTTCAAGACAGTGAGTTCCAGGCCAGCCTGTGCCACAGAGTGAGACTGTCACCCAAAAAGAATTTTCAAATGTGTAGTTGAATAAACCCTTTCTGGTCGTCGTGTATAAATTTTCCTCTTAACACTTTATCTTTCCCAAAACACAGTAGTATTATGGGTTTTGGAACTTGTTTCACTTCACTGTTGGTTTCTTGTTCATTTGGCCTGTTTGGGTTTGGGGTATAGTGTTTTTTGTTTGGCAATGCTAGGGATGGAACCCAAGGCCTCACATACGCCAGCAAGTGCTCGACCACGGAGACATACCCGGGGCTGTAAAACAAAATAAAGCCTCCATTGCACTGTGTCCTGGCACCTGCCTCTTACCCATGCTGCTTGGAGAGACGGCTCTCTGCTCCCGTGCGTACGGGGTTCCACTTAGTTTAGCTCAGGGATGGCGGCACCCTGCCTTCTTTCGTTTCTAGGCATCATTTTAGAGTCACTGAAGAAAGGGAGTTCTGTGGAAGAGGTGCGTACAGGGTTCCAAATCAGCCCTGATTTTCTCAGTACCAAGCAGATGAAGCCAACCTTTACTGAGTTGTGACATCTACTGCCTTACAGTTTGTAAAGTGAGGCTGACAAAATGCAACAGCTACTAACTAGCAGTAGTCGTGGTCACTAGTTAGCTTCAGCTACTAACCAGCAGTAGTCGTGGTCACTACTTAGCTTCTCATTAGATGTATACTACTTGTGCCTTGTAAGTAATCCAGAGTCGCTTTGTATTAAAATCTCTTGGGGGAGGCAATTAGGGAAGAGATGCCTTCAAAGCCTTCTAAGGAAAGCAGTAAGGGAGCCAGGCTCAATGACAGAATGCTGCTGCCAGCCTCTTATGCACCAGGCTCTAGATGCGATTCCTAGACCCAGACAAAAGTTCAGGAGCAGTGAATAAAAAGCCGTCGCCAGCGTGAAGCCAGAAACAGTCGCCGAGAGAGTGAAGCCATAAGCAAAGGGTCAAATTCCAAAGTTGCTATTCAAAGCCTTGCACTGGCTCTGGTGGCTGTCATTTCCACTTTGACAGATAAGATAGATTTACAACCACTCCACAGCCAGGCTTTGAAGTCCATCAGTCATCCCAGCACTGAGGAGGAGTTCAAGGACAACCTGTACTGTGTGACCGAGAACGTGTGTGTGTGTGTGTGTGTGTGTGTGTGTGTGTGAGAGAGAGAGAGAGAGAGAGAGAGAGAGAGA
>NC_034603.1:65984533-65994390 GCF_900095145.1 Mus pahari
GAGAGAGAGAGAGAGAGAGAGAGAGAGAGAGACAGACAGACAGACAGACAGACAGACAGACAGACAGACAGACAGAGAGAGATCTCACCTTTCCTCAAACTCACTTCTGCCTCCTGAACAAACTACATTGACTCCTCATACACAGAGTGCCTTCCTCCCTCATTCCATCTCTTCCCCTCTTCCTCCTTTCCTCCCTCACTTCCTTCCTTTTGTGTTTTGAAGACACCAGCCCACTCTTAGCCCAGGGTGGCCTTGGACTCATTGCACTTCTCCTGCCTCAGCCCCTTGGTTGCTTGGATTATAAGATTACAGCTAAGACACCCCCTTTATTTAGAGTAGATGCAATTAGTACCTTACTTTCTTCCTTAAATCCCCCTCCCGCTGCTAATTTTATCAAGCATCCTTACAACATTGCCATTTATATTCTAAAGCTTTGTTGTCTGTAAGACGAAGGGATTGTATTAAGGGATGTAACTGGGTACAGCTGCCCTGTGATCTCAGCAGTGGGGAGGCGCAGGCTGCGAGACCGCAGTGAGGCTGAGGCCAGCCTGTGCTACACAGTGAGTTGCAGGCCAGCCTGGCTTCACAGCGAGTCTCTGTGTAAAATGTAATATGATCTGTAATACCTCTCCAGCATTGATCAAAGCTTGCTAGCTTGCTATTTCTTTCCCCTGTTAAATAATAAACCTATGAGAAGGAGCATACTCACACTGCCCTTGCATCCCCTTTCCTGGAGTTTGTGTGTGCATGTATCTGAGTGTATGTGAGAGGGTGTACATGGTGGGGGTGTTCACATACCTTCTGATGCACACATATGTGTGTATGCTTCGGGATACCAGAAGTCTGCCTTACCTATTATTCTGGCTCCCTATCTTGGCTCCTATCTGGCTCCCTATCTTGGATTGCTTTGTTTAGTTGTCTTGTGTTGTGTTGTATTCGAAACCACATCTTCTCACTAGGACCTGGGGTTTGCCAATTCAACCAGACTGGCAGGTTAGTGAGACCCAAGAATCCTCTGTCCACATTTCTCTGGCACTGAGATTACGAGCACATGCTAACACACCCAGCTATATATTTATTTGTGTTCGTTTACTTTGTCCTATCTTTATGTGGGAGTGCACATGTCAGTATGGCTACTCCAGAGGCCAGGAGAAGAGACGCTTTGGCACTTCTGGAGGTGGGCTCTCAGGCAGTGATGAGTCAACATGGGTCTGGGAACCAAACTCTGGTCCTCTTCAAGAGCAACAAATGCTCCTAACCACTAAGCCATCCCTCCCCAGCCTCCACCACCCTGGCGACCAGGCTTGGGTCTTCTTACTTAGTTGGCAAACACTTTACCCACACAGACATCTCCTCAGCAATCTTCAGTTTGTGTTTCGTGATGCTGTTATTTGATCTTTTGAGACATGCTCTCATATAACTCAAGCTACCCTCAGACTTGTAGCTAAGGAGAACTTTGATTTCCTAAGCCTCTTTCCTCTACCTCCCAAGTCCTGGGGTTACAGGTATGGACCTCGATGCCAGGCCTGCAACCCCACCCACCTTGATAGCTATAATGAATTAAAGCAACCGAGTCTGTATCCAGAGGTCAATTTTCGGCTTCCTGGCTCCCCTGCTCACTGTTTTGTTTTGTTTTTTTTTTAAGATTTATTTATTTATGTAAGTACGCTGTAGCTGTCTTCAGACACACCAGAAGAAGGCATCGGATCCCATGACAGATGGTTGTGAGTCACCATGTGGTTGCTGGGATTTGAACTCAGGACCTCTGGAAGAGCAGTCAGTGCTCTTAACCGCTGAGCCATCTCTCCAGCCCTCACTGTTTATTCTGAGCTTTGATATTGTTCTGTCAGGTTCCTCCACCCAGAAGACCCTAATCCAAAAATAACCCATTTAAAAATAATACAGCAAAATACAAAAGGTGTGTTGAATGGTAAATCAGTCAATAATTAAGTTCAGTGACATCTTCTCTCTCATTAGCATAACAAGGTCCTGAAATGGCAATAGAGCTAACCCTTCACATTGTTCAATGGAAACAGAAATTGTAACATCATCCTCACAGTGTAGTATTGAAAAGGCCCAGCCCTCTTTCATCTTGAGTCTGTAAGAAGTCAGGTGTCACATAACCGTTATCTACCAAGCATCACTGTTAAATAACATCTTGTACTCTGTACTGCCAACATTAGTAGACTATTAATGATAGAGGAACACCTGGATCCCATTTGTTTGGTCTAACGTCCATCCGACCAACCGCGATGCTAACAGGCCTAAGCTTTAATGGTGGGAGTCTTGCCTCTTTCTGTCTTGTGGATGCTTTTGCTTGAAACTGCTAAGAACATTAGTGAATACCTTAGCTCAGATCATACACTTCAGTAAAATGTTCTGGCCGTACACCAAAAGCCCTTGAAGTAAAAGAAAATCACGGATCACACAAACTTTAAAAAACACAATTTCAGGCTTGGTAGTTAAGAGCAGTGCCTTCTCTTTCAGAGGACCTGGGTTCGACCCCAGCACCCTCATGGTGGCTCACAACCCTCCATAACCCCAGCGCCAGGGCATCCAGGGCTTTCTTCTGTCCTCTCTGAGATCAGGCACACGGATTCACATGAAGGCAAAATGCACAAGCCAATCTTTGTTTGTTTGTTTGTTAAGAATACCATTGCTTGGACATATATGCTCTACCAACCTGCTAGCAAGCTGATCAGAGAGACTACTTGAAAACAGAAGCCCAATAGCATGTGTACTTTCCAATCACCACGTCTCCTACAAGAGTCCATGTCGAGGCACCGGTCATTGCCCTGTGAATTACTAGAGAGACTTAACACCACGTTCCTGCTTGTCAGCTCGGTGTGAACTTTCTCAGAAAGTCCAGAACACTGTCAGGGGCCTTCCTGGGCCATTGCTGACAGGGCAGAGGAGATAAGGGAGGGAGGGAGGAGTGGATAAGGTGACGGTGTTCAGGGAACGTGGAAGCTCTGACTGACTGGCCATCGGGTGCTTCCGTATTTATACAGGTTTCGCAGAACGAAGACAGACTAATGATTATCTAAGAAGTACAGATTATGTGCTTGATTTGTGTGTGTGTGTGTGTGTGTGTATGTCATTACATATCCAGGGTTACAAGTTCAGTTCCAATAGAAAATACAAACAGAACAGATGAACAGATTTAATTTTTGATTATCAGCCCAATAAGTCCAATTTAAAGAACCTAAAGAACGTCTCCTCCAAAGCAAACACGTTTATTACATGACAGCCTGCTTTTAAGCTGGCAGTGTCGGCAGTTTGAAAGCACTCCAGACAAACAGAAAATATCTGAACGGGCCTCTTTATGAGTAGCAAACACTAATAGCTAACTTCTTTTACTAAATGTTTCATCGTCTACGCTATAAAGTAGAAAATGTTTGTTTTAGTCGATCTATCCTGTGTACCGCGTTCTAGTCCTCCAGGGACCCCCATATCTTAAAACTACATTGTCAGAAAGCTCTAAGCATATTGCAAAGGGAGGCCTTGACTCTGTAACCTATTCCCCCGGCCAGTCAGAGTTTGTCAGTCATCTCTGTTTACCCTGCACCAGTTATACTGTTTGAGTTAGCTCAGGGGCAGAGACCCCAAGAAGGTCCCCGAAGTAATGGCCTCATGTAGCTATGCTTATCTGTGCTTAAAGATTTCCAGGGCCTCAGGAAGACTTCCAAATAATGGCCAGATTAGAGTAAATTTTAGGATGTTCCTAAAAGGACTCAGACATAATTTTCTCAAGGAAAGACATAAGATGAATCGTAGTGCAGAAAATCCCCAAGGACGTGACACGCAGAGACCAAAACCCAAGAGTGAGAGACAGAAGGACGGTGGTCGCAGCATTTGGCTCAACTTGGCTGGAATTCTGTCAGGCAGCTGTGCAGGTGTCAGGACTCTCACCATGAACTCCCAGTGAGTTCAGCTGTTCAAATGAACCTCACTGTCCTTTTTCTACTATGTGGCTTGTTTCCTTCCCCAGTAGCTACCTACCCATCTTCAGGCTGTATGCTTTTTTTGGGGGGGGGACAGGGTCTCTCTCCCTGATTGACCTGTGTTCGTCTTGATCTTGCTCTGATGGCCAGGCAGACCTTGACCTTTGGATGTTCACAGTACTGGGATTACAAAGATACCCTAACCCTTGGGGGATAGAAAGCAAGCAAAGAAGACACCTGTAGTCTATAGAGGGAGAACCTGGCCTTTCTGGTTTTAGTCCCCAGCTCCATGTTTTTGCATGTCTCTGACTAAGGCCATTTTCTTGTGCCGATCATTAGCCTAGATACTTGTGTGGGACCTTCTGTCCCTTGGAGACTAAGATGACAGGTGGAGGGTGGGGATCGTGCTCAGACAACACAAAAGAGCATCAAATACAAACCCGAACATCGCCGTTCCTTCTGTAAATCATGACTCTGGAAAGGAGCATTCAGCATAAATGAATATCTGAAAGAGTCATCCGGGGGCTTCGAGCTGTTGTTGGGAACACAGATCTCCAGAAAAGCCAGGAGTGTTAAGTGTGCAGGATTGTCCTCTCAAAGGAATGGACATAAAACTGCCTTCTATCCAGAAAGCTGGGAACTGGTGGTGACTAATCGCCTGGTGATCTGTGTTATCTGCTGGCCTGGGCCATGGCAAGGCCCTACAACCAGATCTGGAGGTGTCCAGTAATCTATGTGACCACTACAGACAGGGACTCCCCAAGCTCCCACAGCCAGGACCAGAAGAGGTGGTTATTAGCCCAAATGACCTCTCCACTGTTTAACCAAGACCATTTCAGATCCTTCCCTAGACCCCTAAGCAAATATCTCCAGAACCCATCTTCTTGGAAGAAATGATATGTACCCTGAGATGAGTTTTGATGTAAGTATGTTTCCCTGTGCACCAGGGATCATAATATACCAAATTATACTGTGCTTAAACATGCTTAAACATGCGCTAATATCCCTGAAGTCTTGATCAGGTTAAGGAAGTCAGTCAGAACCAAACTCTCTTTCCCCTGCCTGACATCTGCAGAGATCCCTCCGGTTATTATTGCTGTGATGAAACACCATTCACAAAAGCAACCCGGGGAGGAAAAGATCCGAATAACAGTTCATCAGCAGAAGCAATCAGGACAGGAACTAAAGCAGGTAGGAAGCCCATGGAGGGGTGCTGCTTACTGGCTTGCTCCCCATGGCCTGCTCAGCCTTCTGAGCCACCAGCCCCACAACGTAGGACCACCAGCCAAGGGGTAGCACCCATAATGGGCTACGCCCTCCCACATCAATCACTAATTAAGGGGGCTGGAGACATGGCTCAGCGGTTAAGAGCACCGACTGCTCTTCCAGAGGTCATGACTTCAAATCCCAGCAACCACATGGTGGCTCACAACCACTTGTAATGAGATCCAATGCTCCCTTCTGGGGTGTCTGAAGACAGCTACAGTGTACTTATATATAATAAATAAATAGGCCAGAGTGAGTGGGGCCAGAGCGAGCCAGGAAAAAAAAAAAAAAAAAAAGACTAATTAAGAAAATGCCTTCCAGGCTTGCCCGCAGACCAAGCTTATGGAGGGAGGCATTTTCTCAGTTGCGGTTCTCTCCTCTAATGTGTCAAGCTGTCATAAAACCAGCCAGCACATCCAATAAACACCTAAGCTCACCACCACCAAGTGAAGACAGCTCTTCCATGTAGAACCCAAACTGTTATTCAAGTTGGTTGTACTATCTTGTGCTATATGAAAGCTCTGGTTGGCTCCTAGCTTATCCTGGCGCCAGTGCATCGTGGTAGGGAAGGCGTGGCAGCTGGAGAGGCTCCACCCAGGACAGCCTCATGGTCCCACCCCTTGTGTCTGTGCCCGGACCTACACCTGACTTCCCAGTACTTGTCGAGCCTTCCAAAATGATGCTCCCAGGTGAAGAGGAAGTTCCCAAACACATGGACATACGGAGCATCTCATCTAAACTATAAAAACAGTGCCGTCTAATGGGTCATTTATTTATTTTTGTTACTGACCTATACAAACTCCCTCATGTCCTGGATACCAGACTCGGAACTGCGCGTTGTTTTAAGTAGCTTCTCTCATGCTGTGCTGCCTCCAACCCGCTGGCGATACACTTTGATGAAACCGAAGAACTGAAGTTTTGATGTTATTATTATAATTACAGTTTTGCCTTTTACGTTTTGACTCAAAGTGCTCCTGGAGTTAGCACTGTGTGGAGGGATGGCCTTCAGTAACTACTCCGTGGCTGTCCCGCTGTCCTGACCCTGGGCTTTCTCACTAATCTTCAGTCATTCTTTTCTCATCTATCAGATATCCTTGTACACATGGGATCGTTTCTGAGATGTCTCGTTCTGGTTTTTGTTTTTGTCTACCTCAGCTCCAGTGCCACACTAAAATATTTACGGGTTTTATAACCGGTTTTTTATCTAGTGGAACAAGTTTTCCTACCTTGCTCTTTTTGAAGAATATCGTGGCTGCGGTTGGAGACATGACTCAGCTGTTCAGGGTGCTTAACTGCTCTTGCAGAAGCCGTGGGTTCAGTTCTCAGAACCCACATCAGGCAGACCACAACCTCCTGTAACACCATCCCAGGGAGTGCAGTGCCCTCTTCTGGTCTCTGGAGGTACTGCACACACATGAACCCTGAGCTCACAGCAGCCATGCACATGCACAAAAATAAAAGGGTTTTAATTTTTTTGTTTGTTTGTTTTTGTTAAATTATGGCTGGTTTTAATCTTTTGCATTTTCAAATCAGACAGTCAACTGTTGGGGGTGTGTGTCCTGAATCTTTAAGTTAATGGGATAAAAAAAAAAAACCCCAACATTCTTACAATATTATGTCTTCTAGTTATTCGGTATTATATTTATCTTTTGCTTAATCTTTCCTAAGATAGCTCATATTTTATAACAAAGAATTAGATCTCTTATATCCTTTGAAGCTTTCCTAAGTATTTTATATTTTACAAATTGCATTTATTGGTGATCTGCCTAGTAAATATTAATTGAATCAAAATGCTAAGTTATTTTATTTTCCCAACTTATCTGTAAACCTGTAGTCTTGTTGCACATATCTGATCACTGTGAAGCAATATGGTGTCCTCTTCCCCCTCTCCCCCTCTTTTCTCCCTCCCCCTCCTCCCCCTCCTCCTCTGTTGGGTCTCGCCTGCCTCCACTGGCAACTCCCTCTAAGCATGGTATTGCGCCCCTTGCAGACACGCTAAGAGTTGCTCCCCGGACGTCCCAGAACACAGCGTTCTCATCAACGCCCACTCGTCGCCCGGACCAACCACTGATGTCACCGCCCTCTCATTGGACCCGCCTTCTGGACACAGCTCCACTGAGAATCGGACCGCGCGACATTGAGAGATTGAGACATGCGACATTGAGAGAGACACTCAGCAGAGACAATGGGACATGCGGGAGAGGGTTGGGTTCTCCCGTGTGTAATTAATAAATAATGTTCTTCCTTGTAGCTCATCCCTATTTTAGGAAGTTTAGCTCTTCAGTACGAACCCAGTCCAAGGTGTTTTCTGCCCACTCAGACACGGCGCCTGTGCGTGACCCAGAAACACACAAGTCTCCTCCCTTCACAAGTCGTACTGTTTGGCCTTTCTCTTGCTGTCCTGCTCTTGCTAGATCTCCTGTGCAGTATGCAGTGGACATAGTGGGTGTGGCATCCCATTTTACCTGCGGAGTTTTGCTTCCTGTGTGTTTCCATATACTCTGGTCAGATTATAGCAGCGCCAGTGTGTTCCTGGTTTTCTAGGAAATGAGCGCACACTGCTGCTTTGCACGGTGCCCCTTCATTTCAACGGAAATGATCCTATCATTTTCCTCCTTAGATTTTTTTCCTTTGGCTTATTTTGTCTTGAGACAGAATTCTCCTCATGTGGTGCTGCTGGCTGACCTGGTATTTGCTGAAATCCTCCAACCTGCGAGTGCTGGGATTACAGGAATGAGCCACCAGGCCCAGTTTAAATTGTTAATGGCTGAGAGCCCAGATTAGCACACACATAACCTTTATTATATAGATTGGTCTCTGTCTCCTTTTCCCTCTAAGCTATCGGCGAGGGCTGACCTGCACCTTCCTCTGACCCACACCTGTTAGATTGCCACTATTCAGAATCTTCCACCGACCTACGCTTTTGAGGCAGGTCTCTCAATCAAACCTAGAGCTCATGGATCTGGCTAGTCTCTGTAACCAGCTTGCTCTAGGTTCCCCTTCGGGATCCAGAATTCACCACACCTGAAATGGCATTTGCTGAGATTCTGAGGATCTCAACTTCAGTCCTATTGCTTGCTTGTGTGGCAAGTGCTCACCTCTTCAGGCTGTCACCCGGAATTTTTTTCTTCTTTCTAATATAAATAATGAGGATAATTCATATTTTCATGTTTTAAAAAATGGTTTTAGCTTAATCCCACAGACTTTTTTTTAAAAAGATTTATTTATTTTATATGTGTGAGTTCACTGTCTACAGACACACCAGAAGAGGGTATCAGATCTCCATATAGATATGTCTGTCTGTCTGTTAGCCTGTGCCTGTGTGTTTTGTTTTTTCGTGTGAGTTGGGTTGGGTTTCTGGGCAGGGTATCTCTGTGTAGCCCTGGATGTCCTGGATCCCACTATGTAGACCAGGCTAGCCTTGAACTCGCAGAGCTCCTCCTGCTTCTGTGTCCCAAGTGCTGGAATTAAAAGTGCACGCCTCTATGCCCAGCCTGTTTGTTTGTTTTTTCTATTTTTTTTTATCTCATTTTTCCTTACAGCAGCACAGAACCCCATAGTATGTGTGTACCGCATTTTCCTTTTTTCTTTTTTTGGGGTGTTTTTTGTTTGGTTTGTTTGTTTTTTGAGTCAGGGTTTCTCTGAGTAGCCCTGGCTGTCCTGGAACTCACTCTGTAGACCAGGCTGGCCTCGAACTCACAAATCCGCCTGCCTCTGGCTCGCAAGTGCTGGGAAAGGTGTGCACCACCACTGCCCAGCTACCACGTTTTCTTTATCCATTCCTATACTGATGGGCGTCTAGGCTCATTCTGTTTCTTAGTACTGTGAAGAATGCATCAGTAAGCCATGGGGCACCACTTTAATCTCACCACTTGACAAGCAGAGGCAAGAGGATCTCTGAGTTCAAGGCCAGTCTGATCTATGTGGTTCTAGGACAGCCAGAAAAACACAGAGAGACCCTGTCTTGAAAAGCCAAAAAACAAACAAACAAAACAAAAAACAAAACCAAAGCACAACATGTCACCCTGACGAGCAAAAACCTCTGACATCCGAGACTCCTCAGGTGTGTACTCAGAGGTGGTGCAGCTGGGTCATGGGAAGGTTCTGGAACATCTTAGTTTGACAAACCTCCATAGTGCCTTCCCCGTCCGTGGACGTAGCTTTTTCTTGCATCACATGCCACCGGTGTTGTGTGTGGTTGGTCTCCTTGATGCCAGCCATTTCTAACTGGGACGAGGACTCACGAGAAGGACTCACAGTGCAGCTTTAACCGTTTTGCACTTCCCTGAGAGTTGAAGTGGCTGAACACTCCCATCACTGGGAACTTTCCTTTAAGGTCTGTGTCCGGTTCACTCCCCACTTATTGATTGGCTAACCCTAGGTTGTGGGTATTTAACTTCTGCAGTTCTTCCATAATACACTGAAAACAGCACTCTTGCCACCGCTCGCCACCCTCTGCCTGCAGCACCCAGCTTGCACTGTGTCACGCTTCGTGGACTCCAGAAAAAGGTTAAACCCTCCTTTCTGTTGCCAGCTTTTTTTTTTTCTTGTTGCTTTTGGAGTTTGGACTGTTATATTTTTGTTTCTTTCTGTCTTTTGAGATGTGTCTTGCCGGGCAGTGGTGGTGCACACCTTTAATCCCAGCAC
>NC_034603.1:65995226-66016721 GCF_900095145.1 Mus pahari
CCCCCCCCCCCCCCCCGCCTCCTGAGGGCTGGGACTGCAGGTGTGCAAGACAACTCCTAGCCTGACTCTCTTTGATTCATCTAATGGGATTTCTAGGGATAGAAGATGGCGGGGGTGTGACTCAGTGGTACAATGCTTGCTTGTCTCATATTAGTGAAGACCTTGAGTTTGAAACTAGCCAGGCAAAAAGGACAAAAACGTATAGTGAGAGGCAATCACTATCCCAATCTGCCACTTTTAATCAGAGACCGTGCACGGAATCCAGGCCGACTAAGGAGTAGGAGCAGGCCTGAGCAGACATCGCTGGGACTTCAGCCACAGCCGGGGAGAGGAAGCAAAGAGCAGGCAGGGAAGATGTGTGCCTCACGGTCACAGCCCACACCCTGGCTAATCTGCTTACCCTGGTTCTGGAAGGCCTCCACCTGAAAGGAACCTCCCCAGACTGAAAGCTAGAAATGCACGCATGCACGCATGTGCACACACACACACACACACACACACACACACACCCCACACAAATCCACATGGCATCCGGGATGCAGAGGCAGGCAGATGAGTTCAGTGCCAGCCTGGGCTAGAAAAGGAATTCCAGCACAGCCAGGGCTACACAGAGAAACCCTGTCTCAAAAAATAAAAACAAGGTGGGAAGAGCAGGTAACCCCAACAGCAGTCAGCTGGCCTCAGCCCTTCATAGTGAGCCTGTGACAGACACAGGGACCCACCATGGCACCCTTCCCACAGTGCTGAGGAGCCTTGCACCGTCCTCACAGGGCAGCAGGCACTCAAGATGGTACCAGATGCCATCGTGGGATTAACCATTTTCTAACCCCTTTGCCCATAGGAAACAACAAAATATCTCAAATTGTCCTGATATATATATATATATATATGTGTGTGTGTGTGTGTGTGTGTGTGTGTGTGTGTGTGTGTGTATCAAGAGAATTGTCACAAAGCTGCTACATAGACATAACTAAGGTGGAAACTTCTGGTTCTTTGGAAGTTTGTTATGCCAAGTGATGTTTTCCTGAAGCAGACATAGGTGAAAGGATGGTTTGATATAGCGAACACGTGCAAGGACCCGTGACGAAGGAGCATAACTACAACCCCACAGACAGCGGGAGGCGAGCACCGAGCATTGGTTTGGTTTGCTCTGCCTTGCTATTCTTTGCTAAAGACCTGCATGTATGGGTCCGCCTTACATAGTGTTGTTGAGCTCAACTTGTAGTAACACTGCCCTTGAGAGAAACTTGCCCAGGAACTGCTTGCGAGGTTCCTGTAGCAGCTTGCCATCTGTGGCCTAGCCTTAGGCCAGTTGGCAAGCCTGGCAGTTTCTTCAGGATTGAACTACAGCTGCCTGGTGTCTGCCTCCCGAAAGGACTGGCCTGTAGCATTCAAAGTGTACTCCCCAGAGCCAGATGTAGTGGCACACATCTGTAATCCCAGTACTAGAGAGGAGCAGACAGGAGGACCAGGAGTTCAAGGCCAGCCTGAGAGATGTGAAGAAACAGGGGCAGGAGGAAGTGTGAGGGAAGGAGGAAGAAAAGAGAAACCTATGCCTCCGGGTCCCCGCCTTGTTGGAATTCTTGAACCAACTCTCTTGGACGAACAGCGATGTGGAAGTGTTTACCAGACAAAGCCTTTCCTCCCCAGGTTGCTTTGGCCATGGTGTTTTATCACGGCAATAATAACCCTAAGACACCACCCCAGGCCGTCCTGCTGACCACCCTGAGTGGCAGCCGTTATGTCACACGGACCTGAGGAGAGATGGTGGGCCTAAAGATAGGTAAGTCCCCACGCATAGCTAATAAGTCCCTTCTGCAGAGGCAGGAAGATCTTCAGGTCACCTCTAACACCTGTGGGCATTCTCTCCCTAGGGATGGACATATTTACTCTTGGACTCTGAGCTGCCACTGCCCAGGTCAGGGAGCCTGTACCCTTAAGTAGAAATTATACTTGCAGATAGATGCCTTCCCACATCCTTAGAGATAGGCAGCCACAGGACTGTGCCTAGAAGTCTCACGCAGCAGCCAACGCCAGAGAAGGTACAACGTGCCCTGCATCCCTTCCCAAGGCCTCGCTGGCAATAAAACTGTTTGCTTGGGATATAGGTAACAATCCCATTCAAAGCCACAGACCGGGGCTGTTGAGATGGCTCAGCAGGTAAGAGCACCCGTCTGCTCTTCCAAAGGTCCTGAGTTCAAATCCCAGCAACCACATGGTGGCTCACAACCATCTGTAATGAGATCTGGCGCCGTCTTCTGGAGTGTCTGAAGACAGCTACAGTGTACTTACATATAATAAATAAATAAATCTTTAAAAAAAAAAAAAAAAGCCACAGACCTTACAGCCTGGTGAGGGAAACCAGGATGTGGGCGGCTACAGAGCCACACCGCAGAACTAGGCTTGGGAAGAAATACTTCAGTGTGGTCCCTTCGTCCCAGCCCGTGCTGACCGAGCACGGAGCTCAGCTGTGCTCTGTAGACATCAGGCCTTCAGGGACATCAAGTCAGGGTTGCCCTGGAAGGAGCCTTGGAGTCCCTAGGCCAGCAGTGCATCTGAGCTGCTTCCCCCTAAGCAGACTTACCCTCTGCGGCTCCCACCTCCGAGCGCATCCTACTCCGTGCTCAGCCATGTGTTGTCTTCTGCTTGACAATGACCTCCTTGCCCATTCAGAAATGATGAACAGGGAACCCAGGGCTCACTCATCTTCTTGGAAAAAAAAAAATGTTGCTTCCGTCCAGAAGGCAACAGAAAACCCAGCACTGAGGGGAGAGCAGGCAGAGGAGGGAGAAATAATAAGAAAACAGCTGTCTGTATTCCTCCCTCTTCCCATCCCTCCCAGCCCCCACACGCTGCTCCCAACCAAGAAGAGAAAGGAAAAATCCCGAATCCATGAATCCGTTAGGAGACTGAGAGTGCCATCCCGTAGGCCAGACTGATGTCATGGCGAATGTTTGGCCAGAGTCCATGTGGCCCTCAAGCCCTCTCAGGCCTCCCTCCTCCCTTCTTCCTCTCCCACCTCCAGGTTTACCATCCATCCATCCATCCATCCATCCATCCATCCCAGGCTGAATACAGAACCATCCATCCATCCATCCATCCATCCATCCATCCATCCATCCATCCATCCCAGGCTGAATACAGAGCCTGTGTCAATCCACATCCACCCACTCATGCGTTCAGGGCCACACCTCCTGTGCCCACAACTTCTTGCTCACGTAATCTCCCATTTTTAACGATAAGCCGCTTCTTTCAATAGGACAGGATCGTGCTGGCAGAGCTGGTGATTGTGTTTTGGTTCTAAGGAGAAAGAAACTCGGGTCAATGGATATTACATTGTTATCGCCCCTGATCTCCCAAGCATTCCTATGAGGTGGACATTTTTATTCTCAGTTTACACATGGAAGGACCAAGGCTCTAAGGTAAGTCTGCGAGCCAGTCCTACAGGTGAAACCAAACCTTTGTCACCAACCCCGTGCTGTCGCCGCTGTTCATTTAACAGGCGTATATTGAAGACAGGGTTCATTCCAAGGACTCAAGCCACTTCTGCCTCCTACAAAGGGAGGCAGACAAGGAATAGAGCGTAGTTACGGATGTCAAGTGCTAGGACATGCAGCACTCGCAGAGGCAGACAGACTGAGCTCCAGGCCAGCTTGATCTACATAGTACTTTCCAGGACAGCCAGGGTTACATGGAGAAACCCTGTCTCAAAATTAAAAATAGGGCCAGAGAGATGACTCAGCGGTCAAGAGCACGTACTGCTCTTCCAGAGGTCCTGAGTTCAATTCCCAGCAACCACATGGTGGCTCAGAACCATCTGTAATAAGATCTGGCGCCCTCTTCTGGTGTGTCTGAAAAACAGTGTACTCATATAAATACAATAAATACATCTTTAATAAAATAAATAGATAAAAATAAAAAATAAAAAAAAAAACAGAAAGAAAAGGACATGCAAGAGGTCATCCTTAGACAGCTCTGAAGTGAAACACACCCTTCCTTAGACCAGACAATCACAGGTACCAGCCAGCACTGGAGGCCTGAAGGAAGAGCCAGCACTGGAGGCATGAAGGAAGAGCTAGAACGGCTGGGTCTTGGCTGGCATCCCCTTGGCCTTCAGTGGGTGGCACAAAGCTAACTGTTCCACGCCCCATCTCCCGGGATACTAACTTTGTTTTCATGGTTAATGCCCTCAGGAATTGAGCTCCAGATTTGGTATTACATTTCTGTTATAGAGTTCCTCACTTTCTTTGGGCTTTCTGTCACCAAAGGCACATTTCCTTCTGAATTATTGTTATTGTTATTGTTCTTTGGTTTTTCAAAACAGGACTTCTTTATGTAGCCCTGCTGTCTTGGAACTCACTCTGTAGACCAGGCTGACCTCAAGCTCGGAGGCCTCTTGCCTCCTGAGTGCTGGGATTAAAGGAGTAAGCCACTATTGCATGCTGAATTAATTGTTTTGAATGCAGCAGGCAAGTAGCTCCTCCTCCTCCTCCTCCTCCTCCTCCTCCTCCTCCTCCTCCTCCTNCTCCTCCTCCTCCTCCTCCTCCTCATCCCATCCAGGATCCAAGTCCTAGACCAGAGAACTGTGACTCTCAAATACAGGCAATTAGCCTGGACAAACTGTGAGGGAAATGTATTGGTTCAGAGCGGGGTTTGTCGTTTTGCTCTATTTTACAGTCATGTCTAGCTCAGGCTGACTTCAAACCTGCTCTGCAAAGGGTTATAAAGGGTGGCCTGGACCTTCTGACTGCCCCGCCTTCACCTCCCAAGTGCTGGGATTACAGGTAGATCACTACATTTTGCTTCAATTCATGGTTTTGCTTTGTTTTTAAGATTTGTTTGTATTTGATGTGTTTAAGCGTTTTTGCCTGCATATTCATGTGTGTACCACATGTATGCCTGGTGTCCATGGAAGTCAGGAGAGGGTGTCTGATCTCCGGGAACTGGTGTTATAGGTGGTTGTTAGCCACCATGTGGGTGCTGGGAACTGAACCTAGGTCCTTGGAAGGGCAGCCAGTGCTCTTAACCACTGAGCCATCTCTCCAGCCCCAGACTCGTGTTTTTTTAAACCTTGGCCTTTGACAGCTTGGGGTCAAGCAAGAGCCCAAAGTTCCAGGACAACTATGAACTGGATGGCTGATCTCCCCTGCTTATTGAAAGCAAGGTAATCGTGACACAGTAAAGGTGATCACCGCAGCTCCCAAATCTCCCTTACAGAACCTACTGAGGCAAAATGGGGTGAGGGGTTTCCCACATGGGAAGGGTGATGCCCATTTTCTCAAGTACTTCAGAGCAAAGCTGCTGTCTGTGCCCAAAGGCTATAGACTCTCAGTGCTGGTTAAGTCCAGCGCTGACCACTGACTGGGACTTGAGGCAATCAGTCCTAACTTGGCTATTTCTTCCCTTGGCTCTGGCTCAGCTCTCTGTGCTTCCCAACCAACCCTTTCCCAATGACGACAGGATGCTAATAAGCCAGGCCCAGAGAGAAGCAAAAGCATCCTGGGTCTCTATGACCACTGCCACCTGTATCCAACCTCTTGTGGCCTTCTTCTAAGTCCCTTAGGCCTAGCCCAGGCATCAACCCACCCACTTCCCTTTTCTCTGTCCCCAGTCCGATCATGGTAGTCCGCTCTCAACTCTCTTCTGGCCTGGGAATTCTAGGTGTCTGGATAGTGCCCAGAACCATAGGCCTGTCTCAAATGCATCATCCTCAACTTCCTAGTGCGGCAGACAGTAATGAAGACCAAACACAACCGCAGCCAACAACTACAGAATCGGGCTGGTCCAGTAAGTACTCAGCCTCCAACAGGACACACTCCCATCTTCTTCATTGCCTTCTTCTCCCAGGGGTCTTCTGGCCTCACCTCTATCCCATCTCAGAGGTAACCGCTAGAGTGAGCCCAGCCTACCTCCTGACTTCCCCCTCCCTCCACCCAAAGCAGACGAGAGGAAGCAGTGATGGTAACTACCGTAATCCAGCTACCAAACTGCTGGCCAGATGCCAGCACTATCTATGCTCATGCCCACATCAGCCTGCCCAGGTGCATGCCTCATCAACAGAAGACTGAGCTCAGACAGGCAACTAGATAAGACCATGAAGTTCCAAGTGGCAGAGCAAGGATCTGAACAAAGGTCACTGTCCAGATACCTTGGCATCTTGCCCTGTCTGGCTTAAAGGCCAAGGAGGTCTGCCCCACACCCAAGCCTGAGCCCAGCAGCCGGCAGCCCTTGCCCCAGCACCACACAGTCCCTGTGGGAGGAGGGGCAGTGTGGCCAGACTAGAATGAAGATCTCACTTTCCTTCGCTCCCGCTCCAAGAACACCTTGACAACGGGCCTGGGCCACGGAGCCAGGCTGCTGGGAAGGGAGACCTCCGCTTGCCTGGAACTTTGTACTGGCCAGGGAGCAGCAGACAGCACACAGGAGAGCCCGAGAGGCCAGTGTCCTCGGGAGATAAAGAGAGTGTCCTCCCTCTCCTCGCTGTGCTAGCAAAAGCCACGATGAACCCTCCTCCCCTCCTAATCCTCAAAGCATTAGGCACGAAGGCCGGCCCTCTCCAAAACAGGAACTGGCTGGAAATGGCCAAGATGAGAAGTGAGCACAGATTCACAGTGTCAGAAGGAAACCAGAGAACCAGAGGGAACCCCCACCCCACTCTACTCGCAAAGGTCTGGACTGGCCTTCCCGGCCACCAAGCCCCATGCCCGATTCCCCCAGCCGGACCTACAAAGCCAGAAGCTCAGAGCCAACTGAGGCCAGCAGGACTCCGCTCTGACTTACAGGGTCCTCACCATCTTCCGCTCTGACTTACCAGGGTCCTCAACATCTTCCCCACACCCCCTTCGGCTTTCTCTCCTGGACCTGAAAAAGACCAGCCGCCCCAGAGTCCCCTCCACTGCCTAGGCAGGAACTGCTGTTGCTCCCACTGCCACCGGCTTTCCTCCCAGGGCCCGCCAGGAAGCAGAGGCCAGACATGGTAAACAGAACATGTTGCTCTTTATTTGCATTTTTCAGAATACTGTACAAAGGGAGTAAAAATTCTATTCACACTTTGCTTAGAAAGACCAGAAGGTGAAAGTTCCCTATGATACACGGGGTTCAGAATGAGGGTCAGGGGGAGAAACAGGCGAGTGACCTCCCTTTAGCCCCTGGGAGAGGGCTTGGGCAGCCACACGTTTCCACAGGAACATGCCCCAGTCGAACCAGCGAGGGGAGAGACAGCTCCTCTCGGCCTAACCTCAGGCTCCATGACCTGCCTCTCTGGGCTGAGGACAGTGCCTGCAGCTGTCCTTACTACTGCCTTGTTTGCGCAGGGATCCTGTAGCACTGTGGAGGCCACTGACCACATGTGGAGGTGGCCTCCTGACCATTCACATGCAAGCCACACAAGAGGCACTGCCCCAGCACAATCTACACAAGAATACAAATTGACCGGCTAAGGAAGAGCCTTTCAGAAAGTTCCCTCACACACACCTCTAAGGGAAGTGTCGAAGTGAACCCGCTTCTGAGGACTCACAGGTTCTTCCAGCCTGTGCACACCCTCATTCCAACCCAGGAGTTCAAGCCCACAGAGGCCTCCCTTCCTATCAGCATCATTCTGTGGGTAAATTAACCCTCCACGCCAGCTCTCCTTCTAGCCCACATCCGAGAGGAGGCCGAGTCTGGCTTCTCCTTCCCGGACCTCTTTTTTACACTGATCCATATCGGCTGCAGTTATCTTGTCCATTCGAAGTAAGACCCAACTTATTATCCCCACACAACCCTTGCTCAGAGCTCCCCTCTCCCCAGGACCAGGGTGGCAGCATCCTGTCCCCACCTCCAGGTGTCCCTCCAACCCATCTTCCTTTCCTAATCTCCCCTGCCCTACAGCCTACCCATCCTGGGTTGCCTGGAAGTCCACAAAGCCCGCCTGCTCCCTGCCTGGCGGCAGAGGCAGCACGGCACAGGGTTCTAATACATACAGAACAGTGAGTCTCGCTTCACACACTGAAGGCCTGAGGGCAATCAATGCAGAAGCTGTACCGTCCCTCTGCCCCCTTTTCGGGAGCTAAAGTGCTATGGCTGCCTGAGGGTAAACAAGCCAACAGGGGTTTTCCCTGGCTTCCTGTCCCAATTTCTCAGGCCCACAGTCAGCCAGAGAGCCCAACCCCTCTCCTGACCACCCCCATGGCATCTCTATTCAAAAGGCAAAAGGAAAAAGATCAAAAACTTCAGAATGGGTTAGAGCCCAAGGGCCCCACCCTAACCCCACTACAAGCTACTCCAAGTCGGCTACTGGGGAAGCAAGGGGGAAGCCAGGCCCAGGGCACACCCCCATCTCTGGCAGTGTCCAGAGGCTCCTGTCTTCAGCGTCACAGCAAAGGCCTTCCACCCTTCCCCTGCCAACCTGGCTGGGGAAGGGGCTACAACCTCAGTACTTATTGATTCCAAAGATCCGGACTCCATGGAGCTGGGGCAGCTTGGGAATGAGCACGCTCATCAAGGACACGGTGTTGAGTATGAAATGGACTTGGTCATACTTGGTGTAGAAGCTGGTGAGGAAGTACCTGGAGGGGAGGGAGGGAGGGAGGCAGGGAGGGAGGAAATATGGGTTCCCAGATAAGAAGTGGAGCGACAAATCTCTAGCTAGCCAGGCCCTCCTGATCTGCCAGGGAGGCCCAAGGCCCTGTGTGAGACCCAAGAATATGCCTCTTCCCTCCCTCTGCTCATCCACACAGCCAGGGCCACAGCGGGGAGGGTTTACGGCCAGCCGAGCCCACCAGTTTACCTCTGCTTATTCTCCCACGGCCAGAGTACTCACAGCACAATAGGCGTGATGGTTAAGAACTTCCTAGAGGCTGTGAACTGGACCCCGTAGTCCATCTGTTCCCAGTGGGTCAGCAACCTTGCTTTGCCCTGGTCTGGAGTCTCGAAGGGTGTCCCTTTCACGGTGTGCAGAAAGATGTACATGCCCTGAAAAGAAGGGCCTTCGTCAGAACATACGAGACGGCTCCCAGCCTGGCTCCCCCACCTATCAGACAGCAGCAGCTCTGGGTGGACTGTCACCTGCTCTGCTGCAGCAACTCAGGAAGGCAGCCTTAACACAGGAGAGCACACCTGAGCTTGGTGGGAGAACACGGTGAGATGAGGAAGGGATGGACAGAGCAAGGCAGCCTTTCCAGCCCAGCTGGGGTCTCTACATGTTAGCTAAAAGGAGCAAACCACGGAGGGAGGACTAGACCCCAGCCTGCTCAAAAGTGGGGTACAAGGCAGCAGGTTTTAGGGAGCACAGAGGATTATGAGATCCTAACTTGGGAAAAGAATGTTTCTGCACAGATTCCTGGGACCTGGGGGCAGCGTCAGCATGGACTCAGCTCCCAGTTAGCATCCTTCAGTACACCAGCCACCCCACTCTGGAGACAGGGACAATGTGCAGATTTGATTCTACAGCCCACAAGGGGGAGCTAGGCAGAGATAAGAGCTGGGCCTGGGCTCTGGTGACAGATGTGGTCAGGACCTGCTGTCTGTCCCACTATAAGCTCCTCCGGATCTCTCTCTCGGCTCTGGCCCACAACAGTCCCTATGGGGGGAGGCAGGCAGTAAGCAGGATCTTACCAGGTTGTGGATAAGGTTGGTGAGGGTCCAGACGACAGGGACGCTCACGAAGGGGATGCTCAACAGCACGACATGCAGGAGTCCGATGGCCAGCACGTACGAGAGCCAGATGCCGCGGCTGTTCATCACCCGCGTGTTGGGGTTCACCTCGCTGTGTGCTGTGCCCACATTCATCCTGCCACCCCTCTCTTGACTGCCGCTCTGCAAACGAGCAACACAGGTGAGACAAGTCACACCACTTTCCCTGCCCCCTCACACCCTGAGCCCCAGAGAGGCAGGCGTTTCACTCCCTGAGAACTCCACACCACGGTCCACTGTTTGGATTCTCAAGCCCAGAAGCTGGAGAAAGTCCACGTGAACCTAACACTAGTCATTTCCTGTCACTGGGCTGGACTAACACCAGGCTGTCATACACATCATCCACGGACAAAGCCTGGGAGGACAAGTCACCAAGAGGTGACTAGCAATCAATCACCCGGGCTATAGCAATCAATCGCCCAATCACATCCCCTACAGACCTGCAGAGGGCCTCTTTCTCCTGGAGGAGGGAAAAAGCCTGCCCTGGAACTCTCCCTCAGAATAACCTCTGCTGGCTCTCACTGAAGACCGGACAGAGACACCCACGACCCTAAGTTCTCCCCTAGAAACGCAAGAAGCAGGGAAGATCTGTGGGTACAGCAAGCAACAACGGATGAACAACTTTGGGGCTACTGTTCCCACCACCCCTATTTCTCCAACCCTGGATCTTCTCAAGCCCAGGTCCAGGATGACTGACAAGGAAGGGAGAAGAGGGCAGAGGCAACAGCAGGCCAGGAACAGCCTTCCCTCAGACCTACAAACATTGCCACACAAAATGACCCATCCACTAGGACATTTCGTCCACTTGGCAGCTGCTGAGGCTGACTCTCTTGGGGTGCCACTACTAGATGCCAAACCACCCAAGTCCTTCACCCCACAAGGGAGAGAGGAGGACATGACAGAGCACACAGCCGACATTAACACGGGTAGGATGTAGTATCTGTATCAGCCTTCCCCTCCCAAGGACACAAAACTACCTGTGGGCTCCCTCCTACCGCCTCTCTTCTCGGCCTCACCTGACCTCGCTTCCTAGCATCTGTCTGTGGGTGTGAGGTAACAACACCCCTTTCTTGCCCAGCCCCAGTGGTAAGAACACAAGGAACTGAAAGGGCTGCCCCTCCATGTCCAGAAAACAACGGTAGTAGCCCACAGTGGCCAGAGGGGAACACGGCTGTCCCCAGATTCCTGAGGGCCCACTTGCTGACCAGTAGAAAGTGGAAATGGGAGGGAAGCATTCCTGTACTGGGTTACCTCCCTACCTTAGTGTCCTACCTGGGAAAGACACGTTACTGTGGCTAACAACAAGGTGCACAGAAAGAATGAACAGATGGGGAGAGTCTGAAAGCGCCAACCCAGCTCCCTCACCCTGCTGCTGTCACCTCAGCCCGACTCAGATGCTATCGCACCCAGCTAGGCCAAGCCTCCTCCACAGGAGCTAGCATTCACTCAGACAAGTTCATTACTTAAGGATAATGGAAGCACGTTTCCTCTTCTCAAACGCCTCGGGAGATAGGACCCACAACAGTTCCCCAACAAACACACCCGTGAGTTGGCCTAGGGTGCATGCAGGTGGACATCCGCCTGGGACCAAACTCCTGACTCATTAAGACAGATAACTGGTCCCAACAGAAACCCAAGGAGCTAGAACACCAGTTGTTTACCTTCCTCAGCCCTGAGGGCCTTTAACAGAGACCACCCCTGGGACATCTACTATGTAACAGCCACCATGGGAGGGACGGGGACTGAGAGCTGAAGTCTCTGAAAGATCAGTAAGGTGGGGAAAAGTTTCCCAAGTCTCGGCAGAAACTGCTGTCCCTCCCCATTACACAGCCTTACAGTGGCACAGCTACAGACACAACTCCCTCACACGGCCTTTAGTAGTACCAAACATCTGGCTGGATCCCAGGACTGCAAGACCCTCCACCCCTTTCTGGCTCTAACAGGGCATCTAAGAGAGCCTAGGTGCGTTGTCTTTTAAAGCAGGTCAGGAGCTTCAGGAGACCCCTGCACCCTCTTTCACCATCCCCCCAAAAGTACTTCTGAGACTTTCCAATGGCTTGGTGTATTTCCATTAGTACACAATTGACCTTTCTCCCAGAAGTGAAGAAATAGGAGACTGGCAGGGGCAGAAAGGTCTGGAGTGACCAGACTGAAAACTGCTACCACAGCTGGCAGGCAGGTAGCTGGTGTGATTTCATAACCTGCCTCAAATCAGAGCCTGAAGCAACTCTGTCCAGTTAACCACTTTTTTTTTTTTTTTTGGCGGCTATAGTATAGCTCTTTGCCTCTTTTCCATGCAGGCCCAAGCCAGTCCTTCAGACACTCATGCCAAGACCTGATTTCCACCCCCATCTCCTCCCTCCCGCCTCCCCCACCTCGCATAACCATCTGGTAAGCACTTCCCAAATCCGTCCCCAGTTTAAGACTGGCCCTTTATACAGCAAACCTGCTCCCAAGGGACCCCAAGAGGGAGTTCATGCAACACACAATGTCCCTTCCACTCGGCCCACCCTCAATCTGCAGAACCCCGGTTGTCCTCGCCAGCCGACTCCTGGACTCAGGAAAGTGAGAATGGAAAGAAAGCGAACTCCCACGAGTCAGGAGCGAGGGAACCGTGCCCTCGATATCTTGGGATTATGTGTATGAGAACTCGTTCCACAGGGCCTCCCGCTTCTGCTCTGCAGCCTGGTACCTCGCACCAGCAGTCTGGCCGGGTTCGGGGCCCAACCCCCATCTCCACGCATTCACTCAGCCCTGGAGGCAGCCAAACCTTTATCCCTTAAATCCGGCCGTTCCCCGCCTCCCACCCCCAGCTGCAGCGTTCCTCCCGGATTATCACCCCCGGCCTCCTGCTCCCACTTTTCTCCTTTCGGCACTCCTCCTGATGCACGCACTCTCCACCCCCAGCCACCCAACTCAGGTCTCCTCCGGCGCAGACGCCTTCTCAGCAGCAGCCTTCTCGCGCGCGCGCGCGGCTCTCCAAGCCGTGGAGCCTTCGGGCTTCACCACTCCGACGCCACCCGTCTGGACTCACCGCGCGGGGCTGGAGGTCGAGGGCCCCGGGAGAGAGCCGGAGAACCCGGGCCGCGGCCGCTCCAGCTGCTGTAACAAACCAGCGGCGGTGGCCACCCCGCTGGCAGCTCTGGCCGAATCAGCTCCGGGAGCCGGAGCCGTGACGTCACTGCCACGCGCCTAGCACGTTGTGCCTCTCGGGAAGTGTAGTTTCTACGCTGCCTCCTCACCCGCCCGCCCGGCGCCTCCTGGGAGTTGTAGGCTTTTCCCGTGTTTAGTTCTGTGATCCCACCGCGAGCTTTGGCACCCCGCAGAACGTCCCACCCTGACGCAATAGTGAGATCGGAGCTGTCTCTTTAGTGCGTTAACAATTGCAACTTTTGCATCTGCGCCCTTCACGTGTTGCACAAGCGGTTTGTCCATGTCCCCGTCTTGTAGACGAAGACTTAGTTTTAAGTAACCCGCAATAAGGCCCTGCTAAGATAGCCTGACCCTAAGTGCAGAGTTTTATGTTTTTTGTTTTGTTTTGTTTTTTCCTCCTAACCGTCGCTGCCTGGGCCCCAGATTGTCTCCAGAAGCCGAGAAACACTACCCTTTTCCCCGAAGGAACCCCACTCACCCCCGGGATCACATTTTCAGAACTTTAGTTGGGTACATGTGTTTAGGATAGAGACAGGAGCCTGTGGGCATCTTTGGTCCACCTAGTCTTTATGCTTAATCCTTGCTGGTGTAGGTCTGGCCACTCCTGGATCTCCCCGCATCAGGTATAAAATAGGATTTATGTCATAGGACAAAATAGGATTTATGTCATACGAAGGTAAGGCGCTTTGAGCTTCTGTCTGAGGTTAATGCGTGTAGCTTTTAGGTAGGGAGCCTCAGTTCTGCAACTTTCATATCTGGAAGCTCTGTAAAGAAGGGCACAGACTTTAACTGCTAGGTACATATAGTGTATGTGCATCTTTATTGGCAGAGTAAGCCTGGACAAATGGCTTGTCTTAACCTCAGTTTTACAGCTGTCAAAACTTACTCCCAAGGTTGCTTTGGTATTTCAAAAGAATGTCATACAAAGCACTTATTATCCTGTAGGAACGCAACTAGAGTGTTCTTTGGCTCTCCTAGGCCACTCCCACTTTCCACGTCAGCAAGAGAGGGCCTCCTTTTCGTTGTTTCTACTTCCCCCGCCCACCTTCTCAGTCTCGTGCCCATAAAGCCTGGCAAGGCTGGAATGACAGGAATAGATGACGTAACAGATGCCAACCTGGCTGGCTGTAAATGCGCGATGGACTGAATATGAGAGGACCGGAAGGAGAAGGCCTGCCCAGACAACCTGGGGAGCTTTTTCCTTAGACCCGCCCATCATCAGGGAGCTGAGGGAGCGGGGTTGGGGCGGGGAGGAATAGCTGTCTCCGGCCGGAGGCGGAGCCCTGGAAGCCAGGAGTGAGTGTTTATCTATCTGACTTACCCAGAGAAGTAGAAACAGGCTGCTTCTCAAGTATTCCAGAGGCAGGGGGCCTTTAGATCCAAACATCTAAATAACCATCCTTCAGCCTCTGTGAGACTGAAGAAGCCTCAGAGACATCCCCACACCTCCATACTCCCACACCCCACCTCCACCCCATATTCCCTCCCTCTCAGCCTTAGAGCCAAAACAATGGTTCCGGGGTTTTGTTTGTTTGTTTTCTTTCTTTCTTTTTTCCAAAGTGAACTTGCCGGATTCCTTTGATTTTTTTTTTTTTCCTGGAATTCTTCCATTGTCCATCAAGTTGGTTGAGCTCTGGATCTTTGCCAGTTTTCTCCTATCTCTGTGAAGTTCAGGGACCAGACAGGGTCTACATCTCGACAAGGCACTCTGACTAATGCAGACTCCATTGGCAAGGTCACTGGCTATGTCATGGCCTATTAATAGCTCCTGTTATCAAGTTGTTTTTTTTTTCTTCCACAATGGGAATGAACAAAGTTCTGGCGCTTTCTGCCTTGTGGTAAGTTATGGATCACATTCCACTCGAGTTAACTGGAGTCCCTGTCACCATCTCCTCTAATTCATTGCCTCAAAACAACCAAGTCTTCCTCTAGCTGTGCCGACCTGAACACTGTTCAGGAAGAGTGAGAGCACAAGGCACCGGGGAACACGCAATCTCTGGGACAAAAGATTGGCACCATGGGCCAAGGAACTAAATGGTCCGTGCCCTGAAGGTGTGATTGTACCTACCCACATCTAAGAAAGCAAACCCATTTACAGCACAAGGCTCCGTGTGAGCGGCTGTGTATCCCAGCAATGTCTCTAGCAGTGAAATCCTGAGAGCCGTGTAAGTGCCCAAACAAAAAGGGAATGCTCTATCCACACTGGACAGAAAAATACGAAACCACTTATGGCTGTAGAAACCGTGGCATCATGGGAAAAACAGCTGCCGGGTGATATGAAAAGATAAGGACAGACACTGCGTATTTCTCAGGGATGTCGTCAGCAAAGCCTAGATCAAGGGGCACAGGTGCGTTCAAGGAAGCAGAGATAGGACGTTCAAACGTTGGACGTCATCCTGGGCAGCACAGGAAGTCCTAGGACAGCCTGGGCTACATAGCAAGACTATTTGAAACTCAAGAGCCAGTTGTAGGGGTCCTTGCCTACTGTCCCAACACTCAGGTTTCTGTTTTGGACTCTGGTAAAGGGACCGAGGTGCGTATTTTACATAACAAAGCAGACCTGGCCTTCAGGTTCTCCCAGCATCCCTCTGTCCCTACCTGGCATGCCCTACCCCAACCTGAACTTTCCAACCCAGGGTTGGGCTGCCCTTTCCCCAGAGTCTTCCCTATATAATCCAGACATTTTGCTCACTAGATCTCTTCCCCTCCTCGCCTCTCTCCCTTCCCTTCCCCCTCTCCCCCTCTCCTTCTCTCTTCTCTTCACCCTTTTCTTTTCTCTCCCCATTCCCAACCTCCCCCCACCGCTCCCCAGGTAACTTCTCAGGCCTGGGTCCTTGAGGTCAGTAAACTTGCCCATCCAAGTGCAACTTCCCAATAAACTTGCCTTTAATATAATCTAATCTGGCTTAAATGGGCTCATTTCACTAGCGGCGACAGAGAAATAACCTATCACTCAGGAGCAGAAACATAAGCAGGTGGATCTCCGTGAGTTTAAGTCCAGCCTGGTCTACATGGTGAGTTCCATGACAGCCAAGGCTAAGTAGAGAGACCCTATCTAGAGACCCTGTTTCTAAATAAATAAATAAAATAAAATAAACAAAGAAAGCGGAGATAGATATACTATATTCTAAACTATTTGTGAATGGATGATACAGTACCTGGATTTACTACAAAATAATTTGGACTGGGGACATGGGAAAATAAACAGCCATAAACTGATAATTATTAAACCGTGTGCAGTGATAATTATTAAGCCTGGGTGATTGAGACATGAGGCCCCTCGTATTACTTTCTCTACTTTGTTGTCATTTGAAATTGCTCATCATAAAAAGGATTTTGCAAACCTGAGTCTGAATCCATGCACACACAAAGCAACACTGGAGTGGCGCTAATAAGCTCTGGCATCAGGCTTAGCTCGCTGCTCCCTTGGCTGTGTGACCTTAAGTCACTGACCTGCTCTGTATGTCAGTGACCTCATTTCTAAATGGAGATGGTAATGATCTCAATAACCTCATTTGCAAAGATCCATGGGGTCGATAAGTGTAAAGTACTTGGAGGGGCCCTGGCACATGGTTAAGTACCCAGTGTAGGTCGTCTGCTATTGGTCCATTCCAGGTTGGAATTCTGACGTCTTTACTAGGCTACGGGAAGTCAGCGAAAGAAAAGAGACCTTATATTCGGGTGATGGACTACTCAGGATGATCTTTTCATTCTCCACTTTCAACCTCTATGTAATGTGATAGAACTTTTAAATATTTTATCAAATGTGTCTTTTTAAAATATCACATGCTCCGCCTGTCCTGTGCAGGCGTCTCGGTTGCACACGTTCTTCAGCCTTGGAGTGATTCCATCTGGCGCTGGGAGGCCCAGCTTACGACAGACCCTGGTGGATGGTAGCCAAGATGGCCACCTGCATGCAGGACGGTAGACAGGGAACACATTCTTTGAAAGGAAGCCACAGTAGATGCTGGAAAGAGGGCCACTGGGAAGTGGACACCCACATGTTCTGTCTTGTCAACAGGAGAATTGGGTTACAAATACCACCCCTCCCTCTGCCCCTCTCCACCTTGCTCTCTACTTCCTGCAGAAAGGCAAGGATGGAAAGCTGCGTGGGGTTGTGTGTGTGCTTTTGTTTGCGTTGAGGGAGGCACTCCAAGCCTGGAGTGAACTTCCTGGGGACCACTCTGGGGAAGAAGCTAGAGATAGAGCAGCACCCTGCCTCTCTTACTTTATGCCCTGACTAACCGTGGGTTGTCATGGGCTACCGAGGGGAGAACTAACCTGCCCAGGCCTCAGAGCCCACAGCCAGTTGCTGGCACCTGAATCTCTCTGTAGAGAGAATATCTTGTAGATGGTATGGATGCAACCTGTCAATTAAGAAGCCTATGGCATATGGCTTAGGCGGGAAATAAAGATGGGACATCCGGGAGGAGAAAGGATTCTGGGGGAGAGTCAGGTGGGGGATTCACTGGAAGATGTAACAAGATACCTGAGAACAAGTAACCAGCCACATGGCAGAATGTAGGTTAAAACAAATGGGTTATTTTAAGCTATGGTTCTAGTCAGAGAAGAAGCTGTATGGCCAAGGTATTTGTAAGCCTATCTTCAGCCTGAGTCTTATTTATGGGAGCATAGGAAAGGGAGGTAAAAATCCAACAGAACTTCAGTGTCCTTCCTTCTGGGTGTCAGGGGCAGAAGGATGGTCTTCAGTCTGTGTGTCCCTTGATGTGGCCACTGACACTGGCTATATTGCAGAGACGGAGGATATTAAACCCAGTAGCTTCACCACAAGACCCTAACTGCCACCTTCCCAACTGAGTTCCTGCTCCTAAGAGGCCTCACCTAGCTAGAAAGTCTGGAAGACCTCCACCCCTAGACCACTCCTCCCTCTGCCTGAGGCTAGCTAGCCCTTCTTGTAAGAACAGTTCCAGGAAGCATTGCTGGACACTTGCTATAGTTCCAGCACAGGACAAAGGGCTTGACTCGACAGACTGGTGGTTGGGCTTTCGGGGGTCAGGCTGCTGATCCCCGGTTTTATCTTGATATACTTAGCTTTCCTGCACAGAGACAAGCTGATAACTGAAGACTGTTCTGCGCACACACACCAGCTGTACTTCAGGGCTTTCGTTCCCAGAACACACCAGCACTCTCTTGACTCTGCCTGCCTCCAATCCCTCTCCTCCCTCCCTCTCTCTCTCAGGTCTCACAGACTCCCAGTCATCCCCAAAGCCCCACTCAGCAGTAGTCCTCCCTGTGAGATCTGCCCCAGGTGATGTGCCCAGGCAACGCCCACTACTTCATCCTCTGGGTTCCTCAGACACCTGCAGACACCCAGGACAGGGGACTGAAGCATCCCCCCCTCCCCCAGGAGATGCACACTGAGGTGGGGGTGTGATAGAAAGATGAGGAAAATCTTAAGGACTCAGGAGGAAAAGGGTTCCCTCAACCCAGAAGTCCACACTTCTCACAACAGCAGAGCAGGAATCCCAGCATGGTGGTTAACAAGCCCCAGCACCATTCTCCCTTCCCAGATGTAGCCCTGCAGTTTTCTGTGCATCTCACCCGAATCCCCACTTACAGGGAAGGACTTGTGCTAGATCCTGTGCGGCTCTAGTGGCTTCTGCTTCCAACCCTTACCAGATTATAATTTCAGCTAAGGCTGACTGGAGTAATCGCGTTTGTCTCATTCTGAGAAAGAGAGAGAGAGACAGACAGACAGACAGACAGACAGACACAGACACAGACACAGACACAGACACAGACAGAGAGTTATAGCAATCTTTTTTAAATGTAATTTGAGACCCACCAAAGGGCTTGTGTGGCTCTGTGTGTGGCTCTGTGTATGTATGTGTGTGTACAGATTTGCATATGAGAGAAACATTTGATATTTGCTTTTCTGAATCTTCCTTTTATGTTCAACATGATGATCACCCATTACATCCATTTCCCCGAAATGGCACAAATTCACTCTTCTTTATGGCAAAACCAACCAAACAAGACCCCTCCATTGCGTATCTCTTATCATGTTTTCTTTATCCTCACCAGTTGGTTTCAAAGCTGCCAATATCCTATTGTGTAGCTAAGTTAAAGGAGGGGCTTATCTTCCCGAGTAACGGATCAAGGAGGTTCAGGGTAGGGGACCTCTGAGAGCTTCATCGGCAGCAGAGAGACAGAAGGCAGTTAAGCACAATGGCAGCTACCGAGGAGCCAATACTATTTCAAACTTCAGAAGTCTGACTCCAAATGGTTTATTTTAGGGATCTTTAAACACAGCACAATTTGGCAAAAACGATTCTGGTGATAATTAACCCAATCCCATGCACACAACGAAGTTTACATAAATGATCCCAGGACAAAGCAAGCTAAATACAGATCAGATGGATCTACTACATTGAACGGTTTGGGTTTTTTTTTTTTTTTGTAAAGTCCATAAAGATAGGTTCTAGAGATTGATTGAAAAAAATTTATGATGAGGGTCTTGGGGGAAAAATCCAGTGCTGGAAAAGTGTATAGCCAGGGCTGGAGAGATGGCTCAGTGGTTAAGAACACTGGCTGCTTTTCCTAGAGATCCTGAATCCAATTCCCAGCAACCACAAGGTGGCTCACTACTGTCTGAATTGGGATCTGATGCTCTCTTCTGGGTACCAGCAACAACGCAGTCATATACATTAAATAATAAATAAATAAATAAATAGATAGATAGATAGATAGATAAATAAATAAATAAATCTTATAAGAAATTGCGTGGCTGTACAGAGTCACCAGGTCACAGGCCTTCTGGATACTTAAAAGACTTTGCATTCCTTCCGTTGAAGGAACAACCCAGTGTGCTTAACTTCCGGCCCCCCAGTGTGGGTCGTTGGTCCCACACCCCAGTGCTCAGTCTGTGAGCACAAGGACCTCTGTTCCCTAAAGGAAGGAAGGCTGGCGTGACTGAGCAACCCAGTGATGCCAGGCCAACACCTCACTAAAGTTGTCCCTTTCTCCTGGATTGCCCCATGGTGACAGGATGGCTAGATTGCCCCTCCCTGTTCAAAACACAGAACATGAAGGGCCTGGCCCCATCCTCTCTTATGAACAAATCAAAAACTGTCCCAGAAAGCACATTAATCAACCTCTGAGAAACCATTGGCTGGAATTTGCATCATTTCTAAGCTGCCAAGGAAGAGGGAAAAGAGAGCCAGGGTACCTGAAGGGCCTGTCAGGCTCTGTCCTCAGAGACTGAGAATCCAGAGGCTCTCCCAAATCCTTATGGCTATCACAGAGGGAGGTAGGGGCTGGATACCAAGCTGGAAGCCAGCAGGTACTGCCACAGCATCTATCTGTGCTTCAAGCTCCTTACACATATGTAATCAAGGCAAACATCACATTATTGTATGGAGAAGACATGTGTCAACACATCTGTGGTCCCTAAACTGACTAAGTCATAACACAGACTCACATGAGAAATTCCCAGGGATGCCGGGTGGTCGTTGTGACGCACACCTTCAATCTCAGCACCTAGAAGGCAGAGGCAGGCAGGATCTCTGTAAGTTCAAGGCCAGCCTGGTCTACAAACTGAGTTCCAGCTAGCCAGGGCTACACAGAGAAACCCTGTCTCAAACCCCACCCCACTACCCCCCCCCCCAAAAAAAGAAGATGAAATTCCTGGGGAAAAGTTGGAAATATACTAGTGCCTAGTCAATGCATGAAAATTTTGACGTAATTGCTCCAGTGGAACACACACACACACACACACACACACACACACACACACACACACATGATTTTTAAAGCACTCTTAGAGAGTCCAACATGGAGAGTGTTTTGAACCATGGCTACAGACTCAGCACCTTAGAATCAGGTCTGTTCAGTACACTCTCCACCTCACATACTTGAGCATCAGGCTGACAGGAAGTCCTCATGAATGAGGAAACCAAATGTGGGGGAGGGTACAGAGATGGCTCCGTGCTTAGAACACCTGTTGCTCCTGGATAGGACATGAATTTCGTTCCCAGCACCCCTGTCCGGTTTTTCACAACCACTTGAAATTCCAGCTCCAGGGGATCTGATATTTCCTTCAGGCATCCATCCTCAAGCAGACACACTCCCCAGCACACACACACACACACACACACACACACACACACACACACACACAGGTGTGCAAGTGCACGCGTGTACACACACACACACACATACGCACACATGCACACTTTAAAAAAAAATACCAATACATCTTTGTCTAGAATGGCCGAGCACATCTTCGCCTCTGACTTCAGTCTCCACGATGCAGTGTGAACCATATTAAGCAGTTTCCCATCCCCTTGGATCTCCCATTTCTTGAGCCCTGTACTTGGCCTCCCTTAATTAACCACAACCACAGCTCCAGGTGGCCTCTCCCGTGGGCAGATCGCCAGCTGCTCTTCTAACTGCCCTGTGGCACATGCCAGTCCCACTCTGCCTTGGCAGATGACCCAGTCCATGAAGATAACTCTCCAGCAGCAGACAGGCTCAGTCCCTAGACCCTGACTAATCTCCCTGCCAGGATGAGAGAACGGCAGGATGGGAAGGCTTGGAAATGCACGTCCAAGCATTCAGTGGCAGAGTGTCTACCCTCAACTCAAAAGCAACTCACACAGAACAAATGTGAAAGAAAGAGAGAGAGAGAGAGAGAGAGAGAGAGAGAGA
>NC_034603.1:66017346-66026590 GCF_900095145.1 Mus pahari
AAAAATTACGTTAACACCAGGTGGTCTTTGTGGTGGTCACAGACCTGGCAGCTGCTGCCCTGGCATGGTCACTGCTGAGGGTCAGTGAAGGGCGCATAGTAGGTGATGTGATGGCCAATGTAACTTGTCCCACAGTCCTGTCACCTGGTTCTGTCACTGTTTTCTCAGAGTGTATCGGACAGTAAACAAAAGCCTCAGCCCAAACTCCTTGTAAGAGGTGCAGAGNTGTTTTGGTGAGTGTCGGCTGATGTGATTGGACACCTATGCCATCGTCTGCCTGTGGGGATGAGCCCACTGTTGCTGCCCAGCACTGGTAAGGACAGCTTTGGGCTATTTGACACCTCCATGAACCCCCAGTGGGAAGATGGGGAGTTCCCAAGAGGCTTATAGGTCCCAGCAGGCTGAGCTGAGCCTATTCCACCAGCTAGGCTTTTGAAAAGCTCTGGAACATTCCTTGACATTTCAACCATGATTTTTTTTTTTTTTTTTTTGGTTTTTTGAGACAGGGTTTTTCTGTATAGCCTTGGCTGTCCTGGAACTCACTCTGTAGACCAGGCTGGCCTCGAACTCAGGATTGCTATTACAATCTTGAAATTCTTAAGTTTGTAAGCAAAAGGCCTCACTCACGTCTCATTTTGCACCAGACTCTACAGTTATGTGTCTGGTCAAACACAAACTCTTACCAAAAAAAACAGCAAAGATTGGGAAGCTAAGAAAGGAGAAGTGTGAGTTCAAGGCCAGCCTGGGCTACACAGTATATGGTCAGCCTGGGCTATGTAGTGAGACACTATATCAACATATAAATTAATTAACTAATTGATTAAATTATTATTATAACAACCCAGCAAGGTTTTCAACCTTCCTAATGCTACGACAATTTAATACAGTTCCTCATGTTGTGATGACCTCCCCAACCATAAAATTAATTTCATTGCTACTTCATGGCTGTAAACTTTGCTACAGTTATGTTATAAATAGTAATGTAAATACCTGTTCTCCAGTGGTCTTAGGTGACCCCTGTGAAAGAGTCGTTTGACCCGCCCCCACCCCAGGGTGGTGTGATCCATAGGTTGAGAGCAACTGATCTGCATTAGCCATCCATAGCCATGCCTTTGGGTCACCCCTGTCGCTTCAAAACACAGCAGGTGAGTGGAGCAAGAAACCTGTCTCGGTGTTGCAATCTTAAAGTCAAGTCAGACTGTTCTGGAAAATGAAATGAAAACAACAGCTTTTGAACTTCAGTGCCACAGGCTCACTCTCGTCCATTCCGCATGGAGCCCCTCCATTCTGCCTCTGTTCACACACGAGGGCTCAGATGTAGACACAAAACACTCTCCAGAGTTCAAATCCTTCCTTCCGACCACCCACAGGACATCAGGAGAGGGGATGTAGCAGAATGGTGGGACACCCCCCCCCCCCGCAAACAATCGTTAGGATGAAGGATCCTTGAAGAAGGATTCAAATCGCCATCCTGGGAGTCCAAGAACATCCGAGTTGGCCTCTAGTTCAGTACTGAAAAGTTGGCAGGAAAACAAATCGCCACATCAGACTTTTAAAGCGCTTTCAACTCCTAGAGTGACCTAGGCTACAACAGCAAACTGAGACTGAACCACAGCGCCTCCTGGTGGTCAAAAGGGTTGGCCCGGTGAAGATTCAGGGGCATCCTCTGAAGATGTTTCTGAGGAAAAGACCAGCACCACGGACCAAAGAGAACAAAAAAATAGCGGGAGGGGGCTTGTGTTGCAAGTTGCTGAGAGGGAATCACAGGATTCTGCACCCAGAGAAACCAAACCACCATCCTTTTGGCCAACCAGGCTCTGGGTAAGAAAAGGAGGTTCTTCTCAGCAGCTGATAGGAGATAGCAACTGCTGGGTTATGAGAGGAAAGCCCCGGGGCAGGGAATGGAATCCAGGCCTGTCTCCCACACATCAGGGTCTGGGATCTGCTCTCTCTTGGCATTGCCTGGCCAGGCCATGGCTCAGGTATCTGACACCTGGGGCCTAGAGTCACATGCCAGGAAACTCTACACTCTTGGGCCCCAGGTCGCAGCTTCCAGCTGCCGCAAGCAAACAGGACTTCTGAAGGAGGAAACGGGTCTCCAGAGCCCACTGGCAGGGGAACTACTTCCGGGAGAAAGGCAGCAGCCCAGGAGAGGACTCTGCCACCAACCAGGGTGAAAGGCAGGAAGGAGAAGGGAGAAGAGGTGGGAAGGTGAGCTAATCCAAGAGCGGAGCCGAGGCAGGCTGGGGTAGATGCTTCCAGAAAAGGGGAGTTGATGCGCACAGAAGGCGGGGTCAGAGGCATCCGCTACCTAATTGTATAGTCTGACTGAACAACCTGGGAGCTATCACTAATATATCACTCTTGTGACATGAGTGCCAACCAGGTCGCCTCCCTGGTGTTTACCTGGCCTCCCTTGGCAGTCATACAGGACAAAAATGTTTATTTCAATGAGGGAAATGAATATACAAGCAGAAGAAATAGCTTGGACAGGCCCCCTTGGGCCCATTTCAGCAGGGCAAAGGGACAGAAGGACCTCACAGATTAATCTAGAATCAATAGAACCCAAAAGCTCCAAGTCTAAGGGATTCCTTCCCCAGGGTCCTGTTGGAGAGAGAGAGAGAGAGAGAGAGAGAGAGAGAGAGAGAGAGAGAGAGAGAGAGAGAGAGACTAACGGACCTAGGACTAAGAAAGCCCTGAAAGGACAGGCTTGGGTCCAGAGAGGGTCCACTGAGGGACTCTAGCAGGAGAGAGTTTCAGTGGAACGTAGAATTCTAACTTTGCTCTTCTGTCGTAGGCTCATCTATTCCCCAGCTTCTCCTCCACTCCAGGATTATGTTTATCTACGACCATGCTCCTACTAGCTCCTCGCCTCCTGCCCCTCCTGCTGGTGATAGGCACCAGGGGCTCTGTGCCCCGCCCCCTGGCACTGCCCCAGGGCTGCTACATAGCAGAAGAAGCCGGGGAACAGACATTCCGCTGCAGCCGGGCTGGCCTGAGTGCCGTGCCCAACGGTATCCCCAACGACACCCGAAAACTTTACCTGGACGCCAACCAGTTGGCATCAGTGCCAGCTGGTGCCTTCCAGCACCTGCCTGCCCTGGAGGAACTAGACCTGTCTCATAATGCTCTTGTTCATCTCTCAGGGGCTGCTTTCCAGGGCCTGGAGGCCACTCTGCGCCACCTCGACCTCTCTGCCAACCAGCTAGCATCTGTACCTGTGGCAGCCTTCGTGGGGCTGCAGATCCAAGTGAACCTGTCTGCCAACCCATGGCGCTGCGACTGTGCCCTACAGGAAGTGCTCAGACACGTGAGGTTAGCTCCAGGCTCCGGGACAGGCATTGTGTGTGGTCCAGAAGCCCGACCAGATCTCGTGGGACACGAGTTCCTTCTGCTCACCAGGGAGGAAGAGCTGTGTGGGACAGGACGAGGTGGGACCCGAAGGAGTACGGATGTGGCCCTGTTAGTCACCATGGGGGGCTGGCTGACACTGGTAATGGCTTATCTGATCCGCTATGTGTGGCAGAACCGAGATGAGACGCGGCGCCCGGTCAAGCGGGCTGCTCCCGCGCAGCCTGTGCGCTCAGAGGACTCCTCTACGCTCAGCACAGTGCTCTGAACTCTTGGCCCTATGCCTCAGCCTTTCACCTACTGCTCTACCACCTCCTGTGCCCCATCTGCCCTGTATCCCAGCTGTTCTCAAGCGGGGGATGGGGTAGGGGGGTGGAATGACCCTTTCACAGGGGTCATATATCAGATCTCCTGCATATCAGATACATTACGAGTCATAACAATATCAAAAGTACAGTTATGAAGAAGCAGCTCTCTCTCTCTCTCTCTCTCTCTCTCTCTCTCTCTCTCTCTCTCTCTCTCTCTCTTTCTCTGGAACACTTTGGGGCCTGGATTTGGGGGCCTGGATTTCTTGGGATTATTCTAGATTCAGAAAATCCAGAGTTCCTGAATCCATGGGATGGAGGTGGGGGTGGCAGAATGAACAACCATCTGGGTGTTCAGCAACTCAGAGGGAGAAGCTATAGGAGCTCGTGCCTGGCTACAGGGGACCACAGAGGCCACACCATACAGATGTGGGCAATGACCAAAGGATCGATGGCTTTGAGAGGGGTAAGGAGGATGGTTCACAGTCAAGTGCCTGTCCTGCAACGCCTGAGGACCTGAGCTCAGATCTCAGTACACACTTAAAGTCTGGGCATAGGTTGGGTGTCTGGAATCTCAGTGTTGGGGGTTGGGAGAGAGGCAAACGGATCCTGGAGCTCACCGGCCAGCCAGACTGACCAAATCAATAAGCTCCAGGTTCGGTGGGTCACTGGATGCTGGCCTGGAATAGTGGGGAGAACAACTGATGGAGGGATTCAATGACATCACCCTCTAGCCTTCCATTGCAGCCAAATGCACGCACCAACATGAACACACAATCACACACACACACACACACACACACACACACACACACACGAGAGAGAGAGAGAGAGAGAGAGAGAGAGAGAGAGAGAGAGAGAGAGCCCAGAATGAGGGTCTGGGGGAGAAGAGGCGGAGTGTACAAAAGAAAGGATGCTATGCTATGAGAATGAGAAGTGCTGTGGACCACGTGGGTGGCTGCCGAGGGACCAGCCTTGCGAGTGGGAGAGAGGGAGGGTGTGGAGAAAGTCAAGCGATGGTGCACGCAATCTGAGGAGAGGATAGAAGCAAGGCTGCGGCCATATTGAGAAGGGCTCTGGGCTCTTCCCCTGCTCCCTCTGCCTCTCTTCCACCTCGCTTCTCAACTCTCTCTTGTTCCCAAGCTCATCTCCCTGGGTCCCTATCAAGGACCTCCATCAAGGTCCTCTACTTCCGTTCCCAAAATTTCTCTGTCGTTCTGCCCTCTCCTTCATACACTGACAGCTTCCCTTGGAGGAAAGATGGCCCTGTTTAGAGACTGACTGAGGATGGGTAACAATTCGAGGGCTGAGCAGAGACCCCAGAGCATCATTGAATAACTCAGTAAAAAACCCTTTTGTGAGCTTGCTTGGTTTGTTTCTCTTTGTTCGTTTTACTGAGCATATGTAGTGGGCAGTGAGGAGCAGGAAGAATGCAGAGCCCTGCCCGTGGTTCCCTGATCAGGGGTGTCTGAGGAAGGAAGCAAGACAAGCCCCAGAAAGCTCCAGGCTTCTGTGCCTAGGAGAAGAGGACCCTAAAGATGAAGTTTTATAGAAGCCAGTTGCTTCTGTCCGGCACCCAGAGCTTAATCTGGGCCTGAATAAATGAGGTTTAGGGAGCTAGAAGTTAAGATGGAGGATGAGCGGTGATGCTAAAGAGCTTGATCCCGCTGGCCGACTTCTTGCAACAGGGAAAAAAAAAAAAAAAAAAAATTCTAATCTGGCCCCAGCGAGGGGCTGCAGGTGCTGAAGGGCACTGTGACGGCAGGAAAAAGGCAGCAGGCAGTGAGTGGGCGGGGCTTGAGCTGTGCGGGGCGGAGAAGTTAGTAGGGGGAGGGGTTTAGGAGGGACGGGTGTTGACCTGAAGGGGCGGGGCCGAGGGAGGAGGTGTGGCCGGGGGTGGGACAGAAGGAATGTGGGGAAGTGGTCCTGAAGTCAGCTCGAGGGTTGGCTGGATAGCCCCGGGGCTCCACTGTAGCAGCCCAGAACGGAGGCGAAGCAGCTGTGGGGACCACCACCACCTTTGTGGTGACGCTATCTGGAGGCGGAGCTGGATGGACAACGACTCCAGCGCTGCGGAGAAGCAAAGAAAGGGACTTAAAAGGACCGGGGGCGGGGCTGGTCACCGGAGGACTGGACTCCGGGCTACTGGGGAGGAAGAGAGAAGGTCTTGAATGAGGCCTTAACTGGGTGATTATCTTTAACCTCAAGGAGAGACTGGCGCTTGTGCTCTAAAGAATGCTCACTTGCCTCCCTCAGGAAGCCTCCTGTTTCTCGAACTGCCAAGACTATCTCATCTGCCCGGGGATAACCCGGGATTTTAAAGAGCCAGCTGGTCTTGGAAGGGAGGCCTGGAGACAGTCCTTAAACAGCTGCTGGAGACTTCTAGCAAACTCTACTCCAAGCTGTCTAGGAACATCCTCCACCTGCTAGGCTCTGCATGGTCAGAGTCAGGAATAGGGGACAGAGGGGGTGGAGAGAGGGGGCAATCCTCTCTATATTGGGCCCGTCAGGATAGGCACAGTAGCACCAAACAGAAACTACGGTATAATTTGTAGGTCTTAGTGCAAAAAAAGAAGTGCAGAGTTACTTATTCAAAAATAAAAATAATTAGGCTAGAGAGATGGCTCAGCCAAAGACCCAGGTTTTAATTCTCAGAGCCCTTGTAGTGGCTCACAACTGTAACTCCAGTCCCAGGAGATCTGATGCCCTCTTCTGGCCTCCATGAGCACTGCATGCATGTGGTGCACGCTCATACACAAAATAAAAATAAATTAAATAAAATCAAAATGGCTAGATGGTGGCAGCAGCAGCGGTGCACGACTTTAATCCCAGCACTCGGGAGGGGAAGACAGAGGCAGGTGAATCTCTGAGTTTGAGGCCAATCTGATCTACAGAGTGAGTTCCAGGACAGCCAAGGCTACAGAGAAACCCTGCCTCAAAAAAAATAAATAAATAAATAAATAAAAATAAAAAAAAAAAATAAGTAAAACGACAAAAACCTGGGTATGGTGGCGTACACCTATAATCCTAGTACTTGGGGAAATCTGAAGTGAAAACTGCCAGGAATTTGAAGCCAGGCTAGGTTATATAACAATACTCTGTCACACACACACACAAAAAAAACATTTTAAAAAGAGTTAAACTGGTCTTGTTGGTGAACCTGCAATTCTAGAACGTGGGAGACCAAAGCAGGAAGACCAGAGAAATTCAATGCAGAGGCTCATAGTTGGTAAACATGCTAAGATTGCAACTCTTAAGTGCTCAGCCCTAAATGGGATACCAACCCCCACCCCAAGGATCCAAGGAACATCATGGAAGAGGCAGAAAGAACGGAAGAGCCAAAGGATGTGGAAGAGTGCTATGGAATGTCTTCTGGACAGGACACCACCGTTGCACCTAGACAGGACCTACACAACCTTACAGCAACAGGATCAGCCAGCATCCCAGGAGCCAGCACTAAGTACAGTCAGGGAGTGTCAGGAAGGGAGGGGGAGGGAAGGAGGGAGGAAGAGAGAGAGAGAGAGAGAGACAGACAGACAGAGACTGAGGACATGAAGTGTGGAAGGGGACATGTTCAGGGATGTCTGGAGGAGCAGGGGAGAGTTGAAGGTGCGTATGACCAAAATACATTGTTAACAAGTAATAAGTTGTCATACAATAAAGGAAAGGTATTCTGTTATCAAAAGCACAACAAATAAAAGCTCATGGTAAGGGGCTGGAGAGACGGCTCGGGGGCTAAAAGGCACTTTCCCCTCTTGCAGAGGATGTGGGTTTGATTCCCATCTCCCACATGACAGCTTACAACTGTATGTAATTCCAGTTCCAGGGGATCAGATGCCCCTTCTGGCCTCTGAGGGTACCAGGCACCTACAGGGTGCTATGCATACAGGAAGGCAAAGCACCCATACACATAAAATCAAAACAACCGTTAAAGGCAGACGTTAAGAAGACGGCTCTGGAGTTAAAGCATTTTTTTATTCTTCAAGCAGAAGGCACTGGTCCTAGAGTCTGGGTCCCCTGAATCTCTGTAAATGTTGGGTGGCATAGTGATTTACCTGTAAGCACAGCATTAGAAGGGTCTCAATGGAACGAGCTGACGAGCTAGGGTGGTATTGAAGAGCTCTGAGTTCGGGGGCTGGAGAGATGGCTCAGTGGTTAAGAGCACTGACTGCTCTTCCAGAGGACCTGAATTAAAATCCCAGCAACCACATGATGGCTCACACACAACCATCTGTAATGAGATCCTATGCCATCTTCTGGAGTGTCTGAAGACAAGTACGGTATACTTACATATAATAAGTAACTCTTTAAAAAAGAAGAGTTCTGAGTTCAACTGAGAGACCTTGCCTTGATGAATAAGACAGAGACCAATCAACAAAGACTGCCAAAATTCACCTCAAGTCTCCACAAGTGCATGCAAACAGACACACATGAACATCCATGCACATGGATACACCACACACACACACACACACATTTGCATAGTCAATCAGGGAATGAGCATCTGCTTGCACTTACATAGACTGACCACCAGGGGGAGATAAAGATTAACACGGACAACCAACTGCAGGACCACGCCCACAGCAGTTTTCAGGTTGGAGTTAAGTCACTTTAATAGTCTTCAAACGGTTTCTGAGTTTGTTTCTTTTTTTATTTTATCTTCTTCTGCCTCCCTCAGGTCTCTAGCCTGACATCAGGAATTCTTACAGGAGCTGGACGATGGCTCAGTTCATGTTAGGCAGTACTCCAGTTCCAGGGGACTCCACATTCCAGGCCTCCATGGGCACCTACACACACCTGAACACACACACATATATAGTTAAAGCCAAGGCCAGCCTGCTCTACAGAGCAAGTTTCAGGGCTACACAGAGAAACCCTGCCTTGGAAAGCCAACAAACAAAATAAATAAAGGCTGGAGAGATGGCTCAGCGGTTAAGAGCACTGACTGCTTCTCTTCCAGAGGTCCAGAGTTCAAGTCCTAGCAGCCACATGGTGGCTCACAACCATCTGTAATGGGATCTCACGCCCTCTTCTGGTGTTTCTGAAGACAGGGGCAGTATACTCATATACATAAAATATAAATCAATCAATCAATCAATCAATGAAAAATAAGAATTTAAAAGCTGTTACAGAGCCAGTTGTAGCCAACTCAAATGTAACCCCAAAACTCAAGAGGCTGAAGCAAAAGAATTGTATGTTCAAGGTCACCCTTGGCTACACTGACAGACTCAAAACACACACACAAAGAATTCTCACAGAGTAGTCAAATTCATATAAATATTTTTCTTACAATTTAAACTCTTACCTATATTGCCCTGAACATAAGTGTGGCTCAGATGACCTGAGTTCACTTTCTGGATCCTACATAAAGGTGGAAGGAGATACTTGACCCCAAAGTTGTCCTCTGACTTTCACAAGTGTGTAATGACTCCTGTAACTATCCACAACACTCACACACTCACATTCTCATACAAGCATCTGCACTCACACACTCTCACACTTGCATGCCCACACACACTCTTTCTCTGTCTGTCTGTCTGTCTGTCTGTCTGTCTGTCTCTTTCTCTCTCTCTCTCTCTCTCTCTCTC
>NC_034603.1:66026595-66036677 GCF_900095145.1 Mus pahari
TCTCTCTCTCTCTCTCTCTCTCTCTCTCTCTCTCTCACACACACACACACACACACACACACATGCATGCACACCAGCTCTGATAATAATTAAACTCCACTGAGGAGTTCTGGGATGTAAAAAGGCCAGGGCATGTGTACGTGAAAGCCACCAGCCCAGGGACACACCTAAACAGAGTCTCATTTTCTCCTCCTTTCTTCTTTGAGCCCTCTAAGCCCAGTTCTTGGAATCCCATTAGTCAGATTGGGGAAATGGGGCAATAAGACAGAAATGAGGTGGAGCCAGGACAAGCAGAGTGACATCAGACTGTAGAGAGATATGCATGGAGGAAGGACGCCAAGAGAAACAGAAGAAGTAGATCCCAGGTCAGAGGAAAGAACCGATAGGGAGGCTTGGGGGCTTTCAGGAAAAACAGACGCCTGTGTGACTGTGCTCAGCTGCTGCTCCACAGATCATTCAAAGACGAATGAGACAAGAAACCTTGGTCATCACACACCAGAGGAAGGTACACTCTAGGAAGGGACCCCCAAATGTCTGACTGAGGTAATGGTTGGTTGGGCCACCTTCACAGAGCTAATTAAGAGATAGGTGTTTGCACAACCCCCAGACTATATACAAGATTTCAGATGCCCTACAGTGCAGTGGATTAAAGAAACAGAGACAGAGGCAGAAATCTAGGGGGATAGGGAAAACAGATCTGTGTAACCCACACACCACACTTCTGCACACGGACGGTCATATGACAAAACCATCCCACACACCCAAGCCCCCAACTCCACCTCTCCTAAGCGGGATGGGCACCTGACAACACACAAGGGCTAGAGCTGTCTGCCTAAGAGGCTGATAGCTGTGCCAGGTGTGAAGTGGAAGGGAATGGAGGAAAGAAAAGGGATGAGGGATGGGGACCAGAGAGGCGGGACAAGGTGTGGGAGGATTCTGAGAAAGTGGAGTAATAAAGTTTCAAGGTGTTTTGTGGAGTGTGAGACGCTTTCCTCAATCCTACCAGGTTCTAAGGAAATCTCCAGGAAACTGATTCTTCCTATGGCCTTGCAGTAAATCACATAAATTGTGTTCTAGAGACCTGCCTGTGTGTGTAGAATCCTCTTTTAAGTGACTCCCAAGGAGTGACTAAAGAAAGATAATGGGGGCTGGAGAGATGGCTCAGCAGGTTAAGAACACTGACTGCTGCTCTTCCAGAGGTCCTGAGTTCAGTTCTCAGCAACCACATGGTGACTTGAAAGCATATGTAAAGGGATCTGTAGCCCTCTTCTGGTGTGTCTGAAGAGATTGACAGTGCAATCACATACATCAGAGAGAGAGAGAGGGGGAGAGAGGCGAAGCTCCTGTATGACTTACAGGGAGACAGCTGAAGGCCCACAGCATGCAGGTCTATCTGTCATCCCACCACTGAGATCCACCTCTGAGTATGTGTGCACATATATTCCATATCCTTAGAGAAGCAGAGATGCTTCCAAGTTATAGAAGGCTGTGCCCTCCCCCACAGCCTTGAGCAGGCTGGCTCAGACCCGGTTTGCCACAGTTGCTAGACCTCCTAGGGTGGAGTCTTCCGACCTAGGTAACATGTATCATCCCACCACATCTGCGGTTTCCTCCAAGAGGCCACTACCTGCTCTGAGGCTGAACCGTTTTCCTGAGGTGATCCTGACAGAGCTGTGGTGGGGGATGCTTCCCCCTCCCCCCATAAGCTCAGACTCTTTAGTAAACCTTGGGCCTTGATCACAAACTTGTCTTGGTCTTATTTCTCTCGACATATTTCCCATCCAAAACCCATCTTTCCTTTCAGAAACCCAGTAACCTGTGGACGCAAGCGGCTACAGGTGGCACATGACAAGTGGCCTGAAAGCAGAAAGAAGGACTAGGGGTACACTGTCTTGGTGGGGCTCCACAGAAAATAGACGAATATGTATCCCTGCATGGTAAGCAACTTACAGCAGTAATGTTATGGCTACAAATTTCATTTTTTGAAGGCCGTTGATCGCAAGGGTGCAAAAAAGATACAGGTTTCACTGAGTCAGCTTCCACCCAATGCTGATATCAGTTAGGGGTTAACAGTGGAAAATGGTACTGGAAAATTCTAAACAGGTATTTGTCCTCTGTCAAGAACTACATTGGGGGGAGGAGTAGGGCTTAAAAATAATAAAAAATGAAATGAAATAAAATAAAATAAAGTAAAATAAAAGGAGTAAAAAAACTAAAAACAAAAAAGGGAGAGAGAGGCTAGATATACAAATGACATGAGAGAGAGAGAGATCAGGAGCGAAGGAAAATGGATTTGGGATGACTCCCAGGGACAAAAGGAAGTCAGGAGACATCCTGCCTTCTCTCTGGCCCCAACATGAGAGAGACATCCTTAGTTCTGGTTACATCAAGTTCTCTACTCTCTCTGTATTGCCTGTGTTTGGTGCACCAATCTGTCCATGTGTCAATTTGTGTCTGTTTTTGTTTCCTTGTCTGAATGACTATTGTTCTATGTTTCATGTTGAAAAGAAAAAATGGTTAAAACTTTATCTGCCTGCTGTCCATCTCTTGATTCAGTCTCAGTCTGCACAGTGGAGGCTGATTAGAGTTGTCCCACACCCTTAGCCAGGAGTCAAGCACAGCAGAAGCCCTGCTGAAAAGCTGCTTTGAAAAGGAGTCTGCAGCTTCTTAGTCCTAAGGCAAATGAGCTGATAGTTGTTTTATCCAAGAAAAATCTCTGCAGTTATGGTTATTGGGTTCAGCTAATGACAAAGTGCTTTTTTTTTCTCTTGAAATTATAGCTACAAAAAGTAAAAATTATTTGATTGGTCTAAATTTATAAAATTCATGTAGCCACTTCATTTGGTTTATGACTGGTCTTAAAGATATAAACATGCTCTGCATGTCTTGGTCATAGAGTATTGGCTTATAAGTTATTGGGTATGATTAAAATGGTGTAACATTGATAACAAGAAAGTTAGCTTAAAAGTGGTAATTCAGGGTTGGAGTTACGCATGTGGCAGTAATCAGCCCAGGTATCTAGGCCTCTAAGGATACATCTACATTAGGATAATATTTTATGTAATTCTTATCCTAGAAACTATACTTATGAGGGATAAAATTTGAAACAATGTCTCTTTTATGAAGCATTAAAAGTTGCACTGTCATGAATCCACATACATATTGGCAGCCAAACTTTGTAATGTGAAAGTTATGATTTTGGTATTGATTTTAAAGAGAATAGATTGTTAGCCGGGTGGTGGTGGCTCACGCCTTTAATCACAGCACTCAGGAGGCAGAGGCAGGCAGATTTCTGAGTTGGAGGCCAGCCTGGTCTACAAAGAGAGTTCCAAGACAGCCAGGGCTATACAGAGAAACCCTGTCTCTGAAAAACCAAAGAGAGAGAGAGAGAGAGAGAGAGAGAGAGAGAGAGAGAGAGAGAGAAAATAGATTGTCTAAAATTGGGTTTTCCTTTCCAAATTTATGGATATATTCCAATATTGCAAAATAAACTTAAAAATTATAGCTAAAATTGCCAGAGTTCCATTGACTGCAGTTTTCAGTTTGATCGCAGCCTTAAGATTTTTTAGTTCACTCATATATTGTTTATTAGGATGATTTCAAGAGTAATCTTCTTATGAGAGTGCTAAAGCCGCTCACTTCGGCCATCAGTCTGTACAAAACAAAGGCAGAGTTATCTAGATATATTCATCTTTGTGCAGAAATTGAACCCTCGTACAATCAATTTGGCTATGGTTGCTGCCTTGCAGGGGACTACAGTATAAGCAATGCTTTCAGAGCACTAAGGTTATAAGGAATGGTTGACGTATAAATCATCTTAAGAAAGACTGTCCAAAATTAGAGGCATAGGCAGACAGTCAAATTGTTCCTCTGGAATTTGTGCTCACTGCAGGAGGGATAATCTTTGGGCCGGGACTCAGGCAGCATGCTCAGATTAAAATACATTTACATTTGAGTTAATGTAAAGCTCAGAGCAGCCTTAGCCTTGTCTGTTGTTTCCTTCGTTATGCAAACCCTGCCTAGGTAAGTTTTTGGGATCTCACCTCTCCTTGTCTCCAGGGAATTTTGTTGTTGTTGTTGTTGTTGTGATTTGTTTTGTTTTTCCAGACAGGGTTTCTCTGTATAGCCCTGGCTGTCCTGGAACTCACTTTGTAGACCAGGTTGGCCTCGAACTCAGAAATCCGCCTGCCTCTGCCTCCCAAGTGCTGTGATTAAAAGCGTGAGTCACCAACGCCCGGCGGGAATTATATTTTTATGTCCAAACAACATTATTACAGATCTATCCAGGTGTTGTTCAGAATAAAGTTTAAACTTAAGATTTATGAAAGGTCAATGAAGCTGTAGAACTTAGAGAGGCCTTACAATCTGGTCTGCCTACTCCATATAGAATTATTATGAATTTGGAAGGTTGCTTTTCCTTTGCATCCTGATAATTGTAAAGTGTTTGCTTTTAGTGAGCTTGTGATCATTGGAAAGTTTTGCCTCTAGGTATGGCTAATAGCCTTATATTATATAAGAAAAAATTTTTATTTGTCTCCGTTTCAATATCAAAAGCTAGGACTTTGATTCTTTCAGTGAATATTGTTTCTTATATGGAAAGTACTTTATTAGCTAATGCCTATGAAGGAAAATTTACTACAAATATTTGCACTTACATAAACAGCTTTAAAGTTTCGGGGAGTAGCTTTTGCTCCAGAAAAGATACAGAGGCAATATGTCCTTAATATTTAGAGTCTTAGAGCCGGGCGTGGTGGCACACACCTTTAATCCCAGCACTTGGGAGGCAGAGGCAGGCGGATTTCTGAGTTCGAGGCCAGTCTGGTCTACAAAGTGAGTTCTAGGATAGCCAAGGCTATACAGAGAAACCCTGTCTCGAAAAACCATATAGTCTTAGTTATATCCTAGAAAAACTGTGGTACAGAAAAATTCAAGAAAGAAAAGATGATTTGCTTACTTCAAATTATTTTCAAAAGCTTCCAGGAGATGTTTATTGGCTTAGACCTCGCCTTAAGCTTACCACAGGAAGACTTAAGCCTTTGTTGGATGTTATCAAGGGAGTTGCAGATTAACTGGTGAGAGACAAATAGCTTTGCAGAAAGTAGAAGAAGCTTCTGTAATAAATTGTCATCAATTGTAATCAGTGGAAATCAAGTATTAGCTGCGTATTCTAGTTATTGTTACTCAGTGTGCCCACAGCAATTCTTTGGCAAAAGAGAACATTAGTGTAGGATCATCTTCCTTCATCTCCAAGTAAAGTTTTAACACCCTATTATGAAACTATAGTGGTGTTAATAAAGAATTGTAAGATAAAATCATGAAGGTATTTTTAAAAAAAGTCTTAAAAACCTGACGAGGCATCTGTTCCTTGTTTCGAACAGCAACTAAATCGGTTATTGCAGAATATTGATATTTTGCTTATTGCTTAGCGAACTTTTTAGGTAAAATTTATAATCATTATCCAAAAGTCAAGTTGTTAAAAATTGCTTCTATGCATGCTTTGGTATTTTCTGTAAATTTGTGCATGTATGCATCCCATAAAAAAATATATCGACTGTATTTAAAAACAGCCCTTCTATGGGAGAGAAGTACATGTGATTGGATCCCATGTTTATTCTTTTGAGTTTCCTCCTGCTTCAGCACAGATGTTTGAATTGTATGCTGTAGCCAGTGTTTAGAAATATTTAAAAAATCAAGCTTTAATTTGTATACTGAAAGATAGAAACACACACACACAGAGAGAGAGAGAGAGAGAGAGAGAGAGAGAGAGAGAGAGAGAGAGAGAGAGAGAATGCTCAGGGCTTAAAATTGCTTAAAATTGTTCCTTTTTAAGATATTGCTAATTCTCAAAATTGCAATTATACAACTCAAGTTAAGAAAAAAATACTGTTTCTTTAAAGGACTGTCTTTGGATATTTAAGAACTCATCCTAGATTGCCTGGATAAGACCTCTTAAGGCAATGCCATCCCAGATTCATATCCTAGGCAGATTATAGGCCTTACCCAAGAACAATTAGCCATATAGTCTCATTCTTTACATCATCAAAATAGTAATGGCTGTAGATAATAATTTGGTAGTTTGAGAAAATGTGCATGTGAAATTGTAAAGACTTGTTCTCAATGTCCTCAGTTTCTACCTGTTCCACATCATGGTGTTAATTTTCAAAGATTTATACTTAATCAATTATTGCAAAGGGATACTCATATTTCTGATTTTTGAAAAATAAAATATGCATATGTGACTATTGATACCCTTTCAGACTTTCTAGTTGCAACTGCTCTAACAAGAGAAGCAAATAAAAATGTAATTAGTCATTGCCTACATTAATTTTTTTTTCTGCTTGGTGTTCCAAAGATTAAAACAGGTATTGGAACTGGTTATTGGACTCAAGCATTTGAGGTGCTTTGTCAACAAAACAAAACAAATCAGTTACCCATGTTACTAGGATTTTTTAAAAAATAATTCTCAAGGACAAGGTATTATGGAACTTTAAAACAGTATCTTCTTAAAAAAGAAAAAGGGGGGGGGGGAATTATATCCCCATGCACATTATAGAAATCACACATTTTATTTTTAAAATTTTTTTTAAAAATTTGGATGTCAAAGAACTCCTTGCTTGGTGCCTTATAGCATCCTATAACTAGGCAATCTCATGCCTAGGTGAGGTGGAAGGATCCACTTATTGGCATATGGCATGATCTTGATTGGGTATTTAACATGGGGAAGAAGGCATGCTTGTGTTTTTTTCCACAGAATGCTGCAGGAGCATGCTAGCTGCCACAATGATTTGTGTGACATGTTGAGCTGTGAGCTTGTTGAGTGCCCTGACTATGGTGACAGGAAAGCTGTATTGGGTGTATGTTCTTGACCCACCTTTGTTTGCCTATGTCCCAGATTAGACAAGCTAAGCTGCCTTGGCTCAAGCTTTTAGACCTTGTGGGACAGAGAGCATAGAGACTGTGGAAACTGACTAAGAAAAATTAAAAAGGAGGGGTTATAAAGACTCTCCTCTTTCCTTTAATGTGACCAGTTATTCTGACTTAATCATGGACTGGTCTAGAAATAAATCCAATAGTGGAAATTCCTATTATGAAGGTAGCTAAAAATCTTTATTAGCCAACAGAGTTAACTTGGAGCATAGCCTCTACTATTTACATGAGAAGTAACAGTTTTTCTGTTGAATCTCAAAGCCACCTCCCTCACTCTGGGAGGAGGCTAGACCTGGGTCTGATCATTGCTAACTAGAAACTGAATTGAGTGCCTGGGACATCCCCACAGACAACCTTAATCCTGTTGCTTTCAACTTTTGACTTTGTATTTCAAGCAGGTTGGTTACCTCCACAAAGGCTCACCTTCAGCAAAGCTCAGATATGGCAGTGATTCATTGTTATGAAGAAATGCATTGAGTGCATATTATGGCTTTGGTCTGATTGGAGAAAAGGTGTGCAATGAGGGCCAGCAGCCAAAGATGGGCCACTGGTCTATGGCTTATTTCAACCTAAGACAGAGGCATGTGTGAAGAAGCCATGTTTGTGCCTAATAAACACTAAAAGGCCGTGTTTGTGCAAGTAAATACAGACAAGCTGCATGTGTTCTCTGAGATGGGTTAGAAAACGTCCAATTAGATTCAGTCCTAAGACAGGTATGTCCTCTAGCCGCCATAATTCCAGGCAGGACCATGGAGCAAAAGTAAATTTTATGCCACAGTCCAGCTAATTTTTCATAAATAAAAAGGGAGGAATTATGCCCTCCCGCCAGAATTGAGCAGGCTGGTTCAGACCTGTTTTTCACAGTTGCTAGCCCACAGAGGGTGGAGTCTTCTGACCTAGGTAAAGTCCATTCTCCTGCCACATCTGCGGTTTTCTCCAAGATGCCATTACCTGCTGAGAGGCTGAACCTGTTTTCCTGATATGATCCTGAAAAAGCAATGAGATCCTGGCATGGTGGAGGATGGTTCACACACACACACACACACACACACACACACACTACTAGCACAGACTCTTAAGTAAACACTAGACCTTGATCAGAAACTTGTCTTGATCTCAGAATTTCTCTTACCACATTTCCCGCAAAAACCCCATCTTTCCTTTCAGGAACCGAGTAACATGTGATCCCTGGCAGCTACAGAAGGCCATATGAGCTCACTCTATCCTGCTTCCTCAGACTTCTGTGTATACTGGTACTAAGCTATGCATGTGTGGCCAATGCATGTATACACATAGAGAGAGGTAAGAATCAGCAGGCTGATGCATACAAAGATGAAGGGCAGATTCTCAGCTCCTCTGCTACCTGTAATCCGTGAACATACAATTTCTTATCACTTATCATTTCCATAAGGCCTGAGATGAATGGCAAGTGTTTCCAGATGGGCCATAATGACACCACACCATTCATATGCATGCACGAGTACACACACACACACACACACACATAGAGAGAGAGAGAGAGAGAGAGAGAGAGAGAGAGAGAGAGAGAGAGAGAGCCAATTCCCTCTCCTTCCCTTGTTGGGAGCAACCTTGTATGAACATTAACTGCCTTGTCAGCCATAAGTACTTAGTGGCAGAAAGTCTTGGCCTCTGTGGGAAAGAACTAGCCCAGTTGAGAACAAACAGCTATAGATCTGAGAATATACACCTAGCAACCCATCCTGTTCTGTTCTTTCTGCCGAACTTTTTACCCGGCCAATATCCTGTTCTTGAGAACAGGGCCATTCCCTAGAGACAAAGCGACCCAACTCCACCCCCCTTCTCCTATATCCTGCTTCTATGAGTATATAGCCTGTGTGGGAACAATAAATACTTGTCAGCTTGATAAGACTTCATGACATGCTATCCATTCTTTGTGTCTCTTGTCACCCCTCTTCTCTTCCAGGTGATCCAACACCCCTATCCCTGTCTACTGTCCCTCGGATGAGGACACTACCTTGAGCCCCAAAGTCCACAAACAAACTTTCAGTCACCACTCCTCTCGGTCTCAGCCCCAGCTCAAAGACCCTGCCTGGCACCTCCCTACCCAACACCTTATCTCTTACCAGGCCAGAGCCCAGGCCCTGAGGTGGGGCACTTCAAACAGGTTGATGCTGACCTCCTGGAACAAAATGGGGTGGGGTCATTGAGGCAGGCAGGGTTTGTGGGAGTCTAAATCCCCACCTCCACAGAGGCATAAAGCAGCCTGTCCTGGTAAGGGACAGTCAGTCATTCCCTCACCCTATAGACAGAGCGAGCTCTGGTTCATCACCACACACCTGCTGCTGGACAGGACCCATCATCACCCCTCCCTGGTAAGAACAATGACAGCTGAGAAGGTAGGGGGACAGTCTGGGGAGCCAAGGAAGGTTGGGGCCAAATGGACATGGAAATTGTTATCCGTTATCATGGCCATAGAGTCCCCCTGGATTTCACTGGGGGTAGGACACATAGTGGCCTTAGAGAGAAGAGACACAGACCTTGGAGTGTCTCTCTGGTGAAGGGTAGGTACTTCTAGGTACACTCAGTTTGTCCCTGGAGGGTCATAGGCCATCCCAACCCTTCCAGAAACAAGGGCTGGAAAGTATACTGTAGATGGCAGGATGGCCCCACATCTGTGTGTGCTCCTCCTGTTTTTTTGCCTCTGTCAAGTACTACAGAAAGGTGAGGCCCACGGAGGCTAGCTGATGAGTCTGACCTCTTCCACCCACCAGGAAAATCTGGGTGTTTCTCCTGGATGCCCAGGTGAAATACCTCGACTTCAAAGACAGAGTCCTAAGATGTCAAACTTGCGGTCCTTGCAGGCCCCACATCCTCTTTGTCCCTCTCACCCTTGCCTGTTTCCCACACCAAGCTCACTCCTTCTGTCCTTCTTTCACCAGACATGGGGCCTGGTGCTGGTGCTGATGCTGATGCTGTAGAGGGGCTAAGGCACATTTCTTGCCCTGTGGGAAGTCACAGTTGAGTAGGCAAAGCAGTTAGGAGAACAGATGGATGGTAACAAGATGAATTAGCAGGTGTTTCAGAAGTGGATATACAAGGTGCCTTGGGAATACAAGCAGAGTCACCAAAATGTCCAAAGGAGAAAGGGGTGAGCAGGTGACTTGAGTCTTTTT
>NC_034603.1:66036756-66046582 GCF_900095145.1 Mus pahari
TCCTCCTCCTCCTCCTTGGTCCAGCATTGCTTGCCATGAGCCCAAAGATTGATTGATTGATTGATTGATTATAAGTACACTGTAACTGTCTTCAGACACACCAGAAGAGGGTTTCAGATCTCATTATGGATGATTGTGAGCCACCATGTGGTTACTGGGATTTGAACTCAAGACCTCCAGAAGAGCAGTCAGTGCTCTTAACCACTGAGCCATTGCTCTAGCCCTTGAGTTGAGTCTTAAAGGATGAATACGAATTCTTTTTATTGAAAAGGGGATATATCTTACAAAGAACCTACAAAGGTAAAAAGGGACCAAGAGAGAGGAACTGGGAAGCTGGCCCATTTATAACTGTGTTGCTAGGAGGTGGGTGGGAGGGAAGTGGAGGGTACAAGCAAGTGTAGCCTTGCCAAGGGAAGGGCAACTGGGGAAGCTGCTCTGCTCTGACTGCCCAGGCTCCTGGGCCCAGTGTGGTTGCTTCCTTTCCCTAGTGTCCCCAGGTCCTAGTTTCAACTGTCCCTTAGTGTGAGAGGACACTTCACTCCCCTGCTGATGACAAACTCTAACTGAGCTCTGTGGCTGTGAAGAAATGGTCATGGAATGAGAAAAGAGTCCTTGGCATAGGGGAAGGCTGTCATCTTCTGTCAGCCATGTGAACACTAGAGCTCAGGATTGTCCATCACAAAAAAGGGACTCCTTGGGCTCCTTCCAGATCCAACATCCAGGGGGGTCTAATTGTCTCCCCCCAGCTCTAGGAGTGAAGCCTGGTGACACCCTCTTACAGAGTCCTTACCAGGTCTTGATGACCCAGTGGCCACCTGGACATTGTCCATCTCTTTCTCCACAGAGACAATGCCTGTGTTTGAGTGTGTCACCCATGCCCTGACTAGAAAGCTGAACCCTGGAGGGGATCTGATGCCCCTAGACAGCCTCATCGACTTCAAACGCTTCAGTCCCTTCTGCCTGGTGCTGAGGAAGAGGAAGAGCACAGTGTTCTGGGGAGCCCGCTATGTCCGCACAGACTACACTCTCCTGGATGTGCTGGAGCCGGGCAGCTCCCCCTCAGGTCACCCTGTCACCCTGAGCCTCTCAGGTCAGCTGGGCTCTGAAGGATGCTGTGGGCTAGGGCCAGCCATCTGAACCACAAGGATGATTCTCAAGCACTTCCCCCTGATATGGTTAGGTGTCGCCAAGCCCAAATTTCTCCCTACGGGTGCTGGTGATTGGGGGCCCTCCCAGCTCAGCTTCTTCTCCCTTCTTCCTCCCACAGATCCAACAGACAGTAGCAACTTTAGCTTTAAGAATATGCTGAATGCCCAAGTAAAGGTAGATGTAGAAGTGCCAAAGACAGTGAAGGTAAAGGGGACTGCAAGCCTGTCACAAGGAAGCACACTGGAGGTGCAGACACTCAGAGTGGTTCCCACGGCTCTGGAGAACTTGCACAAGGAGAGGTGAGAGGACAGGGCTGAGGGGCTGCCAGGATCAATAATTGATAAATGGAACTTCCTGAAAGTGAAAAGTTTCTGTAAGGCAAAGAATCCTGTCAACAGGACAAAAAGGCAGTGTACAGATGAGGAAAGCATCTTCACCAACCCTGTGTCTGACAGAGGGCGAATACACTGAATTAACAAAGAAACCAAGAAGTTAGCCATTATCATCCAAAACAACATGATTTACAAATGGGTGCAAAGCTAAACTGAGAATTCTCAGCAGGGGAATCTAGAAGGGCAGAGAAGCACTTAAGGAAATATTTAAGTCTTTAGTCACCAGTGAAGTAAATCAAAACATCTCTAAAGTTCTATCTTGTACCTATCAGAATGGCTAAGATCAAAACCTCAAGAGACAGCACATGCTGACAAGGATTTAGAGCAAGGTGGGAGAATAAATTGTACAACCACTTTGGAAATCTATTTGGCAATTTCTCAAAAAACTGAGAGTAATTTATGCCATGGGAAGCCAAAATTAGGCAGGAAGGCACAGAAGGACAGAAGGTTCAGTCTGGTCCACATTAAAGGTGATCACCCAGTTTAGTGAGTTGGGGGGGTCATTGTGATTTCAGCATACTGAGATGCTGATGGTGGGATGAACACACAGACCATGAGCATGGCTCACGGTCAGACTCAAAGCAGCTGCCCTACCAGGAAGCACAAGTCTGAGTTTCCACTGTGGCCCGATCTGTGCCCATATTCCTTCCCTGGCACCGCACTGTCTAGGATTGACAAATTAAAAAAGCAGAGACTAAGGGACATAGTGACACACACCTTTAGTCCCAGTGCTTGAGAGACAAAGGCAGGTGGATCTCTGTGAGTTCAAGGCCAGCCATGGGTACACAGCCCAGCCAAGGCTGTACAACAGGACCCTATCTGAAAAATAAAGTAATGCAAAGCACAGGTCGTGGCCCTGGTGAGGAAACGCTGAGAGTGGTGTCTTCCTGCTTCTCCTGCCTTAGGAAACTGTCAGCAGACCACCCATTCCTGAAGGAGATGCGGGAATACGGGAAGAACCTGTATGTGGTGATGGAGGTGGTGGAAGCCAAGCAGCAAGTCACTCTGGAGAAAACTGCCAAGGCAAAAGGCCACTTCTCTCTCCGCCGCATGGCCACACTGATACTAAAGGTTTGCTATACACAAACACAGATAGAAAGAGAAAAAGACAGAGAGAGACAGACCACACACACTGTCCCTTGCTCAGTGGTACCCAGCAGGCCAGTTCTCCATAGGCCACAGACAACACAGAGCAAGTTCAGTGATACAGGATTTGTCCCCACCCCTCCCCCGCTCTCCTGACTGGTATGGTTGATATGGTGGTACACACTAGTAATTCCAGCACTCTGAAGGCAGAGACAGGAGGGTCACGGGTTCAAGGTCAGTCTGGACTAAGATCGAAGGATGAAGGCAGTTTCCTGCTTTCAGAATGTCCCTACTTTTTTTTTTAAGATTTATTTATTTATTTATTTATTATATGTAAGTACACTGTAGCTGTCTTCAGACACTCCAGAAGAGGGCGTCAGATCTTGTTATTGATGGTTATGAGCCACCATGTGGTTGCTGGGATTTGAACTCCGGACCTTCGGAAGAGCAGTTGGGTGCTCTTACCCACTGAGCCATCTCACCAGCCCCCCATGTCCCTACTTTTTAATGAGTCACACAGGTAAAGCCCAGTAGAAATAAGTGCATCTCTTATAATCTATGCATACATCTAGTGAGTATGTTCAAGAGGAATGGAAAGGGTTTGGGAGCCAGGGGAAGACTTCCCGAATGAGATAAGAATAGGGAAGCTGGTGTAGAGGAAGGAGGGACCTGGGATGTGGGGCAGGATGATCCACTGGCAGGTGCTAGAGCAGGTCTGTCCAGTTCCCTCTGCTGTCCAGTCCATATGCAGGCATAGCTTGGTAGGGGGTGATCACTAGAAATGAATGGAAAGGGGTCCGGAGAGATGGCACAGTGGTTAAGAGCACAGATTGCTCTTCCAGAAGTCCTGAGTTCAATTCTCAGCAACCACATGGTGGCTTACAAGCATCTGTCATGGGATCCAATGCCCTCTTTTGGTATGTCTAAAGACAATGACAGTGTACTCACATACATAAAATAAATAAATAAATGTATATATTTTTAAAAAATAAATGAATGGAAAGGCTTCAAGGGCAATGAGTTTAGAACACCAGAAACACAACTGAAGAGCCTACTGAAGGCTTTCCTACTGCTTGTGTCCTCAAAGTCTGTCAGACCTAGCCCTGTACCTGCATCCTGTCCCTCCTCCTAATGGATCTCAGAGAACTCACAGACTCTCATTGTGTAATCCTAGGGATCCTTGAACGACGAGGAGGCTGTAACCATCCCCAAGGGCTGTGTCCTGGCCTATCGAGTGAGACAACTGATGGTCAATGGGAAAGATGAGTGGGGTGAGCAGAGACCAGCATGTGCTGACCTCAAGTTAAGGGATGACTGTCTGTGCAGTGGCATCCTGATCCTCTCTCACAGTGTGAGGGGATCAGGCGAGGGTTGGGGGAGCAGCTTCTTATGTTGCCCATTGCTGGAGACAGAACAAAGTTTGCTCTAGATGAATAAGACCTGAGTTCCAGGTGCCTCTGGGCACTGGGGAAGCTGTGGGGAGTGACCCAAAAGTCAAATGAACACAACCTCTGACCTCAGGAAGCCCAAGGAGGAGACAGATCCTGACACTAGCCTGGATGGTGATTGTGAGGGAGGGGGGTGGTTGCTATTGAAGGGGTGAGCTTCCAGCTTCCAGAGGTAAAGGTCGGGTAAAGAAGTAGATGCAAGTAGATGTGGCATTTGGGAGCTTTGGGCTTTAAGACTGGAAAAGGAAGGGTGTGGGGAAGCTGGTAATGACTGCCTGATGCCTTCTCTTGTCCCTTACAGACATTCCCCACATTTGCAATGACAGCATGCAAACCTTCTATAAGCCCAGGATCAGGTTTTGCATGGGCTTCAGATCTTCTGCCTCGAAGTTATCTGGTAAAGGCCCCCACCCTAAAATAGCAGCAGCTCCTATAACGTACCAACAAGAGCATCTGCTCTTGTTTCCTGGGTCCTCAGACAGATAGATGCATGGGACATAAACTCTGCCCAGAAGAAACAAAGAGACCAGGGGTTAAAGCACAACCAGAAACAGAGAGACAGGGACAGGAGACAGGGTGTGTTCCAAAGTTGTATGGGTGGGTGTGCTCCCAGAATCTCCATGTTTTCATAATGCTACCGTGAGGCTGGCTTAGCCAATGACTTTAGGGAAGGGCAGCAAAGAATTTGTCGTGACAGATGTTCTTTTTGTGTTTTCAGAAAACCCAGGAGAAGTGAAGCTCATACCCAAGTGTTCCTTTTGACCTAAGTTCAAAACCTTAGATTCCTCCCTCCTACATCCTGGGACAGGTCAGGAAGATAGTGGGACAGATCTCACCAAACTCTGACCCTCAACTACAGCAGAACTTCCAATAAGAAGTTAGGACAAGAATAAGAAGTTCCAATAAAAACAATAGAAAGGAGAGACCTGTAGACAATGTGCAGGGGATCAGCTGCCCCAGACCTTTGCTGTCAGCGGCCTCAGTAGCTGCAACCTCTTCTGCATGTATCTGCTGCCAGTAACTGCGGCAGCTGGCGCCGAGTCACCCAGATGCCGGGTGATACCAGCTCAGCGTGAGTGCCCTTTTCACATTGTATCAGTTTTATTTTTTAAGATTTATTTTATTTATATAAGTACACTGTAGCTATNTTCAGACACACCAGAAGAGGGCATTAGATCTCATTACAGATGGTTGTGAAAAACCATGTGATTGCTGAGAATTCACATTGAAGACACTCAGAACCTTTAGAACAGCAGACGTTGCTCTTAACCACTGAGCCATTTCTCCAGCCCTGCCCTCTTTTAAGATTTATCTGTTTTATTTTATATGAGTACTCTGTAGTTGTCTTCAGACACAGCAGAAGTGGGTATCAGATCACAGTACAGGTGGTTGTGAGCCACCATGTGCTTGCTGGGAATTGAACTCAGGACCTCTGGCAGAGCAGTCAGTGCTCTTAACCAGGAGCCATCCCTCCGGCCCCTGTGTCAGTCCTTTTGGTCCATTCCTGCCTCCCAGGACTGGAGCAAGAGGATTCTGAAGGCCTCTGGGATCTCAGAGGGGCAGTGCTCTCTCACGCTTCCTAGCGTTGGCTGCCATTCTGAAGGATTTTTGTATTTTTCGAGACAGGGTTTGTCTGTGTAACCCTGGATGTCCTGTCACTCTGTAGACCAGGCTGGCCTTGAACTCAGAAATCCGCCTGCCTCTGCCTCCCAGGTGCTGGGATTAAAGGCTTGCAACACCACTGCCCAGCTAGGATTTGTTCTTATCTATTTGCCTCTTATTTTCTCAGTGATCCAGGCATCTGATATTGGACAGGAGCTTTCTGAATTTTTTCAAGGCTTTTGCTACACAGGGAGAGAAGCATTAAAGTGGAAGGAAAAGTTAGAGAGAGACAGAGAGAGACAGTGACAGAGACAGAAAAACAGACAGAGACTGAGAGAGACACAGAGAGACAGAGAAAGAAGAGAAACCCTGGGTCCTGGGTTTAGAGCCACTTCCAGGAAGCCATTCCCGCCATCGCAGAGTAGATGTACTTTCGGGATTTGGACTGCTAAATAGGACAGGCTGCAGCTCACAGCCACAGTCCCTGGATGCAGACCCACTGCTCTCTGAAACAGTCCCAGTGTCCACTTCATTAAGTTGTCAAAACCATCATTTGTCCTACAAACTCAAGACAAGGGGAAACAGGCTTCCCCTAAATGTCTGGTTGTAGCTTTTGAAACCAGAAGTCAACTGTGCACTGATAAAGTTTGAATCCTGGGATGCGGGGTGGTAGTGGTGACGGTAGCGTGATTAACTGTCATGTTAGTTGAAAGCAGGGGGTCTAGTCCACCTCTCTGCTCCATCTTTCATAACAAGGCTTTAGCATAACTTCATAACCACATCCCTTGGCAAAGAGAAAAAGTCAGATAAAAGCTGGAGGCAGGGAACCGGGTCCTGAGGAAGGGATCACAAAGCCTACCAAACCTATGTTCAGGGCGAGAGGGCACCAGCTAAGGGGTGCCTGACACATTAACTGTGCCTGTAGACTTCAAGACATTAAAGGAAGAGGTTCAGCGAGAGACTCAAGCAGTGGAGAAGTTGAGTCCAGTGGGGCGAAGCTCCCTACTCACTTCCCTCAGCCATCTCCTAGGAAAGAAAGAAGAGCTCCAGGACCTTGAGCAGAAGGTGAGAGCCCAGAACACAGGGAGTATGGAGGAAGGGNAGTNTGGGTGGCNGTGGTCATTGCAGACCGGGAGGAGAATTGGCAATGGCTCAGTGACACAAGGCTGTGGAATAAAGAGCAGATATCCTTCCCAAGGCTGCCCAAGTGCACCTCGGCTCTGGGCTACCACTGGCCTCTTTGTCTCTGAAAATAGAGCATCAGTACAGGGATCCCAGAAGTTCTGCGCTCCCTCTGAATGCCAGAGGGTACCCATAAGCCTATGGCGCCCCCTGCTGGATAACAGCTTGTACTTTCCTGAGCTCAAACCCAAGGGACTAAGGAGCCTACTACCTACCAGTCCAGCACTTTCTAGGACCTGACCACACACAGAAGAAACTGGGAGTGGGAGAGAGTCAGCCTCGGCTCACAGATTACTGTGTGCCAAGTGCTAGGTTAGACCTTTACCGCAAGTATTAGTGACCCAGTTTTCCTCACAGCTTGAAGGGGCTCTAGACAAGGGACACGAAGTGACCATGGAAGCACTCCCGAAAGATGTCCTGCTGTCGAAGGACGCTATGGACGCCATCCTCTACTTCCTCGGGGCTCTGACAGGTGAGTGAGAAGTGATTCTGATGGGGTTCTTTCTGTTATAAGAGTAAATGGTGTGAATGATTCCCAAATGAATGAATGAGGGGATGCCAGGTGCCTTATATGCAATAGTGTGTATATGTATATGTATATGTATATGTATATGTATATGTATATGTATATGTATATGTATATGTATATATGTATATATGTATATGTATATATATATGTGTGTATATATGTATATATGTGTATGTGTATGTATATATGTATATGTATATATGTGTACATGTATGTATATGTGTATGTGTATGTATATGTATATGTATGTATGTCTATATATTTATGTATATGTGTATGTGTAAGTATAGGTGTATGTGTATGCATATATGTACATATTTATATATGTGTGTGTGTATATATGTATATATATGTGTGTATATAAACGTATACATGTGTGTATACATACACAAGGCCCTGAGTTCAATACAGGTACTTGAGAAAGAAAAAAAAATCACCACCAAATTAGTTTTATTCCTAGGGTTTCATTTGGTCCACTTTTTAAAAAGATTTATTTATTTATTTATTCATTTATTAATTTATTTATTTATTGTATATGAGTACACACTGTAGCTGTACAGATATTTATGAGCCTTCATCTGGTTGTTGGAAATTGAATTTAGGACCTCTGCTCAATCCGGTTGGCCTAGCTCACTCAGGTCAACCCTGCTCGCTCAGTCCCTGCTGCTCCAGCCCAAAGATATATTTATTATTATTAATTAGTGCACTGTAGCTGCCTTCAGATGCACCAGAAGAGGGTGTCAGATCTTGTCATGGGTGGTTGTGAGCCCTCATGTGGTTGCTGGGATTTGAACTCAGAACCTTTGGAAGAGCATTCAGTGTTCTTACCTGCTGAGCCATTTCTCCAGCCCCTGTAGGTCCATTTTTATTTTTATTTTTTTATATTTTCAAACCTTCTGCATGGGGCTAAGTCCATCACTTCTGCATTGCAGCCTGCCTGTTACATTTAATTTCAGAGTCACTACTCTTCTGATCCTGTGCCTGTATTTCCACCTGACCTCTGCAGGACACATTTTCCCACTGAAAAACAAAATGTCTGAGTCCTTTGGACATAAGCCTGCAATGTTTGCTACTTTTCTCAAGGGCCATAAGAAGGATCAATGAGTAAGGTGCTTGCTGCCAAGCCTGACAGCATGAGTTCAATTCCCAGACCCACACAGTGAAGGACCAACTCCTTCAAGTTGTCCTCTCCCTCCATATACACATCATGGCATACACCTGAGTGTGCTTGAACACATATGTGTGTAAGTTCAAGTGTACACACAACATATACACATATACAAGTCGAGGGAAAGCTAGGCACACTGAGGCACACCTTTAATCCCAGCACTGGAGAGACAGAGACAGAGACAGGAGGATCTCTGTAACTTCAAGGCCAGCCTGGTCTACATAGTGAGTTCCAGGACAACCAGAGCAACACACTAAGACCCTGTCTCAAAAGGAAAAATTGTGGGTGGGTCAGTGGGGAAACTTTCTGTCAGATGCCAAGCCCAAAGGAAACCCCTCAACTATGGCTATCACAGTGTGGTAGGTAGCTTGTGCCTATAGTCCCAGCACTCAGGAAACTGAGGCAGGAGGATCACTGTAGATCTCAGGCCACATTGGGTACAGAGTGCCTAAATTAACCCTGGGCTACAGAATGAGATCCTGTCTCAAAAACAAACAGAAAGCACGGGACTTCTCCCAAAACTGCTTCAAAAGTTTAGAATTTTGGTTGGCTGTTCTTTTTTAGATGAGGTCTCACTGTGTAGCCCTGGCTGGCCTGGAACTCACGATGTAGAACAATCTGGCCTTGAACTCACAAAGGTCCATATACCTCTGCCTTCCAGAATGCTGAGATTAAAGTTGTGTGTCATTTTACCCAGTGAAAAATCACAACATTTTATAAGTTAATGACCAGCAAAGGTGTAAGTTCTAGAGCAGGTGTTCAGCTGTGGATAGATGGAGGGTGGGATGGATGGATGGATGGATGTGTGGATGCATTGATTAATTGATCAGAGTGTGCTAACATTATTTGGAGTCTGTAGTTCCCTCTATAACAGCAACACATGGTTTTTTGTTTTTGTTTTGTTTTTGTTCTGTTTTTTTATTTCTCTGCTTTTCCCTCCAGTCCTAGGTGAAGAACAACTGAAGATTCTAGTAAAATCCTTGGAGAAAAAGATCTTACTAGTGCAACTGAAGCTGGTGAGAAAAAGTGACAGACGCCAGGGGGAGTTCAGAATGGGGTGGGGGTGCGGCAAGGACCTGTGGGAACATGCAGACCTACTGTGCTCACAGGCCCCAGCCTTATCCCTAGAGGAAAGTCTTCTCCCCTCCCTAGGTACTCAGGGTCCTCAGCCTGCTCTGGTGGGAGGGAGAAAGGCTTTGCAGTTCCTCATTTCCACTCACCTTGGTCCCCTGCAGGTTGAGAGCATCTTGGAGCAGAACTTCCTGCAGGA
>NC_034603.1:66047287-66048574 GCF_900095145.1 Mus pahari
ACAAGATCTGACTCCCTCTTCTGGAGTGTCTGAAGACAGCTACAGTGTACTTACATATAATAAATAAATAAATCTTTAAAAAAAAGAAAAGAAAAGAACAACAACAACAACAACATTTATTTCCTAGTCAAATCATTCCCATGTGGGTCTCCAAAAAAAAAAAAAATACTGGCTTTACAAAAATGAATGGAAAATATTATGTCAGAAGCTAGGACAAGCTGTCTTCTGGTTTTGCTGCAAAGGGAATCGGTCATTTGACCCAGGTAAAGAATCAGAAATTATCCATATACACGTTACTGCTCACACTGTTCCTCGGGCCCTCTGGAAAATGCTCCCAGAGCTCAGAGGGTTAGAATCCAGAACGTCTGCTTTACACTGAGAGGATCATTCAAGCTGCCTGCTCTCACCAAAGAGGCCATATTCTCCAGCCCTGGTTGAGGGCTTGGGAGAGGAAAGGAACGTCTGGGGGACTATGTTGCAAGCACAAAACAAAACAATGAAATATCAAGTTGGTGAAGTAGAAAATGAAGGTGAGATCTTTTCTCAAAGAAAATATTAAGCCGGGCAGTGGTGGTGCACATCTTTAATCCCAGCATTTGGGAGGCAGAGGCAGGTGGATTTCTGAGTTCAAGGTCAGGAGCGCCATGGCTATACAGAAAAACCTTGCCTTGAAAAACAAAAACAAAACAAAAAAATTCATGAATTATTATTCAAGGGGTTAGAGAGATGGCTCAGCAGTTAATAGCATTTGTTCTTGCAGAAAAACCTGGATTCAGTTTTCCAACACCCACCCACATGTGACTCACAACATTCCAAAACTATAGTTCCAAGGGACTTGAACATTTTGGCCTACATGGGCATGTGTATATATGTGCAGACAAAACATTCATATACATAAAATAAATAAATCTAAAAGAATTGTTAGNGCCAGGCATGGTGGTGCACACCTTTAATCCTAGCACTCAGGAGGCAGAGACAGTGAGTTCAAGACCAGCCTGGTCTACAGGCTGGTACAGGACAACCAGGGCTATGTTGTCTCAAAATAAATAAATAAAAATATCAAATAAATTAGTAATTTTTTTATTATTATTCCAGATGCCCTCAGTTCAGCATCACAGCCAGCACAGCGTCTGTTGCCAGGACACAGCTCGCACGCTCAGGAAGCCATCCCTACAACCAAGCCACAGGGAAGACAAAGCAAGGGTTACCCTTTGTTGTCTGCTCCTCCAAGGAAAAGACATTGTACACACACATCTACCTCCCCTGCACGGACTCATTTAACAACAC
>NC_034603.1:66049255-66051017 GCF_900095145.1 Mus pahari
CATTCTGCATGCTGAAGGACCTTGGATGAGGAGTTGGTAACTAAGCCCTGATGGGATTATTTTTCCTGGCCTTTACATGTATGCATACAGCTAGTTGTGATGTCAAATGGCTGTAATCCCAGAACTCACAAGGCTTAGGAAGTAGGATCAGTAGTTCAAGGCTAGCCTCAGCTACATGGACAGTTAGAGGCCAGGCTAAGCTACACGAGATTCCTTCTATAAACAAGTAAGCAAGCAAACAAACCCAAACAACACACAGATACACACACACACACACACACACACACACACACACACACACAGGCACGCACACACGCACACACCAGACCAACTTTTCTATACCCAATGCCAAGAGCCTTGTCATAGCTCTGTGGTCTCTAGTATTTCCCTGTGTTCTTTGCCCGGGCCAACCATAACCACTCTCCAGATGTTTATCTTGTTGCAGCTGTGGTTAGGGAAAGTGCAGCCTGTGCTAGGCCTGGGGGAGTTTGGGTTCCAAGCTTTCCTTACCTGGGACCCAGTCTCTTCAGCAAGGATCTGGCAGCTATGTCCTCACAGGCAGGTCCAGCCATCCCAGCTGAGGACACTGCACCTCTAACACCAGCAACATGGTGGACAAGGAGCCCTGACACCTGTCACTGCCCCATCCTCAGGTGCTCAAGAAGGTCCTGGGGCCAGCTGACAGGAGAGGCTCTAGGGGTTGGTCCTGATGCTAGCAGTAGTCTCTGTGTTTCTATCCGCACGTCAGATGGGGAAGGGTGGGGAAGGGGAGGGGATAAGGGAGAGGAAGGAAAAGAGGGAAAACAGCAAACCTGCAGGTGTGGTGGGCTAAGGCAGGGGAGTTGGGAGTTTAAGGTCAGCCAACACTATATATTAGGGGAAAGGGGAGGAGAGAAAAGGAGGAGAGAGACACAGGGTGAGGAGAGAAAAGGAAGAGGGGAGGAGAGGAGAGGTGCAGAAGCAAGCAGGGAACCTGAGGCTCCAGTGTGAGCTACAAAGCAGCTTCCTCTCGCCCTAGCCTCTCCCTCCAACCTCTTTTCCTCCTCTTGCTCAAGAAAGTCTGGGAATGTTTTCCTGCCCTCAGCTGCCTCTACTGCCCAACAACACCACAGCACACTCTGCTCTGTCTCCAGCAATATCAGGAAAGCAAGGTAAGGAAAGAAAGCTTTGTTCTAGCGCCTGAGTCAGTCCTCAGAGAGCTCACACATGCGTACATACACACCCTTTTTGCATACACACACACACACCCTTTTTGCATACAATCAGGGATGAGCATCTGCTTGCACATAGACTGACCACCAGGGGGAGATAAAGACTAACACCTGCAACCAACTGCAGCACCATGCCCACAATTTTCTGTTTGTAGTTAAGTCACTTTAATAGATTTCAAACGTTTTCTGAGTTAGTTTCTTTTTTATTTTATTTTCTTCTCCCTCCCTCAGGTCTCTAGCCTGACATCAGGAATTCTTACAGGAGCTGGACGATGGCTCAGTTCCAGTTAGGCAGCCTACTATCTATGGTAACTCCATGGGATCTCATGCCCTCTTCTGGTGTGTCTGATGACAGGGGCAGTATACTCATATACATATAAACAAACAAACAAACAAACAAACGAATGAATCTGCACAGGACCGGGGCTTAGTTCCCACCATAAAACCAGAGACATTGAAATTGATAGAGGAGAAAGTGGGGAAAAACCTCGAAGATATGGGCACAGGGAAAAAATTCCTCAACAGAACACCAATGGCTTGTGCTGTAAAAT
>NC_034603.1:66052137-66068842 GCF_900095145.1 Mus pahari
GGATGGAACACAGGGCCCCCAATGGAGGAGCTAGAGAAAGTACCCAAGGAGCTGAAGGGGGCTGCAACCCTGTAGGTGCAACAACAATATGAACTAACAGGTACCTGCTGAGCTTGAGTCTCTAGCTGCATATGTAGCAGAAGGTGGCCAAATCGGCCATCACTGGGAAGAGAGGCCCCTTGGTCTTGCAAACTTTATATGACCCAGCACAGGGGAAGGCCTGGACCAAGTAGTGGGAGTGGGTGGGTAGGGGAACAGGGGCGGGGGGCGTATAGGGAACTTTCGGGATAGCATTTGAAATGTAAATAAAGAAAAATAATAACAAAAAGAAACAGGACAGAGGTAGAAATCTAGGGGGAATCAGAAAACAGAATTGTATAATGCATGTACCACACTTCTGCACTATAGCCACCTGCAGCTACATGAACCAGGTTCCTGAAAGGGAGGACGGTGCTGTATGGAGATCAAGACAAAGATACTGATCAAGGTTCAAAGTTTACTTAAGAGTCTCTGCTTATAAAGGGGGAAGGCCCATCCCCCATCAGGCCAGGATCTCCATCATTTTGTAGCCAGGTTGTTGCCTATTCAGGAATGTCTAATGGAAGACAGGTTCAGTCCCTTAGCAGGTAGGGTAGCTGTGTCTTGGAGAAAAGCACAGAGGTGGCAGAACAGTAGACCTCTCTAGGTCGGAAGACTCCACCTTAGGTGGTCTTGTTCGCAGTGGCCGGACAGGTCTGAGCCAGCCTGCTCAAGGCTGGGGGAGGCTACAGTTCCTCCCTAATTATATAATAAAAATTAGCTGGACTGGGGCTTAGAATTTACTTATGCTCCGTGGTCCTGCCTGGGATTTATGGTGGCTTACAGCCATGCCTGTCTTAGGACTTCAGTCTCGATGAACTTATTCTTATCCATCCTGGAGAAAATGTGCCGCTTGTTTGTGTTTATTTGCACAAATAAGGCTCTGGGGTGTTATTATGAACAAACCATGGCCTCTTGGCACATGCCTCTGTCTTAGATTGAAAATAAGTCATAGACCCAGTGGCCCACCCTTGGCTGGAGGCCCTCATTGCACACCTTTTTTCCAATCAGACCAAAGCCACTATGTGCACTCAATACATTTCTTCATATCGATGAATTTCTGCCATTGCTGAAGGAGAGCCTGTGGGGAGGTAACTGACCTGCTTGAAATACAAACCCAAAAGTTGAAAAGCAACAGGATTAAGGTTGTCTGTAGGGAAGTCCAGGTACTCTATTCAGTTGCAAATTAGCAATGATCAAGCTCAAGCTCTGGCCTCCTGGTGTAGGGGAGGTGGCTTTGGGAACCAATAGAAAAGCTGTTAATTCTCAGGAAAAAGTGGAGGTTGTGCTCCAAATTAAAGCTTCTGGCTAAATAAAGATTTTTATCCATCATCAAGATTGGAATTATACTTACTAGAAAATTCAGGGTCTATGTCCACTTGACAAACCACTCTTTCAAGCAGCCATCAAGCTCTGTCTTCTTTTTGTGAAAAATACAAACAGAACCTCTTCCCCATATTAAAACAGGGTCTGGACCATTCCACGTATTAGTTAGGTGGTCCTGCCATTTAATGATGGCATATGAACTGGAAGTAAGTGGATGCCAGTGGTGATCGGCTGCAGTGTGACCTTTAACATCAGTTTGCAAAAAATTTAAAACAAATAGGACAAAAACGAGATGTGCTTTTGGTGATCTTTGGGGGAATAATTTCCCCTGTTTTGTTTTTAAAAGCCAATTTTTCAGAGTGCAATGAGCACGTTCAACAACTCCTTGTCCTATTGGGTTATAAGGAATTCCACTTTTATGTTCAATACCAAATTCCTAAAAAAATGAAATAAAATTGTTGCCAGTATAGGATGGCCCATTATCTGTCTGAATGACTTTAGGCAATCCCATAGCATTTACAGGCTTGTAAACAATGGTCTAGAGGCTAAACCTTTCTAGATTCTTCTCCCATATGCTGAGAAACAAAATGAAATCCTGAACAGATGTCAATACAAACATGTATATATTTCAACTTTCCAAATTCTGCATAATGAGTTACATCGATTTGCCAAATATAATTAGGCGTAAGGCCTCATGGATTAACCCTTAAATGTGGAACTAGAGATAATGTAAGGCAGTTAGGACATTGTTTTACAATCATTCTTGCCTTCTCCTTAGTGATCTTATGTTGGAGTCTTAAGGTATAGCTAGAGAGATTAAATTTATCATGATCATGTCTAGCCAATGCAACAGGGTCTAAAACTAAGGCCTCTCCTATTAGAGCTCTGTCAGTGCAATCATTGTCTGCAGCTAAAGGTCCAGGAAGACCAGAAGGAGCTCGTATATGACCAATATAAAATGACTTTTTTTGTGCAAGAATGATGTTTTGCAATTGTGAAAACAGAGATCCTGCTGTATTAAAATAAAATATACCACAAATTTCTATCAAAGGAATTGACTGTGCAACATATAAACTATCAGTAAAAATAGTAAAATCATCATTCACAGACTGAAAACATTCAATACTGCCATCAGCTCTGCTAACTGAGCTGAGAGCCCAGGAGTCTCTATGACTACCTGTTGGTAAGATACCCAGGTCGTCCTTTAGAGGAGCCATCAGTAAAAATCAAAAGAGCATTAAACAAAGGCTGTAAAGATGTCATATACGGAAATATCACCTCATGTACATTTAAAAATTTTATCAACCTATCTTGAGGATAATGATTATCTATAGTTCCAACAAATCCTATTTGAGCAAGCAACCAATCTACACTGTGCTGCTTCAGCCAAGTTTCTTGATCTACACTATAAGGCTGAACAATGATGTCTGGATCTTTGCCAAAATAAGTCAGTGCCTGCTTCCTTGCAAGCATAATCATCTGGGCTACTGCTTCATAATATGGCAGGATACTATGTTTACGAGATATCCTCAAATGTATCCACATTAGGGGGGCTTTTTGCCACAGCAACCCTGTAGGAGCATGGGTTGTATTAAAAATTAACAGATGTAAAGGCAAAGAGTAATCTATATAAGTAACAAACTGTCCTTCAATAGCTCTTTCTACTTGTTGTAAGGTCAGCAATCATTCTGAGGTTAAAAATCTAGGGGAGGTAGGATCAGGACTCCCTTTAAGAATATCAAATTAAGGTTTCAATTCCCCTGTAGTAAGCTTTAAATATGGGCAAAGCCAATTGATATCACCTAAAGTCATTTAAAGTTTTTAAGTTGTCCCTGCAAATGACTATCTTCTGGGGAAAAATGACTTGATCTGTAAGTCTAAAACCCAAATAATTATAAGGATCCTGAGTCTTTACCTTTTCTGGAGCTATTTGCAGTCCTTTATCAGCTAAAGCCTGTTGAACATCTCTATAACAGAAAAGCAAGTCCTGAGGATCTTTTCCCGCTAATAAGACATCATCTGTGTAATGAACAATGTATATCATTGGCCATTCCTGTCTTACAGGCTGAATGGATTGTGCCACAAACTTTTGACATAAGGTAGGACTATTAGTCATGCCCTGAGGAAGAACTGTCCATTGATATCTTTTCATAGGTTCCTTAAAATTAATAGAAGGAACACTGAAAGCAAATCTTACACAATCCTCAGAGTGCAAAGGAATAGTAAAGAAACAATCTTTCAAATCTACCACAGTTTTATAATATCCTTTAGGAATGGCTACTGGAGACAGAAGCCCAGGTTGTAAAGCTTCCATTGGTACCATGGTTTCATTAACCTTTCTTAAATCTTGTAACAATATTAACCTTTCTTAAATCTTGTAACAATCTCCATTTATTGGATTTTTTTTCTTGATAACAAATATTGGAGTATTCCAAGGAGAGTGGGATTTTTTTAAATGCCCTGCCTCTAATTGCTCCTGCACTATCGAATAGGCAGCTTTTTTTTTTTTTTTTTTTTTTTTTTTTTTTGGTAAAGACCACTGATCAACCCACACCAGAATATTATTAAGCCATTGAATTTTATCAGCATGGGTTGAAGGCAAGATAGTGGCCATTACAGAAAATACCCCAAGCCTCTTGTTTTAGAGTGAGACTGAGGCCCTTCAAATGACTTAATAACTTGTCCTTCCTTTCCTAGCCCCAGACCAGACAAAAATTCTTGTCTTAGCAACTGCTTAGTTACTGCTTCATTAGGACTACATATTATAAGGCCCATCTGTGACAAGGAATTTATTCCCCAGAGGGTAACAGATAAACTTGACATAACATAAGACTGAATTTGTCCTGAATTGCCCTCCTCATCTCTCCAGGTTAGCAGTTTAGAGCTTTGTTTTGGGTTATTGGCATAACCAATTCCTTGGAGGTAAGTAAGCTTATCAGACAAAGGCCAAGTTGAAGGCCAGTATTCTCTTCTAATAATTGTTACATCAGCTCCAGTATCTATTAATCCTTCAAAGCTTTTTTTCTTCAATTATTACTTTAAGGTTAGGTCTCTGACTAGTAATAGATTGAACCCAGTACACATCAGAGGAAACAAAGCCACTCTGTCCTCTCTCATTCTTAACAAATCTGGATGGTAGCAGATGCAAGGGAACTAAGATAAGTTGAGCAATTCTTTGATTAGCAGGTACAGTTATAATATCATGAGGGGAAGCAGCCATAATTTTAATTTCTCCCTCATAATCATTATCTATAACACCTGGATAAATCTGCAGATCTTTTACAATAGAACTGCTTCATCCTAAAAGAAAACCACAAGTTTCTGCAGGTAAAGGTCCAAAAACTCCTGTAGGCAGAGTTTGAACTCCAATTTCTGGGGTTAATACTCTGTGGGTGGTGGAACCGAGGTCCAATCCTGCACTTCCTGGGGTTGCCCTGATAAGTTAAAAAACGGACTTTCTTGGATGGGCAGCAGCTTCATGGCCCCATAAGATGCTGTGTCCTGTGGGTGTCTCAGGGCCTGAGGCTGGCCCCTCTTCACATTTCCCGACAAGGGACAGCCCTGAATATCTGTCTTAGATTTACAGTCTCTGGCCCAGTGGTTACCCTTCCTGCATTGAGTGCATTGAGGACAAACTCCTGGAGCATAAACTGATTGCCCGCTCGGCACCCCTATTCCTAGGACAATCATTTTTAAAATGACCCAAACTTCCACACTTAAAACATGCTTTGTTGGGCGTGGTGGTGCACGCCTTTAATCCCAGCACTCGGGAGGCAGAGGCAGGCGGATTTCTGAGTTCGAGGCCAGCCTGGTCTACAAAGTGAGTTCCAGGACAGCCAGGGCTATAGAGAGAAACCCTGCCTCGAAAAATCCAAAAACAAACAAACAAACAAAAAACAAACAAAAAAACATGCTTTCTTGCCTCGTTTCAGTGCAAGCATTGCTTGCACAGTGGTTCCTTGCAAAGCAGCAGCCAAGGCCAAGCCCTGATTATATGAAGGCCCAATCTCTGCACAAAGACGAATATACCCCGCTAAGTCTGACTGTCCTTTGTGCAGCCAAATAGTGGAGCGACACACTGTGTTAGCATTTTCATAAGCCAATTGTGTAATGAAAGGATTTCCCGTGTGAGAATCTCCAAGAATTCTACTAGCCGCTTTTAATAGCCTATCCAGGAAAATTTGGAAAAGCTCATCAGGACCCTGCCGAATACTGGCTAAGCTTCCACTGAGATACCATTAGTCGGTAACTGATTCCAAACGCAGCAGGCAGCCATTGCAATCTGCGCATTCACGCCAACAGGAAACCCAATGAAGTTTAAGCCAGCGCTAGCACGAATACAAAATGTTGCTTACTGTGTCTGAAACCCTCTTCTCTTTTCTATTCCTCGTGGCGCTTCACCAAGAGAGTGTTCACTCACTTGGTGCTTCAGTATTCAGGCGGGACATTCGAGGGGCCACCTGTAGCCACCTGCGGCTACACGAACTGGGTTTCTGAAAGGAAGGCTGGGGCTGTATGGAGAAAAGACAGCGAGAGAAATATGAGACCAAGACACAGATACTGATCAAGGCCCGAAGTTTACTTAAGAGTCTGAGCTTTTAAAGGGGGAAGGCCCATCCCCCACCAAGCCAGACTCTCCTTGCTTTGTTGCCAGGATCTCCAACATTTTGTAGCCAGGCTGTTGCTTATTTAGGAATGTTTCAGGAAGACAGGTTCAGTATCTCAGGAGGTAGCATCTTGGAGAAAAGCACAGAGGTGGCAGAACAATAGACATTATCTAGGTCGAAAGACTCCACCCTAGGTGGTCTCATTTACAGTGGGGGAACCGGTCTGAGCCAGCCTGCTCTAGGCTGAGGGAGGCTACACTGCACAAGTACGGCCATATAACAAATGTATCCCATATACTCAAACCCCCAATTCTGCCTCTCCTAAGGGGGATGGGCACCTGACAACAAACAGGGGCTCTAGCTGTCTGTCTAAGAGGCTGATAGCTGTGCCAGGGTAAAGAGGATGGGAATGGAGGAAAGAAAGGGGATGAGGAATAGGGAGCAGAGAGGTGGGACAAAGTGTGGGAGGATTCTGAGAAAGTAGAGTAATAAAGTTTCAAGGTGTTTTGTGGAGTGGGAGACGCTTTCCTCACTCCTACCAGAATGCAAGGGGATCTCCAGAAAACTGATTCTTCATACAGCCATGCAGCAAACCACACAAATTGTATCCTAGAGACCTGCCTGTGTGTGTAGAATCCTCTTTTAAGTTATTTCCAAGGAGTGACTAAAGAAAGATAAGGGGGTGGGGCTGGAGAGTAGGCTCAGTGGTTAAGAGCACTGACTGCTGCTCTTCCAGAGGTCCTGAGTTCAATTCCCAACAACCACATGGTCGCTCACAACCATCTGTAATGGGATCTGATGCCCTCTTCTGGTGTCTGAAGAGAACAGCATTGTACTCACACACATCAGAGAGTGAGACAGGGGAAGTTCCTGAATGACCTACAGGGAGACAGCTGAACACCCACAGCATCCTGGGCTGTCTGTTATCCTACCACTGAGATCCTCCTCTGAGTATGTGTGCACATATGTTCCATATCCTTAGAGAAGCAGTGATGCTGCCAAGTTACAAAAGGCTGTGCCCCCCACAGCCTTAAGCAGGCTGACTCGAACCTGGTTTGCCACATTTGCTAGGACACTTAGGGTGGACTCTTCCGACCTAGGTAAAGTCTAGTGTCCTGCCATATCTCTGGTTTCCTCCAAGACACCACTACCTGCTGAGAGGCTGAACCTGTTTTCCTGATGTGATCCTGACAAGCAATGAGATCCTGCCATGGTGGGGGATGCTTCCCCCTCCCCCTGTATAACCTCAGACTCTTAAGTGAGCACTGGGCCTTGATCAGAAACTTGTCTTGGTCTCGTTATTTCTCTCGACACCTTTCCCATCCAAACCCCATCTTTCCTTTCAGGAACCCAGTAACCCGTGGCTGCTGGTGGTTACAGGTGGCCCCCGATGAGTGGCCTGAAAGCAGAAAGAAGGACTTGGGGTAAACTGACTTGGGCCTCCACAGAAAACAGAAGAAGATGTATCTTGCACAGTAAGAAACATACAGCATTAATGTTAATGCTACAAATTTCATCTTTTGAAGGCTGTTGATTGCAAGGGTGNAAAAAGGATACAGGCTAGACTGAGTCAGCATTGGTCCAGCACTGATATCAGCTAGGGGTTGACAGTGGAAGATGGGACTGGAAAACTCTAAACAGGCATTTGTCCACAGTCCAGAACTGCATCAGGTGGGAGGAATAGGGTTTACATAATAAAATAAATTAAAACAAAATAAAAAAAAACTAAATACAAAAAAGAGAGGGAGATGCTAGATATATAAATGACATGAAAGAGACATATCGGGAGAGAAGGAAAGTGGAGATCTCTCCCAAGGACAGAAGGAAATCAGGAGACATCCTGCTTTCTCTCTGGCCCCTACAGGAGACATGCTTAGTTCTGGTTACACCAAGTTCTCTACCCTCTCTGTATGGTCTGTGTTTGGTGCACCAATCTGTCCACGTGTCAATTTGTGTCTGTTTTTGTTTTGTTGTCTGAATGACTGATGGTCTATGTTTCCTGCTGAAAAGAAAAAATGGTTTGAACTTTATCCATCTCTTGATTCAGTCTCAGTCTGCACAGTGGAGGCAGATTAAAGTTGCCCCACACCTTAGCCAGGAGTCAAGCACAGCAGGAGAAGCCCTGCTGAAAAGCTGCTTTGAAAAGGAGTCTGCAGCTTCTTAGTTCTAAGGCAAATAAGCTGATAGTTGTTTTTTCCTAGAAAAAAATCTCTGCAGTTATGATTATTGGGTTTAGCAAATGACAAAGTATTCTTTCTCTTGAAATTATAGCTAGAAAAAGTAAGAGTTCTTTTATTGGTCTTAATTTATTCATTTTTATTTTTTTTTTAAGATTTTATTTATTTATTATATGTGTTTACACTGTAGCTGTCTTCAGACACTCCAGAAGAGGGCATCAGATTTTTCTTATGGATGGTTGTGAGCCACCATGTGGTTGCTGGGATTTGAACTCAGGACCTTTGGAAGAGCAGTAGGTGCTCTTAACCGCTGAGCCATCTCACCAGCCCTTGGTCTAAATTTATAAGATTCGTGTAGCCACTTCATTTGGTTTGTGACTGGTCTTAAAGGTATAAATATGCTATGCATGTCTTGGTCATAGAGTATTGGCTCATAAGTTATTGGGTATGATTAAAAGGTATAACATTGGTAACAAGAAAGTTAGCTTAAAACTGACAACTCAGGGTTGGAGTCATTTTAAACAACAGCATGTGGCAGTAACCAGCCCAGGTATCTAGGCCTCTAAGGATACATCTACGTTGGGATAATATTTTATGTAATTCTAATCCTAGAAACTACACTTGTAAGGGATAAGATTTAAAACAATGTCTCTTTTATGAAGCATTAAAAGTTGCACTGTCATGCATTCATATACGAGTTGGCAGTCAACATGAAAGGGATGATTTCGGTATTGATTTTAAAGAATATAGATTGTCTAAAATTGGGTTTTGCTTTCCAAAAGTTATGGATATATTCTAATATTGCAACAGAAACTTAAAAATTATGGTTAAAATTGCCAGTGTTCCATTGACTGCAGTATGTAATTTGATTGCAAGCTTAAGATTTGCAATCAAATATATTGTTAATTAGGATGATTATGAGAGTAATCATCGTATGAGAGTCCTAAAGCAGCTCACTGTGGCCATCTGGCCATACAAAGCAAAGACAGACTTACCTGGATATATTTGTCTTTGTGCAGAAATTGGACAATCATACAATCAGTTTGGCTATGGTTGCTGCCTGACAGGGGACTACAGTACAAGCAATGATTTCACAGCACTAAGGTTATAAGGAATGTTTTAAGTATAAATCCTCTTAAGAAAGACTGTCCAAAAATTAGAGGCATAGGCAGACAGTCAGATTGTTCCCCTGGGATCTGTCCCCACTGCAGGAGGGATAATCTTTGGGCCAGGACTCAGGCAGATGCTCAGATTAAAATACATTTACATTTCAGTTAATGCAAAGTTCAGAGGAGCCTCAGGCTTGTGTCTTCTTTCTTTTGTGTTGCAAATCCTTCGTTGGGAAGTTTTTGGGACCTCACCTCTCAAAGGCCCCATTCTGCTCCCCGGGAGTGTTCCCAGGTGAACTTCTTCCCTACTTCAGTAAAGGTGATTTGCAAGGTGTTACACCAGGAATCACATCCTTTGTTATAGGTGGTGGGGCCCACTTAGGGCTGCCCTTAGGCAGATTATGCCTCTTAACCTGTATAAGATCCCAGGAAGAGGAAGGTTTCCAATAGGTGTCTCCAGTAGTCTCACAGCCCCAAGAGGCACAGTAATAGCTAGATCTATAACCACACTTGTTTCCCAGGGACCGATCTCTGTGTTCACCAGGGCAGACATAAATTGGGGTGTGACTTAAAAAGGACCTGGCCCACTTATTGTAGCATTCAGGGTTTGTACTATATTTTTGTTGTGTAGTAATGTATTGAGCTTGTGGCATGAAATGGCTGGAGTGCCCCAGACCTCTCCAGCCCCTAGGGCTAGCTTACACAGGTCAACCTCTAGGGGCAACCAGGAGGGAGAGCTTTCAATCATGGAGGTGGCATTAACTATGTCCCTGGCTTCATTAAGAACCTGCCATGTATAATTGTATGGTTGGTACCTGTATAGGGCTACCTGTGACCCACTTAATAGCAGAAGAATGTATACCCAGATCCAAAAGGTTGGGTGAGGCATCTCTTGGGCCATTCTTTTGGTTTTCTGTAATTAAGCATAAATGGAAAGCTTTTCTCAGGGTTTTTCTTCCCTGGATGAATTGTATGGTTTTATTAGGCACTCTGGGAGCCATCTGGCATTTTGGGCCCCTGAATCATAGATACGAGCGTGTCCTTTGCCCCATATAAGGACCGGATCTGGACCCTGCCATTTGTTGGACAAGGGATCTCTCCACATAGCTTGTGCATAATTGTTGGCACTTGAAGGATGCCAAAGGCGATCTGTGGCAGACATGCCTACAGTGTCATAGGTAAGAAAATTTAAAACAAATAGTGCATGACTCAGGAGGATCTTAAAGTTGCCAGATTGAGGATATAGATTCCCCCCACTCCAGACTGCAATTTAAAGAGCATATTTTTAAGGGGTTGATGAGTCCTTTCTACAATGCCTTGGCCTTGGGTGTTATAGAGAATGCCAGTAATATGTTTGATGCCCATATAAGCACAAAACTGTTTAAAGCTGGACCTAATATATCCCAGGCCATTATCTGTCTTGAGGATCTTGGGTTGTTGTGTAACCACCAAGCAGGAGAGAACATGACTGATAACATATTTAGTGGCTTCCCCCATCTGTAAGGATGCACAGATAAAATCACTAAAAGTATCAACAGAGACATGAATATATTTTAACTTTCCGAAGGGGGCATAGTGGGTGACATCCATCTGCCACAACTCACCAGGAACTAGCCAGTGGAAATCATTAAGGGTAAGAAGGGAATCTTTTCTAATTTGTATTTTTTGGGAAATAATCTTATTAGGGAAAAGATCAAACCCCAGAAATAAGAATGGGGGCCGAATTTGGACTTTATCTGGAGATATCTGAAGACCCTGCTGCTGAAGAGAGGATATAAGCTTTTGGGCAACATGATGAAGTTGGCATTCATCAGTTCGAGCTAGGAGAATGACATCCGTGTAATGGACAATGTAAAGATCAGGGAAGTGAAGCCTAAAAGGATCAACAGCCTGAGCAACAAATTTCTGACAAGGGGTAGGACTATTAGCCATGCCCTGGGAAAGAACCTTTCATTGGAAATGAGGCAAGGGCCCTACAAAATTCACTATGGGAAGGCTAAAAGCAAAGCGTTCACAATCATCTGGGTGTAGAGGAATAGAAAAGAAGCAATCCTTAAGGTCTATGACAATTTTAGAATAATTCTTGGGGATGGCAACCGGGGATACCAGGCCAGGTTGTAAGGCCCCCATGGGGACCATAGTTTTATTGACTGCCCTAAGATCTTGTAGTAGCTGCCACTTGCCACTTCGTTTTTGAATAACAAATATTGGGGTGTTCCAAGGCGAGGTAGAGGGTTCTATATGTCCTGCTGCCAACTGTTCCTGCACTAACTCTATGACTGTGGACAGTTTCTTAGCAGGGAGGGACCATTGGTCAATCCAGACAGGGGAATCATCTTTCCACGTGATCTTGTCTGCCTGGCATGCAGGGGGAGCAATGGTCCTTATGAAAAATGGGTATTATAGCCCAAGCCCGCGTGATCCACCTTGGGGGTGGCCTCTATCGGTGTAGGCTTCCCTCCCTTGGCTGTTTTTACCTAGTCCCTGTCTAGGGAGATAGCCCTGGGAAAGCATTTGATGAGAAATAACTTCATTGGGACTGCACATAAAGACTTTCATTTGAGAGAGAATATCTCTTCCCCAAAGGTTAACGGACAGACCAGGGACCACAGAAAGCTGAACAAAGCCAGAATTTCCCTCATTATCTTCCCAAGTCAACAACTGTGAACTCTGGAGGGTATTTTTTGATTGTCCAGTTCCTTGTAGATGGGTCAAAGAGGCTTGTAAAGGCCAAGCAGAGGGCCAGGCACTCTGGGAAATTACAGTAGAGTCCGCACCTGTGTGTTTCTGCGTCACGCCACAGGCGCCATGTCTGCGTGGGCAGAAAACACCTTGGACTGGGTTCGTACTGAAGAGCTAAACAACCTAAGATAGGGATGAGCTACAAGGAAGAAACATTATTTATTAATTACACACGGGAGAACCCAACCCTCTCCCGCATGTCCCATTGTCTCTCTGTGTCTCTCTCAATGTCGCATGTCTCAATCTCTTAATGGCCCACGGTCGGTCCGATGAGGGGAGCTGTGTCCAGAAGGCGGGTCCTATGAGTAGGCGGTGACGACGTTGGTGGTTGGTCCGGGCGACGAGTGGGCGTTGACAGTGGGCGGTCTGAGGACGCTGTATTCTGGAAGAACTGGGTAGCACTCTGGTATTCCTGTGGAGGGGGAGTGGTTAGTGGGGGTGGGAGACACCAACAAGCACCCGAGTCTAGAATGCCCTCAAAACTTTCGCCATTTATTTTAAGTCTGAGTACAGGGTGGTCCCTGGTTATTGCTTGGACCCAGTAAAGGTCTGAGGAGCCATGCTGCCTGCCTACTGCTGGGTGGGAAATATCCAGGGGTAGCAGTAGGGCTTGTGCCTGATACTGAACCTCGGGGGGCACTGACCAAAATCTTAGTTTCTCCAATGTAGTCATTATCTACTAGAGAGGGGTGAACTGTAAGTCCCTTTAAGGTGTGGAGGCACGCCCCAAAACTAAAAAATAAGTATGAGGCGGAGGAGGTCCAAAGGACCCAGTGGAAAGAATTTGAACGCCATCCTCAGGTGTTAATATTGAGTCGGTGGAGGCACACAAGTCCAGTCCTGCACTGCCTGGGGTGGCTCTGCAGAGACTAGGGACTGATCTGGCCACCAGTGGTCCCCCGTAGCCAGAAGAAATGGAATGGAATTGGGGGCCCAGGGCTGGCCCCTCTGCCCATTTCCCTGAAGGGGAGGCAAAGGATTCCCAGAAAATATCTGTTGCAGATTGGCAAACATTGGACCAATGTTTGCCCCTCTTGCAGCGTGGGCAGAGGGTATTGGGCTGTGCGAGCCTGGCAGTGGGACTTGCAGGGGGCTGAGGGACATTAGAAGGAGACATAGTGGGACACTGTCAGGCAAAGTGCCCAGGTGGGCCACATCTAAAGCAACCCTTTTGAGGGCTGGTCTGCTGGAGGGCTGTGCCAACCGCGAGATGGACAGCTTGTGAAGGTGTCCATATCACGGCAGAGCCAAATCATCTCATTAAGGTCTTTGTCTTTAACCTTGCTGAGCAACAACACCTTACAGGCAGAGTTGGCATTTTCATAAGCTAGCTGTTTAATAAGCTTATTATCTGATTCCTCAGGGCCCAGGGTTCTCTCTGCAGCCTCAAGAAGGCGACTCACAAATTTGCTATAATCTTCCTGAGCTCCCTTAGTGATCTTGGTCAGGGGTGTGATAACCGAGCCTCTGGCCGGAATTGCCTGACAGGCATTGAGGGCAGTGCTAGCGGACTGCGCCAGGAGGCCCATGGGAAGGTGCTGCTGACGAACCTCAGTTGTGTATTTGCCCTGGCCACTAAGTTTTTCAAAGGTCCAGGTTGCAGAGGGCAACCGAGGGGATTTCTGGTTAATGGTTGCCGTTGACTGGCAGTGGTCGAGGAAGTCAGCCTTCCACGACAGGAATTGCCTGCGTGTTAAGACAGATTGAACTACTCATACCCACTCAGCTTTTCAGGGTTTCTAGTTCCAAATCAGATGAAAACAGATATTGGAAATGACTATTACAGTCAAGCATTTGAGATTTTTGTCAACATTTTAATGTTACCCATGTTACTGGAATTTTTAATACTTCTCAAGGCCAAGGTAATGTGGACGTATAAAACAGTATCTTCTTTAAAAGGTGGGGGGGAGGGGAGGTATATCCCCATGCATGTTATTTAAATCACAGTTTTTATTTTTAAAATTTAAAATTTGGATGCCAAACAACTCTTGCTGAGTGCCTTATAGCATGCTATAACTAGGCAATCTCATGCCTAGGTGAGATGGAAGGATCCACTTATTGGCATATGCCATGATCCTGGTCAGGTATTTAATATGGGGAAGAGGGCATGTTTGTGTTTACTCCACAGAATGCTACAGGAGCATGCTAGCTGCCAGATTCCTGTGACAAGCTGACATGTGAGCTTGCTGAGTGCCCTGACAATGGTGACAGGAAAGCTGTATTGGGTATAGGTTCTTGACCCACTTTTGCTTGCCTATGTCCCAGATTAGACAAGCTAAGCTGACTTGCATCAAGCTTTTAGACTTTGTGGAAAAGAAAACATAGAGACTGTGGAAACTGACTTAGAAAAATTAAATAAAAGGAGGAGTTATAAAGACTCTCCTCTTTCCTTTAATGTGACCAGTTATTCTGATTCAATCATGGACTGGTCTAGAAATAAATCCAATATTGAAGATTCCTATAATGAAGATAGCTAAAAATCATTATCAGCAAGCAGAGTTAAATTGGAGCATAGCCTCTACTATTTACATGAGAAGGAACAGTTTTTTGTTGATTCCTGAAGCCACCTCCCCCACTCCAGGAGGACACACTTGGGTCTGATCATTGCTAATTTGTAACTGACTAGAGTGCCTGGAACCTCTCCACCCTTAATCCTGCTCCTTTCAACTTTGGACTTTGTATTTTTAGCAGGTTGGTCACCTCCTTACAGACTCGGCCTTCAGCAAAGCTCAGATATGGCAGTGATTCATTGCTATGAAGAAATGCATTGACTGCATAGTGTGGCTTTTGTCTGATTAGGGAAAAGGTGTGCAATAAGGGCCAGCAGTCAAAGATGGGCCACTGGTCTATGGCTTATTTCAACCTAAGACAGAGGCATGTGCCAAGAGGCCGTGATTGCTCATAATAAACACTGAAAGGACGTGTTTGTGCAAATAAATACAAACAAGCTGTATGTGTTCTCTGAGACGGGTTAGAAAACATCCAATTAGATTCATTCCTAAGACAGGCAGGGCTTCCAGCCACCATAATTCCCAGGCAGGACTATGGAGCATAAGTAAATTTTATGCCCAAATCCAGCTAATTTTTTTTAAAGATTTATTTATTTATTTATTTATTTATTTATTTATTTATTTATTTATTATATGTAAGTACACTGTAGCTGTCTTCAGACACTCCAGAAGGGGGTGTCAGATCTTGTTACATGTAGTTGTGAGCCACCATGTGGTTGCTGGGATTTGAACTCAGGACCTTCAGAAGAGCAGTTGGGTGCTCTTACCCGCTGAGCCATCTCACCAGCCCCTTATTTTTAATAAATAATAAGGGTGGAATTGTGCCCCCCCCACCCCCCAGAATTGAGCAGGCTGGCTCAGACCTGTTTTTCACAGTTGCTAGACCATGCAGAATGGAGTCTTCTGACCTAGGTAAAGTCTATTTTCCTGCTACATCTGTGGTTTCCTCCAAGACACCACTACCTGCTGAGAGGCTGAACCTCTTTTCCTGATGTGACTCTGACAAAGCAACAAGATCCTTGCATGGTGGGGGATGCTTACACACACACACACACACACACACACACACACACAGCCCATTTCTAGTCCCTCTGTTGTTGGGAGAAACCTTGTTTGAACATTAACTGCCTTGTAAGCCATAAGTATTTACTGGCAGAAAGTCTTAGATTCTGTGTGATCGTACTATCCCAGTTGAGAACAAATAGCTATAGATATTGAAAACATATACCTAGCAACCCATTCTGTTCTGTTATTCCTGGTGAACATTTTACCCAGCCAATATCCTGTTCTTGGAAACAGGGGCATTCCCCAGAGACAAAGCGACCCCACTCCACCCCCCTTATCCTATATCATGCTTCTGTGAGTATATAACCTGTGTGGGAACAATAAATATTTGTCAGCTTGATAAGACTTCATGACTTGCTATCCATTCTTTGGGTCTCTTGTCCCCCCCATTCTCTTCCAGGTGATTCCCTCTGACCCCCATCCCTGTCAATTGTCCCGTGGGTCAGGGCATTCCCTTGCTCCCAAAAGTCCACAAACAAACTTTCACTCACCATTTCTTTCTGTCTCAGGCCCAGCTACAAGGACACCTGCCTGGCACCTCCCTAACCAAAACCTTATCTCTTACCAGGCCAGAGCCCAGGGCCTGAGGTGGGGCACTTCAAACAGGTTGATGCTGATCTCCTGCAACAAAATGGGGTGGGGTCATTGAGGCAGGCAGGGTCAGTGGGAGTCTACATCCCCACCTCCACAGAGGCATAAAGCAGCCTGTCCTGGTAAGGGACAGTCAGTCATTCCCTCATCCTATAGACAGAGCGAGCTCTGGTTCATCACCACACACCTGCTGCTGGACAGGACCCATCATCACCCCTCCCTGGTAAGAACAATGACAGCTGAGAAGGCAGGGGGACAGTCTGGGGAGCCAGGGAAGGTTGGGGCCAAATGGACATGAGAATTGTTATCCTTTATCATGGCCATAGAGTCCCCCTGGATTTCACTGGGGGTAGGACACATAGTGGCCTTAGAGAGAAGAGACACAGACCTTGGAGTGTCTCTCTGGTGAAGGGTAGGTACTTCTAGGTACACTCAGTTTGTCCTTGGAGGGTCATAGGCCATCCCAACCCTTCCAGAAAGAAGGGCTGGAAAGTATATTG